>NC_080643.1:14917142-15220714 GCF_027579445.1 Ammospiza nelsoni | reverse complement strand
ACGCTGAAATAGAATTTAATTAACTCCTTTTTTCATCATTGTTTCAAGTGCAGAAATAGAAATCTAAAATGCATGCTTTTTAGATACTTTGTGGATGCATTTTCCAATGGGAAAGAACAAAATTGAAGGACAGCTGGTACTGAAAGATATTAAGTCTCATAATGTGACTATAAATAAAGTTTATAGAGCTGAAGTTTATGGAGCTGTTCTTTTGATGGTCAGTTTTCTCCCACTTCAGCACACGAGTAACTTGACTCTTAAGGAAGAAGCAAATGTCAAAGAGAAGGAGCAAGTGTTCCAAAATCAAAGATACATCTTTGGGAATTTCATAGAGAGACTGTGGGCTTACTTGACCATTCAGCAGCTTCTGGAAAAAGCGTAAGAGATTTTAATGCCTCACATAACAAACTTCTAACTTCTCAAAGCACAAATTCCTTATTCACAAGTTATACAATCAGAAAATACAAAGAAACATAAATATTTTTCCAGATGGTACCATAAACATAAGATACTGGGAGAATACTACATTACTGTATGATGAACATGAAGTGCCTTTCAGTTTATGGTAGCACTACAACATTCAATTTCATATATATATGAACACATAATGTAACACATTCTACATGAAATGACTATGAAATATATTTCAATTGTATGGGTTGTGTTGAGCTGTTCTTGCACACCCAGAAATATTGTCTGTAGATCAGGAAATGGCAATACTTAGGGAATAGAACAATATGGATGTCCATAAGATACTTCACAGACCATGTATCTATTACTTTTATGTATTTAAACCCTACATGTTGCAAAGAATGAAGCATTTCCATAATTTCAGGCACATGAACAGCTGAGTTATCCCCATAAGACTACTGACCCTTCAATGATAAATATCTGAGGAGACACAGCTAATACATGAAGGAATCTGCAGATTATTTGTTCATAGTCCCTACACATTTTTGCTCCATCATTAACACAGACTTTAGTATTTCAGCCCAAGAAGAGGACCAGAAGGCACTGGAGGCCCAAGCCTTGGATCTGTCCCTGCGGTACAGCTTTGTCACACCGCTCACTTCCATGGTGGTCACCAAACCCCAGCAGCAGGAGGAGCTGGCAAACAAACCCACCGAGGCAGGTAAAAACAGCCCCCCTGAAATGCTCTGCTCTTCTTGAGTCACTGTTGTTGACTTCCACTTAGGTTCATTTGATAGTGATGTAACAAGGCAAATCAGAGGCAGGAGTTCAGGGATTGGCTTCTTTTCAAAATAAAGCATGCAGGATTGTTTTGAAAGGTGAAGTGATGAAACAATCACTTCAATGGAAATGGAAAATAGTTTGTTTAAATATTAACTAAAGGTAGTCTAATAGCTGTTACTATGAATGTAGGGAGGAAAGCATGGCCTCAGTCAGAGTTTTGCAAATGCTATATATACCCATCCTTTAGCCCAGAAAACATCATCACCTGAAGCCCTTGTCCCAGTTTGCTGGTTCACATGGGTAAAGTAATTCAGTGTTAACTCTGTGACACTCATCTGTCCCTCTTCCTCTTCATAGATAATGAGAAGCCCAAGAAACTTCCAGCAGGAGGTAAGTGTTTTCTTCTTTTCCAGTAGCATATTTTCATAGTCTCTAAAAAAACCAAAAAAACCCAAACAAAAACAAAAAACCCACAAACAAAAACCAAAAGAAACAGAAGAGTTCATGGTGGTTGTTCTGTAGAGGGAAGTATCTGAGATTGGAAAAAATCTGTGAAGTAAATTATAAGCGATGCCTGCTACAGTCTGTGCAGGTTTTAGGTGGATAACAGGGACAGAGGGAGAAAATCTTCCATTCAGAAAGTCTCAAAGGTCAAAATTATCTATGCTCTTGAGGAAAAGTAGTTCTTCAAGTCAGTATTGTTAATGATGCTTTCTGCTTCTTCCTACCACGTGTGAAGCATCTCTCCAAAGACTCCACTCAAGAATGCCTGGGGAGGATGATTCAGGTATGTTTTTCCTCTCTGGAAAGTGCATTTATTTGAATAATAACTTTATAGGTGAAGAACCTTGGGTTTGTTCTAGTTCTTTCACAGAAATATATCAAGAGAATCACAATGCTGCCCTGTTTCTAGAAGCTGCCTCTTTCAAAGTGCTGCTGGGGAGTTCAGTAGCAGAACCTCTCCTCTAAGGGATGTAATGCAATCATGAGTAAAACACAGACACACTTTTTTTTTCTCTCCAGTTGGGATTGCACTGAGGGGTGGGCGACTTGCTGGTAAGTACTCCTCCTCTGTTTCTCCTCAGAATAATTCTATAAAGTTCATTTCATATGTAGGGTCATACCAACCTTATTGTATATAAGTGCAGTTGGATTGGAGATGCCCACTTGATATACAATCTAGTTTTTATTATATGTATTTCAGTCCTCAGATATTTTATAATGAACTATAAACTTTTGAAAACAATATTGGTCCCTTTTCAGGAATAAAGAAAATATACCTCATGAAAATCAATGTGAAAGATAAGGAAAAGCATGTATTAGTAAGCTGAAAGAAATGGAGCTAAGAACAAAATAATTCACCAGTCCTAGGGTATCCAGAAAAGTCAGTGGACAGCAAGCAGGACAGATTCCCTCTTTCAAAGTGTGGGGAGGGAGGTGCAAGGCATAAACCCAAAGCAACAAAACATTGGGAAAACCCTTTTCTTTCAGATCGATGGCGCTCTGAGCTCCAAAGTGGCAGCAACAGGAAGATGTTTTCAACAGGTAGTTGCTCACAGTGGGGTCAGAGGGGCTGGGCTGGGTGTGCTGCATTCAACACTGCCCAGTGACCCTTGAAAACACAGCTCTAAACGCTGCTACGGCTCCAGCTGAGCACAGGCCCATCCTTGTGCTCTTTTCCCCCATTGGGACAGCTCGTCTTAGGCCAAGCTCTCCACAGTTGTCAGTGAAGAGCTCTGTTAAAAGGTTTCTGTAAAGCATTTGTCCTGGTTCATTGTTGAAGTGAGGGGGAGACGACCATCCTTTAATGCATCGAACTCCGATTTATTGATTGATCAGTCACTTTAAATAACAGTGTTAATTAACTTCATGCATATTCCAAAATCCAGGTTTACGATAGGCTAACAGAGAAAACTCTAACCACTCCTTTTGTTTTACAATACCGACAATTGTTTACACAAAACAAAACCAGTGTTCCCACTGTGATATGAACAGTTCCCAAAACTTCCATATCTGTTCCCAGGGTGCCATCTTTTCCCAGAGAGGGTGTTTCACTTGTTATGGGAAGACTGCCTGAGAACCTTATTGTTTATACAATGATGCCTGAGAGAGACTAATTGTTTATAGAAGTCAGGCTGGGAACTGCTTTGGAACTGCTTCACAGCTACCTGTTACTTTTCTCTCAATTGCATGGCTTCATGGCCTTTTTCCTCAAGCCATGCCTGAACTATACTCCTGACAGTTCATCAACTGACTTACAGAAAAATGTTTCATTAAACTCTTCTTAATAATTTTGACTGTTTCAGTTTCCAGGTTCAGACATGCCAAAATAGCACAACCTATTGGTGAGTGACACACATCCTTATACCCATTTCAATTCCTAATGTAACTGTAATGTACACTTCTTCATGCAACAATGCTTTTTCTGACTGCATCAACTCTGTGAAAACCTTTTACCACTTCTTGCTAACCTTGGCTAGTTCTTTCCATTTAAGTAGAAAGTATTCCTGTATTCCATGAGAGGACCTCTGTGGCTCAAGGATATAAGAAATGCAGGCTCAAGGATATAAGAAATGCAGGATAAAAGAAATCCTTTTTAAGTGCTCCTTGTCCTTAGTAAACTCTATATTTAAAATCTGTTGGTTTCATTCATATCAAGATGCTGTGTCTGGTATGCTTTTCAACAATATTACTTAGTTTTTAATCATTCTGTCCTTTAAAAGCTGTAACTACTGTTTAGGCATAAATCTATAAATTATTTCTGCTGTAACTATCCAGCACAGAGGCTAGATTTTTTTTGTTGCTGATACTTTTTCTTCTTTCTTTTCAGCCAGTGAACATCCACAACTTCTCTTGCAATTACCCAGACAAAATGAAAGAATCTGCTTAAACATTGATGAGAGAGCACAAACCTCTGTCCCCCTGCTGTCAGATCCAGAGCAAGGTGAGTGAGCCACATTACCCCAACACCAAGATAAGGAAAGTCACTGGGTCTGTGAGTGCAGTTGGTGTTTTTGGGAATAACCCCCTCTCATGAAGTGACATCTCACACCTGCTGCCTTGCACTGACCAGAGAGGCTGTGGTAAATTCTGCCTTTCTGTTAGGCAATATTAACAGTGCAACAGCTGGGGGCACTTCTCACCTATCTGGCTGAGAATCCCCTTCTCCTCCTGGTGTTACATCCTCCCTGGTCCTTATAGTGTTCTCCTATCCAGCCCTTGGGGCTTTGGAGGGTGCAGAGACCTTAAACCTTATGGTCCCTGTGTGTCAACAGAAAGGTGCATGCTCTGGGTGCACAGCAGATTTTCTGTGGTCCCGTCCTTGAGGAGCCATGGCCCAGGCACCAGGCACCTGCTCTGATTATGGAACAGAGGCAACTGTGTGCAGGAGGTGGAAGCATGGGGTTAAACCAGCTCTAGAGACCCCACCACAGACCTGGGGCATGTGGAGCTACAAGCCAGAAGTGCCCCACAAAAGTGGGTTTGAGACCCTGCAGTCATTTCAGTAACAAAACTGGAGCAGGTTTATTAAGATCACTTGTACCTTAAGAGAAGAATCACCTGACACATTTGTATTAAAGGTCTCACTGTGATGGGGAAACTTGGAGATGGAATAAATCACTTTGTGCAGTTTGATATCAGCTATGTGAATCCCCCTGTGCAAATCCATGTCTACACTCATGCAATCCTTGTAAGCCACAATAACAACAACAATTGGCTGTCATGGACAACGTCAACCTCCTCCACCATCCAGGGGTAAGAAACATCTCCCTGTCTTTTCCTAAACTTGAAAATGTGTCAGATCTTTGTTCATTCAGGCCTCTCCTTTCCCATTTACCTGAAGTAAGTGCTTCCAAATGCCCTTCTCCAGCAAGTATATCAGTGTGAGTACCAGCAGAGTATCTTTATAATCCCCCATTTCAAATATGGAGAAGAAAATAAGTTTAATTTTAATTCTTCATGCCTGTGTAAAGAGAACCAGAACAACTGCACCATCAGCCTGTTATTCATGTATTTATGTTCCAAAGGGAAGGAGCCATGCAGAGCAGCCTGGTGCCACCAGCAGCCCCTTTGTGTTCCTCCAGGGCAGAGCGAGCACTGCCACTGATGGCTTTGACATTTACTGTCCCTTTTATACAGCTCTTGGCTCCACACAGGCTGGGGTTTTCTTTCTCCTCAGTTTTAGCAATAACTCCCATCTGGGAAGCTGACATTTTTTTATGGGCAGGCATTAAGCATTGGAATAGCTGTCTGTAATAACTTAATGTCCACTGTAGGAGAAGGAATACTTTAAAAGCAGAGCTCATTTGTTGGAGTAATTAAAGCAGGATCCTTCAGTACCCCAAGGAAGAGCTGAGTGGAGCTGGTTCCCCCAGCCTTTTTATATTGCTGGAACAACTCTCCACAAGGATCCCCTGCTGGCCTGGGGCAGACAGGACACACACTGCTGCTCCCACACACACAGCTCTAGACAATAACAACTCCTACAACAACTGCTTTCAATTATCCTTGCATTCCAAACAGAGCCAAGAGCTGGCTGGATTTATGTCCCAGTATAATTTGCCAAGCAGAATGATCCTCCTGCTTCAATCCAGCACCCAAGCACTTGCATCAGCACTTTGGGGGTGGCATTGTTAATCCTCTCTGCAGGGAGCAAAAGGACAGTGACATCTGTGTTCTCCAAGACCACCTGGGATCACAATAATATTAATGGGTCAGAAGAAAGGCAAGATCTGAAAAACTTGTGAAATACCCAAGAAAAAAATTTTACTTGTTCATTTAAAAAAAAATTAATTATTTTATTAGCCTACCTTTTTTCTCATTTAAATGGTGAGAATTTTTTTTTCCCATCCAAGCATTTCTTGTCATTATGAATAATAAGGTGTATTCATCAGCAAAAAATTGTCCACTGGTATATTTGCAAGACCCGTTGTGCAGCACGGAGAGAAAAGATATTCTACTCAATATTTTCTACCTTAAAGATAACTACAAACAGATCAGGAAAAATGCAATTGCAAAGAGATAAAAGGCCAAAATGAAGTTATTTTGATTAATTAATGTCGGTTAGTTAAATACATATTCTTTCTTCACATTCTTCTTGGAAATAACTTTGTCATTTACTTCCTAGGCTGACAGTGTCAGTTGAAAAGGAAAAGAGTGTTACAGCATCACTGCCTGATACAGTCACAGTAAAAATTTCCTTGGTCAGGTTTCCAGAAGATTTCCTTGGGCTCTATTTCTTGAACACCGACCGTTTTTCAGACAAAGTCACTGGAGTTCTGGGTGTGTATCAGCATGGATGTGTGCAGCAAAGAATGCTCCTGTAACTCAGCTTCTGAAATGAGACTCTAGTCAGGAGTTTGTTTTGGGGAGTTCTTGAGAAATTTTGCATTTAATTGATTCCTTTTGGACATTGAACTTTAACTGCCCAGCAATCCCAAAAAGGGGAGGTCTCACTCTAGAAACATAACACATAACATAATGCTTTTCCACTCACCTTAAGTAGCCCATTGTGGGTTTAGAAGATGTTAAAATAAGACAGAAATAATAGTTGGGCTTAACCTCAACAGTACTGTGGAATGACATGACTGATGCAGAAAATCCATTTGATGTCAAATAACAGACTATAAATAATGGGCAAAAAATTGTAAACAATCATGGTTAGGAAATGAAAGCCAGCTGCTCCTGAACATCTTGGCTCCAAAAATCCTGGTGGGACCTAAGTTGAAGTTGTTTTGGAAACTTTGCAAAAAGAGAGGCTCTGTATTCCAAAAACCACAAGGAAGAAATAATTGTGAAAAACCATCAGAGAAAGGCTGAACCATCCCCTGGAGAGCGTTAGGGATAACAGCAGATCACAGATGAAACAGAGGAATTTTCTAATCTTGCTAATGGAGTATCCAAACTTGATCTTTGGTTTTTTTCTGAGATGAAGAGCTGCTCTCCTGGTGTTAGAGCTGCCATTTGGCTTAAACAAACAACAACACTCAGCTGGTTTGTAATTTTTAATAATTTCTATGTCTGTTGCTTAGGTCAATTTTATTCAAAAGCACAATTTGGGAGTAACTCCAACAATGATCAGAGAGCTGTGGAAAGACTCCTGAGAGTGTCTGGATCTGAGCACAAAGTTTCCAGGTACCAGATATGGAGGGGAGGGGAGGGGGTGTGCTTTGAGATGTGTTTTATCAGCAAATACCAGAGATCTAAAGAAATTAAACTGAGGGAGTGTTTGTAAGGACACACCTCTTTGGTGTAAATAACTTGCATTTTAATTTTTTCCCAAAAGCTTGCATTTGTTGTTTAAGTGATGCTACAGGGCTCAAGTCTCCTATTTCATTGGGGGAAATAATTACACCCTGGGGGTACAGCTTGCATTGTTAGCCTGGAAAAGGAGAGTGTTCCCTCAGTTGGATTTACCATGAGGAAAATTTTCTATCCTTCAACTACTTTTAGCACACATCTGTGATGGGGAAAAAACAGTGTGAGTGTGCAGGTCCTGGGAGTGCTGAGGTGCAGCTCTGCCCACCCAGGCCTCTGACTCCTGGTACCATCTGCACATCAGAGCAATTCTGACCCTGCCCCTTGATTGTGTTATCACATCATATTTTCTCTTTTTTTGACTTCATTTCAGGTTGTACAAGAAAGATTACAGGCTTGAGTCAGCCAGTGAACCTGTTTCCTGCTGGTCAATAGAGCTAACTCCCTAGAAAAAAAAATCTTTGAAGGAAATTATGGAAATGAAGCTCTTCCAAGTATTTTTGGTACTTTCATCAAGAAAACCACACAGTTAAACCCTTACTGTTGCTCTATATATGTGTCACAGATGTTTTATCTTGAAATAATTATACTTTCAAGATATAATGGTCCTTGCTTGTTTGCTACTTGAAAATGGTTTCTAATTGCAATGTGGTTTTGTTGTTGAAGATTTATGTGAATGAACTAAATAAAATTGACATTATCAGCTCACAGTTTGATATGGACACACGGACTTAAGTTTCCAAAGAAAAATCAGTAGTGGAATCATCCAAGCCAACAAATGTGTCATGCAAACAGTAATAGATCTCTAGGACTTTATCAGGTTATAGATGGTGGTGTTCTTGAACCATGCGTTTTGTGAGAACACCATGAAGATTGAGGCAGTGTTAGTTTACCATGTCTCTCATTTTCTATTTTATTGCTGTATCAGGGCTCTCTTGGGGGTTGTTCTGTGAGACCATTCAAAGCTCATGGAATCAGCAGTGAATGGGGTGATGCAAACCCACACCAGCTGTGCTCTGGTTCATTGTTGCAAAAGTCTCTGAGGCTCCCTTTTGGAAACATCTGCAGAACAGCCATTGGCTGGTTGCAAAACCTCTGATTGCAAAACATTGTATTTCAACCCCAAAAGTTAGCAGCTTTTTTTGGCTCCATTTCATACATTTTGCAAACATTGGAAGAATTTTACAAATAATGAACATCTCAAACCCAACCTGCTGTGCATGGAGGTAACACTGCAGAGTAAACACACACACAGAAGCCTCTGCCCATGATATCCAAGCTGTAGTTTCAGTCTTCTGCTTTTTGTAAGTTTTAATTCCAAAATTATTTTGTTTTAGAATTTCAGTTCCTTTGTATCTTTGAACTTGTAAACATGCCAGCATTATAGGCAGTTTAACAGAAGTTTCTTCCTATCATGCCAATAATAGATTACTGGAAAAACCTTTTTATTTTAAAGCAATGTACTAAAAGATAAACAATTTCTTGCCAAAGTCAATAATCTAAAACAAACTGTGTAATTAGAAGCCTGGTTTTTGAAAGAGCTGTGCAGACACAATGCCAAGATATGTTTGTGTGAATTGCTTGTACTTTCAAGGTGCTGATTTTGCTGCACAAATTACATGACCAACTGTGGAATTTGGAAACTGGAAGTACCAGATTGCTCACTTCACTGCATCAAAAGCAGGCTTCACAATCTGATTCCATTATAGATGAACTTGGGGTTTGAATCACAAGCTGTTGATCCAGGGTTATATCAGCAGAGTTGCTGTAAATTAAATATTCCCTGCTTTCAGTTGTGGGGTGTCTGTGTGTCACCTGCTGCCAGCAGCAGGGATACAAACAGCACTGAGCAGGCAGCAGTGGCTCAAGGCTGGAGCAGCTTTCACCTGGCACCCTCTGCTTTAAGTGAGGCTCAGTCAGGCACAGGCCATGCTTGGGAGCTGTACTCACACTGCAGTGCTGAGCTTTCCCAGGCAGCTGCTGCCCTGCTAATGCAGTTCTCCCTTGCTGCAAAGAAGCTCTGGGCCAGGGAATTTATTAAGGTACAATAGAAACTCCTCACATTGTTCAAAGATTTTATCTGACTTTGAATAGACAAGTTGTGCTGACAGAGGTTTCTGTGCTTTCTGCAGCAGCCCAAAGTTGCTGGTGTGCCTGGCTGCAGCTGCCATATCCATGTAGTGCTGTTTGCTCTCTGCACTGTGCTTTCCATTCTGTAAGTAGGTGCCATTCCACTTTTCACTTGAATTTTGACTTAATTTGTTGTTTAGTCACTCTCCTCCTGTGCTTTCCAAGCCCCAAGGTGAGTTCTGGTGGGTTTCTGATTTCCTATATTCCCTTCCCTTGTTCAGAAGCTGAAGGCAGATGCAGTCATGAATATTTGGCATTTTGTAATTTCTAATTCCAATACAAAATAGTGTCAGTGTATATGTAACAGATCTATGCATATCTCACAGGATATGACCCCACAGTTCTCTTTTTAACCAGCAGCCATCAGCAGGAGGAGTAAATGTTTTATCTAACTGTGAGCATCTGTCTGCTGCTTCTCTCTGCCCTCTGTTACCTTTAGCCACATTTGCTGTTACCATATCTTCTATCACCTGTTTCTCCCACTACACTCCTCATTTCTCTGTGTTCTACACTCTAGTTTTCCACCCAATGACTTTCTTTGTCCTACTACTGTTGGGGAATTTTCTGCTTTTCCACTGCCTTTTTGTGACTGATTTGTTTAAAATAAATCTTGAAGTAAATAAGAAATATGCGAGGGAGAGTACATGTTTTTGGTTGGGTGGGTTTTTTGCTTTAGACGTAAGAGCTGGCAATTTCTTGCAGTAAAAAATGAATATATAAATAAATGGGGCACTTACCCTGAATGTGTCCATTAATTCTTTTATGGGAACAGAAAGAAGGGTCTTCCTCAAGAAAGATACAGTCCAAAAGAAATTATCCTTACTCAAATGTGAGTGCTGCTTGCAACCTTGGTGTTTCATTAATTTATAAAGGTTCAGACATTCCCAAGAGAGGTTCAAATTAAAATGCTAAAATACAGAATTCCTGGATGCCAACAGTCAGCTCCTGTGCTGGCAGCAGCCCTCAGCTCTGCACAGTCAAGAGCTCAGGTGGTTCCAAATACCACGGGATTATCCCAAAATCTGGGCTGGGCTGTCAGATGTCCTCTTGTGCCCAATTTCAAAATGCATCTGGCACCCTGGGCTTTGTGAAACTGGCATGAGAACATTGAGCTGTCAGAATAACAGAACCAGACGCTGAGTATTGATACTTTTATTTAATCACTCCTGACACTCAATTATTGATTAAAAATTGGGTAGAGGGTTTCTGTTATGTAACAAAGTACCATTTTAAGTCAGAATTTTAAACCTAATAAGGAGGTCACTTCAGAGGATGAGGGATCTTGCCCTTCAGATTGGATCAAATACTCAGTAAAACTCTTTGTGAGAATCCATCATCCCTTGTCCTTGCTAAACATGTATGCTTATATGCTTTGAATAGATCTTATACATTGAAAATACTGTTCTTTCAGACAAATATTGTCTGCCTGTGCTTCTGGAGGAAGTTACTTAGAAGAGACTGGAAACAATATAATCTGTGTGAACACCATCTATCAGCCCAGCTCCATTGTCATGGACAAACCAGCAGGGAATATCAACCCCATGTGCAGGATCTCCTCTGTAATCCTTCTGCCAGCCCCTGAAAGGCAAAACACAGCCATGGAGTACTGAGGTAGGAACTGCACCTGGACAAGCAATCTTGCCTAAATCTTACCTAAGGACTTCATTATTTTGTACCTTGTTACTGTCAGTTCATTGTTCTTAACAATCATTGTGGCATCTGGTTTCTTGGGATCAGAGCCAGGATGAATTTCAAGTATGGTGAAGTCAATGGGCCGGAAAAACTGCCCTAAAAAGAGAAGCTAAAATTACCTTTTCAGACATTAAAACAGAAGCAAACCAAACAGAAATCCCAGAATTTCTACATTCCCGTGCTGGCTTCATATCCCTTCAGAGTTTGGATTGGATAAGCTAACACCAAGTTTCAGGTAAGACTGAACATATGCCTGAGGTATTATTGGTATTATTTCCTGTTTATAACCCAGAATTGTATCCACATCATCTGCATGTAAGCTCCAGTTTCTGACTGCACAGAACAATTACAGCCTTTTCTAGATATCCTTCAAGATATCATCACCTGGTGTGTGGTCTATTCTCTTGAATTTATTACATATTTTCCAAGTCCTCAGCTTTTAAATAATCAAATAATCCATATGTTGATCTCTGAAATTTCTGGGTGTGGTTATTCTCAGCATAAGTACAATATTCTATCTATAAATTATGTAGCCTCAAGGAAAGATCAGCAGGGAAAGGCTAAACAAAATCATACCTAATAATCCATGGGTCTGTTCAGACAGTTTATCACTTTTCAATGTATACAGTCCCAGGAAATCTTGGTGGAGAGGATGTTTCTTCCACACTTGGTGTAAAACAACAACAAATGAGACACCACTGCCCATTGAGAGCACCAGATTTTTTTTCCTGTTAATTATCAAAGTTAATCTGAGGAAAAAAAGAAAAACATGACTTAGAACATTGTGTTTACCAGAGTTAACAGCAACAGAAAGAAATGTGAGAAGTAAAAACAAATGTAGCTTTATAAACTGCTCAGGGCATTTTAAGAGAGAGGGTTTGCTGCCTAGTTTGGCCCATGGAGTCTCTCTGTGGGTTCACAGAGAGTCACAGAATCATATGAAATGACACTGGAAAAGGCTACCTGGCCTTTAACTTTTCAGTAAGATGTTTTTAGCAAAACCCGTCCCTTAACAGTGTAATTGGTTACAGACAGGTTTGTGATATGTAGATAGAGCACCTGATGCTCAGTGATACAAATTTTATTATTAAACCATCAGTTCTTTGCCTGAATGCTACATGACACTTTTTCCTTTAGTCTTTCAGAGAAGCCAACTCCCAACTGCCTATTTTAGTGCTGGGATAGAGAAGATTTGCTTCTGATTGTGTCAGTAATATCACCCATATGTTTATCACAATAAAAAAATCATGTGTAGGAATTAAAGCTTGCTCTTTCTGCTGCACTGCTGGGCCTTGAGAAGGCAGGGATTTTATTCTACACAATGAAATGTAAAGGAGGAGGAAGAGAAAATGTTGCATGTTCCTTCTATAAACCTTTTGCACAGGTATAAATGATTCTGTAATAGATCCCATGAGAAATATACCTGCTGACAAGAAAAAATATACCAATTCTGTAACTGCCACAAGTTCAATTTTTAAAATGGAGATTTGCTTTTGGAACACTATTATGCCTTTGAAAGATTACACACTATGTCTGAAATTACTCCTTAAGTATTTGCAAGATGCTGCTGTACAAAGCACAATACCAAATCTAGTTTCACCTTAGTCAGAGCAATAGAAGATCAGGGAAAAGTCTTCATTTACTTATTTCAAACAGAGAAATTTGTGAAATTCAGCAATTATGCAACAAAGTAGAGAGCAGAATTCAGCAAGGCTTGAATCAATTGCTTTTGTAGATTGCCACACAAATCTTAGAAGTTTATTATTGATCAACATCTAAAAATATTTCAAGTAGAGTAGAAAGTAGTACAAGAGCCTGATACCCTTTCTGTAAGTCTTACCCTGCTTGTTGCAAGGTGACTGAGTCCAGCCAGGTGAAACCTGTTTTTTCATCACCATTCTCAATTGTGATCCTCTCAGGAGTTACTGTCAACTTTACATCCAGGTGCTTATTTGCAATACCAAGTTTTCCAAAATATGAGTTTTGGATCTTTGCATTACTATTTACTCTCTTATCACCAATAAGTTCTCCATTGACTGTGATGCCTAATATAGAAATAAAACAAATATTGTTTTATAGACAGGACCTGATCAACTGATGTCAAGGAGTGTCTTGAAAATTTATCAACTTAAGAAATTAAATACGAGTTGAAAAATAGATCAGAATTACTTGTGAATATTTGTACCAAAGCAAAATAATATTCTGTGGGTTGTTCTGTGAATTTCCACAAAGCCAACAATCATTTTGTTGAGAAAAGTTCCATTTTCCCCTAAGCACAGAGGGTTTGTGATGGGTACAGAGTCTGAGTGACATCAGTCTCTCTTCACCAGGTATTCCACAAACTGGTGACCTAAGGATTATTTTATTGCTTCTACTACAACTCACTGAGACAAATTACTACTCTCAACCCTTGCACTGGTTTTTAAAGTGAGTTTAAAAGTTCATTTTGCTACAAGAAGTGAAAACAGTCATGGTAATGGTAAGCTATCATAGCTACAGGACCTCCTGCTAGCTTTGCTGGGAAAAAAAGCTTATGCATTATAAAGAGAGAAATAGCCTTTAAACACATTTTGTTAAAGTATCCTGTATTAAAAGAAAAAAAAAGTTAAAAACTCACCTGTAACTGGGTCAGTTATTAAATTTAAGATCATGCCAGGGTTTTCATTGATATTGAAACAAATGGCATCTTTTTTTTGTGGCAATGATATAATGAAGTGTGGATCTCCATCAACTGTAAAGGCAAATCACAGGTGTCTGTATAGTGATACACAGAGTCAAAGTTGCACATGAGCCTTTAATATTGCTTAATATTTAAATTTAATAACTAAATATAAATTATTTAATAGTAAACAGGCAGTTATCAGCACAAAAATTACTGATGGGAAGGAGGACTGAGAAAATGACCACACATAATTTCAATTACTTGATCTTTAGAAGACACTAAGAGACGTTTAAACAGTAAATTAAAATACTTGCCCCTTAAAAATTAAAAAAAAATGGCTGCTATTATGGAAAGGAAATATTGAAAATATTCATAAGAATTGTGTAATTTAGCCTTAAATACCTTCTTCTGTTCTCCTAGACAGACACTACCCCAACTACTCACCACTGGTATACCATGTGGGTGGTGATGCATATGTGTGATAGACTGGTGAAGCTGCAGAAGGAAAGAAAATTGTTAGAAAAACTCACACCAAAGTGGAAAATTGCATGGCCTATGAAGATGTCAGGGAGTTAATATGCTAGGTAAATCAGTAATTGCATCCTAGTTTTCAAAGCATGTAATCTATGGAATGACAATTTGTGTGCTGCTTTTAAATCAAAAAAATCTTCAGGATAGACACAGATTTCACTTGTAGTCTAAATTGCTCTGAGGGTTTCCATATAGCCCAAGCAATCTATCTGTAGGATACAAATATTTCAGACGTGAGGACTAAACTGTCAGCAAGGAAATGCAACATCATCCATTGAAAACTTCTGATTTTTTGACATTTGAGTTGGTTTTGTTTGTTTGTTTTATTTTTTTTTTCCAGAATGAATTTAAGTCTTTTCAGTGAAAACTTGAAAAAACTAGAGAGAGATTGGCACTAATATCCAGAGTAAAACCATAGTTCTAACTCTCCCATTTCCAGGATTTCCCAGCCAGGAATTTGGTGGATCAGTTGCTGTCTCTTGAATAAAACAGATGCTTTTTGTACAAATGACTGAACACATTAATTTAGCCAGAGATGCTGACATCAGAGTCCTTGGATTTATATAATTCCAAAGGAAATGCAAAGTGAAGTCCATCCTCTGTTCTTGGGAAACAGCTTTCAGAAAAAAATGATGGTTTATGAACAGGTATTTACTCCCTATAAACTATTTAGCTGAAGCTCTGTCACCTCCTATTGTTCAATCTTTAATTGACTTTTCAGCAGTGAGCAGAATTTGGTAGTATTTGTGAAAGTCCAGTTGTACTGCCAGAAAAAGCATCTCTGCCTCTGGTAATTTCAGTTGACAGAATCTGCTCCATTCAGAAAAATAAATTAAATTACTTACCCATCAAAGGACCTGTGAACATCCCTGTTTGAATGAAACAAAATGTTATTTTAGAGGCTACAAAGAACAAAACCCAATCTCACCGACTTCATTCCTTCCTCCTTCCAAAACCAACCCAAAAATCTTGTAATTATGTATAAATTTCTAAATATTACAAAATAAAAATTATTTATTTAACAGTGCTACAAAGCAACAGTCTTGAAGGGGCTGAAAGCACACCCTGCTTCCCAGCACAAATGTAACATCTCCCTGGGGTTTGCTCTCTCTGGGACTGGGACAGCCTGCTGTTCTCTGACACCTCTGTGCCACCTTCTAAACTGCACTTATGGGAAGGAAGAATTGCCTGCCTGGTTCCACATTTTTCTATTCTTCTGCTCTTTTTACATCTGAAATTCTGTCAGGATGTCTCTGTGCTTTAGAAGTGGCAATCATGGCATGGATGAAGGTATCTTTGTATGAGATTGCTACACACAGGTACCTGGGAGGCCCTGGTGGCAGCCCTGGAGAGCAGCTGACTTGTACTGGGCCTGAATTCTGGGTTATGGGATGCTGCAATCACCAGAGACAGGAACTGAACTGAAACCACTACTTACATCTCAAAAGTTGTATATCTATTCATAACGTGATCTTGATTAATTCCTCTTGAACTTTATGAAAATATTGCATCCTAGATCAAATAAGTAATGTAGAAAATTCATTTCTATTAAAAACATTAAGTAAATTTAAGAAAAATTCACATACCTTCAGCTGTTACCATGGGCAGGTAAGACATAAAAGGAAGAAAAAGAGAAATTCACAGTTTCAGTTATACAATTAAACAGGAAGGATTATGGCCCTAATAAAACATTGTAAAAAAAATTAACCGTTTGAAAACTCAACCAGCTATCTTTAGTATTTTTAAATGCCATTTTCCCAGTGAGAAAACACAGTATTTGTAGGTCAAACAGAAATGTACTGAAAGTAAAAAGCTTTTATGCATGGCAGTAGAACTGCAATTTATTGTGTATGGGACAAGAGCTCTATTTGGAACTGTTTTATTGTTGTGCCATACCTATATTGCAAAATGTTCCTTACTGGTTTTATTATTTTGTGGTTTTCCAGGCATTTAGATGATTCTGTTAGTACTGACTGGATGATTCACTACATTGATTTGTGAATTGAGATTTCAGGGTGAGTAAAATTGGGTTTTTTCCTTACACAGGGTCAGAGCTTTGAGTATTTTCTCCTATTACTGCTCTACATTATCTATATACAGAGAGGATTTCCTTTGAAAGAGGTTCAGAAAAGAGCTTTTATACTACAAATACCTGGAAAGGGAAAGCAAAGAACTGAAGATGACTGAGTGGATGTCACTTTTGACACATGTTTGGGGGTTTCCATGTTATGGAGAGCAGCTGCAAACTTTAAAGTCATTATCTTGTGTAGTGACTTGAATGTTAAATTAATCATGAAGGGGTTTTATGTCAGTATTCCATTATAGGAGTCATGAAAAATAATGCAAAAATTTATCAGCAGAATGCCTGAAGAATGATTCAGAGTTGAAGGGCACTTAGAAATTCACTGGTCTCAGGACCTACTGCAGCTGAAAAAACCTCACCAAACTCCAGTATCTCTGTTATGCTAAAATGCCTCAAGTTCCTATGCCAAAATCAGGAGATGTGAAATTTTTTCATCTAGAAGGCAGCAGAGAGCCCACACAGAGCTTCCAAGGAACTTTCAGGGGCTCTAAACAAAAACTGGAGAAAAAATAAAGGATGGTGATAGAAGAGACTGGAAAGCCTCTGTCAGACCTGTGGGATGAGAGTGGCTCAAACAACACGAGGAGATGAGGTTAGGGTGGCTGGGAGGCACACTGAGCACAGAGCACTGCTTTGCTTGGCCAAAGAGAAGGAGAACAGAGTATTTGATACACAGGAGTTAAACAGAGAGGCTGAACTATAGGAAAAATAATATTTCACTGAGCAAGGAGTTCATAATTAGCTAAAGTATCAGAGGAGTTGAAAACAAATTGTGTGTTTTCAATATAATTGCTTCTCTTTCTGCAATATATATATGACTGTTGTGTTTTACATAAGTAATCTCAATCCTTTTACAGCCTGATATATCCTGCCTGAGGAAGAGCTCATGCAAATTTTCCCTTTACATGTGGAAAGAGGTTACATCTATCCCTAGGCTGAAGTATGTAGAAAAATAAAGGAGAAAGTGATGGTAAGTCATCTGAATATAGCTGGATTATTAGATTAGAAATGCTTCTTGGTTTTCAGGGTCTTTTTCTGTAATAGTTTTTCTATTTAGTTTAAAATACATTTATTTTAAATTTATAGTGCTTTGCCCATATGATTTAATAATGAAGGATAGTTTGATGGAAATGAGCTTTACAATGAGAAGTAATTTTGCATAAATCACACACATGCCTGGCTTGGAAAGTAGATTTTGCAGATACATATTTAAAACTGTGCCCACATGAAAGCCTTTCTTTAGGCCAACATCAAAGGAACTCTTAGCTTCTCAAATACAGTACAATTGTGAAGATGTCTATACCTTCAGTGGGTTTATCAGCAATCCCCTCTTCATTTCCATCTTCTTCTGGTTTTGTTACCACCATGGATGTCAGTGGTGTTACAAACTTGTACATTAGTGAGAGAGCCAGGGCTTGAGCTGTAAGGTTTTCCTTTTCTTCTCCTGTGGCTGTAATGCTGAATACAGAAAGAGACTCCCAGCATCAGTGATTGCTGAATCACTCACCACATGTCAGATTACATATTTTAAAGTAAAGTAATTTCTCTGCAGGCAATTTATCAATAAGATATATCTGTTACAGCTTAAGAGCACTTCTGATTCTACTGGCTGTCCAAGAGAAAGGCAAAACTGTGCTTTATCCTTGCAATAATTTAAAATTGTTTCATTTGCAACCTGAAACATGAGTACTGAGGCTAGGGAGGAGAATAGCGTGGTGGATTTCCCTCACTGATTTTCATGATTTTCCATTGGCAGCTCAGTGGGATGTGAATGTCAGCTTCACATCCTAGAAACTGCAGGACTCAGAGGCTGTGAGGGGTTCAGAGCTAAGGTATAATTCCAGCTATAATTACCGTTTTTCCAAGAGTTGTTCAATGGTAAGATAAGCCCAGAGCCTTTCAATGTACTCTCCAAATATGTATTGCTGTTCTTGGAAAGCCTGAGCTGTCTGCTCAGCTCCTTGCTGTGTAGTGTACGACAGGGCGTCCTGAGCCTGTTGGGAGTAAGAATGTTCTCTGCATCACAAGTAGCCAGGGACTGACAGGACTTCCCAAAAACTAAGATCTTCACACCTGAAAATCTTATGAAATCGAAAACCAGTCTGGTTGTACACCAGAAAATTGCCAGTGTTGTATGAGGAATTTTGTCCCATTGTTTCTGGGAATTTTAGAGATGTACACTACAGAACATAACCCAGTATTCCACATACACATGGCACTTTTGTTCATCACAAAAGAGGCAAAAGAAGCATTCAGAGATTTTGTATAGTTTACATAAATCAAAGAAATCCATACTTACACCTTCACCTCTTACATCCACAGACAAATGGTTTTGGTTGCTGTCTACAAAGCGCCCAGCCACCACAATCTCAGACCCATCATAGAAATGCTTGAAGCTGTTAGTAGTTAGGTCTGATATTTCATTTTCTGGGTAATTTAACTCCACATCTATGAGCATGGGATTTGACACCTCATCATAAAACCCCTGTAGGATTGAAAGAAAAAAAGAAAACATTTAACTATCATTGTTTCTTTAGTTCATGGGTAGATCTGTAACCAGAAACATCCTGCTATTCCAGGAATGAAAACTAAAAGGGTATTTTATAAGAAATATTTAGATATTTAGTTAAATCTCAGAGTGTAAAGCCTAGAAATCTACAAAAAATTGAAAAGAGAAAGGACATACAAACTCTTCAGTCTTGCTAAGAGAAAGGAAGAATATTTGAGAACAATGTGCTGTGGATGATGAGTTCCATCAATATAAATCAAGAGGGATACCAAGCCTCCTGTTATTTGATAATTTTCTACACCTCTTCTCTGCAGATACTGACATGGTAACATACTCAAAGGAGATTGGGCATTTGATTTTATCAGAGCTTGCAATGAAATCTAATATCTAATTATTTGATGAATTCCTTGAATGGCAGCTACTGGAATGTGAGAAGTAAAAAAAGACTACCCTGTACGGCCTATACCAGTTTTCATGTCTTATACAACTCTAAAATGCCTCAGGAGTGTGGTAAGATACACCTGCTTGCAGTGAGTTTCTTAAGAAAGAATATCTAGAGCTTTATGATTTGTTACTCTTTTTGTCACTTGACAGGACATTAACCACATGATCTGTGAGGTGCAGGAGATGCAATGACTGCAGAAATTCCACCAGAGTGTCCTTCAGAACTGTGAGTTGTGTCACCCTATGCCAAGTTTTAAACTCCCTGCCATACCCCACAGCATGTCCCTTTTACTGTCCCTGCACTTCCTGCTTATATAAGGGAAGGGGAAAATTAAATGCAACTAAAGGTCCCTTCCACATCAAACTATTCTATTATTTTAATATTCTGATCACAGCAGACTCTGGAGCATCTCAGTGTCAGATTACACACTGGGACTTTGATTATTTGAAAATAAGAACATGAACAGTTATCTGACCTTATGTAGCTCTGACCTCATGTACATGGTAATTACTTCACCTGAAGCTGCAAAGCTGCATCAGAGTCAGGGTAAATCCGACGGGCCAATCCTTTATTCTCCAGTGCCATCCTCTCCAAGAAGCCATAGTCAACACCACTGCCAAAGCCAAGGTTGTATAAGGTGTATCTGCCATCAATGGCCTTCTTCACTGATTTCTCAATCTCCTGAGTATTGGATACACCTGCATCAAACCAGGAAATGGTTGAGTTGTTTTCAAAATAGATACAACGATCACAAAATGAAATGTGACTTGGCATGTTCAGATTTCTTAGGAGACATTACCAAAAGCTTGATTTAGTACTATGATTCTGGTAGCATTAAAATCATGAAAATATCCAGAAGTGAAAGATGAAGGCCATTTTTAACTAGCATTTTTTGTTAGTTAATGAACTACTTTTATTATTCCATCCAACACAAACTTACCCACGTTTGGATGACCATCTGTTAACATGATAATTATAGAAGCGCTTCTCTTGGGCACAAGGTTTTCTTCATGAGCAGCATTCAGAATATCAATACCTCTCATCAAACCACCATGTAAATTTGTCACTATGAGGTAGACAAAGAAATTCAGGTTCAGCAAAGGCTGTCAAAGTAAAGGTTCATTTTCCATTGGGGTCTGAAGAGCTTTTATTACATTACAGAAAATGAAAGATTTGGATTTACAAGCAGGGGCAAGTCTAGATAGAAAAGTACCTGGACTTTGGAAACATAAAGAGAAATAGACAAATTTTCTGAGTAAAACTGAACTTCAGGAGTGCCTCATCAGCAATCTGAAACCCCAACAAACAGTAGCATTGTGTTCAGAATCAATCAATAAATTAACTTACACAATGACCTACTGGCAAGGCCTGTCAAGTACTTACGGCCTTGAGCAGAAATTTGCCGAACAAACTTCCTCGCTTCATCCAAATTCTCAGGACTGGCCTTGATTAATGTTTCTTTCCAGGTAGATATTTCACTATCAAATAATATGAAATTGAAGAAGTCATCTTCTTTAATGTCATCTAGGATTTTTAGCAGTGCTTCTTTTGTCTGTAAGGCAAAGAGATTTAAATACATGATTCAAAATTTAACAGATATGTGCTTACAGGTTTGACATCATTAATCTCTCAGCATTGGGCTATTTTTTACTCCTACACAGTATATATTGCAAAAATTCTGAGCTTGTTCTGTTCTTGCCAGTCCCTGTGCCAATTTCAGAGTAACTCTAGGGAAGTCAGCAGCAATAACATCTGGTAAATCTTTGCAGCTGAGATGAAAATCTGTTTTTCCATCATAGTTGGTTGCTTACACTGAGATAAGCTGGCATGGCAAATGGGTAGTTAGGTCAATGGAGAAGCTCATAAACAAGCATGCCTGGATATTTTGATGCAGCACCAAAACCTGAAAATTCCAAACATTAGCTCAGTCATAACTCTGAAAAGAGCTACTGCTTCCCAGACACAGAGTGAGCAGAGAAAATGCACATAATCTGTATGCACAGCTTATTTTGGAACTGTCAAGCACATGACAGCACTCTCTGGAAATGCTGATATTTAGAGTTTTGAACTAATGACATTTATAAGTAAATAAAGGCTTAATGTATAGATTTTTGTTCTACAGCAACACTGCAAACCAGTACATCTGGCACTGGGCATTAGAGAGGTCACACCATCAAGCCACTTTGTAACAGCTTGAGCAGCACATGTGCACTCCAAGGCATCACGTCCCTTCCAGCACCATCTCCCTCCCAGCACCTTGTTCCAGCTCTTTCACTGGAACTCCATAGTAATGTAATAACTCACTTGTTCTATTTCTCTTCCAGACATTGAGCCACTAGTATCCAATACAAAAATAATATTCTTGGACAGCTTTGGAAGATTTGTTGGTGCAAAGAAGTGTACAAAATAGCCATTGACAATCTGAAAAAGAAAACACCACCAGCAAAAAGTTTGGTACATTATAAAGGTAAAACAGATAAAGGAGATATTACTCTCATTTAATGTCTAGCCTCTGAGCGGCCTAAAAAGTTTTAATGGCCCTGATCAGTCTCACCTCTATCCATGGGCCCAGGGGTGTCATTTAGGTGCAAGACTGGGCTTGTAGACACTGAGCTACAGTGTGAGAACAGCTACAGTGTCCTGTCTCCAGCTGTGTCACACCTGTATCTGTTCCTATCCATGGACTCCACTGTTTTGGATCCCCCCCTGAAGAGCCCACTGAGTGCTCCCACTCAGCTGCCTTAGGAAACAGCTGGCCCTTGCTGCTCCCTGACCTTTACTGTGCAAGTTCAACTGTTCAACAGTTCAGAATTTCAAGTTGTTAGACTTACCTGCAAATTATCTGGAGTTGTTCTCTTCACATCATATTTTACAGTGAAATCCCCATCCAAGACAGACTCTGAGCAACTTGGACACCTTCGCTGCTGGTCGAGGGTTGGCTTGAAAGAGATATGGCCCTGAAAAGAAAAGCCTTCCTTAGATCTGACCCTTAATAGCTGAAAATCTCCTACAGAACACATCTGCATTTTTTTTAAGCTGGTATATTTATTTTCACAGTCATAAGAATAACCTGTTTTATTGGGTTAGCTACTAGATTGTATGAATCCATATGTACTTAGAAATTTATTGGGGGTAACTGACACAGAAGGCTGCTTTCCACAGCTTTCTCCATATGAGTACTTCCCCTTGGGTCAGCTCTTCACTCTGAACAACAACTTTGATAAAGTTGTTGTATCTTTTAGGAATTCTACTACCCCCATATAAGGGAAAACTACTTGTTAGTAATTAAGTTTTTCTATAAGAGATAATCTTACTGGTATCCAGGTTTCCTCTTGCTGCCATTGCTAGCATTGAAATTATTATTTCAGAATTATAAACATAATAAGTAAATCATGGAATGCAGTAATCAATTTACCTTTTTTCCTGAAAAAGTTTTTTTAATGGTATTTTGTAGCTCATTGGTGATGAATGTTCCTTCTGCTTCCAGCTCAGTGATACCCTGGGGCTCAAAGATATCTACTTCAATCTGAAATATTAATTAAAAAATTACTGTCATTAATTAAACCACAATACATCAGCCATTTACAGGAGGATCAGTAACTATAGGTGTGAAAGAGGGATTTTCATAAAGATAAAGAAATTTACTTTTGTAATACATAATAGCAGTCCAAATCTACACTAGTGTGGTGGACACATCTTCAGCCAGAGACCCTTTCAGACACAGAAGTTAAAAACAAAGCTAGAAATAAGTAAACTTTAATAGAAATATGACTTGTTGGAAAATTAGATATTAGCATCCTATCAAGGCAGATAGACACAAAAAGCTGCAGTATCCCAGAATTTAAAGATGATGTTGTTTCACAGTCGGGTGAGAAAGCTGGAGTTTATGCTATAAGGGTATATACAATTAGTCCAAGGCATTGCAATAGCTTTTTCAGTTTTTCATACAAGATTTCTTTTGGAGTGCTCAGTAGATGAGCAAATTTGTCAGGTTTACAAGTAAAAGCCTGCATTAAAGTGAATTGATGAGTTATCCCCATGGGACTCATGGAAATGAGTTATCAGAAATGTTATCATGGCCTTTAGCTCACCTGTGAACCAATGGGAATGACCATGGTACTCCACTTTCAAAAGATATGCAGAATTCCATCATCTCTTAAATTACAGTCAAATTTGATCAGTTTGCCATTTACCTCAAAATCTTTGACAAGCTGCTTTGGTTTCACTTTGATGAACATTTCATATTTTCCAAACTGTCGCTTCAGCAGTTCCTCATATGTGAGTTCAAAAGTGACTTTACTGGCTGCTTTAATGTTGACTGAGACAGTGAATTTTTCTGTTTTTCTTCCTGAAGCTCTGTATTTAAGTGGGTAGGAAAAAGATCTTTATCCTCTTTCATGGTATTTATTGTTGGTGGCATATGATTTTCAAAAAGAAGTAAAACAAAGATGGGATTTTTTATATACTGCTAAAAATCATCAATCAATACTCAAAATTATGCTCAACCTGTAGAATTTATTCAAGTTTCCCACTGAGCTTAATCCCAGGAATAGGTCCCACAAAGCCAGTGAAAGTTTGCAGGAACAGCCTTTCCATAGTTGCAGACAGTGCTTGTGCAGTCAGAGGCTGTATTTCCTTTCTACAATTTGTGCTACAATAACTTAACTTAATGATTGTTCTTTTGTCCCTTAATGTCAGCAAAGTGCCAGAACACAGCATTTCCAATCTCACAGTCTGCTATGGAGTGATGGTGTGGAAGCCACAGGACATGATCCTTACTTTACAAGACCAGCAGTCTGTCCTCTCAAAACAGCCTTCTCATATTGCTTTTTTGCAGCTTCTTTTTCTTTTATAGTTCCAGGATAAGTGACACCATCAATTGTCCTGCAGATGAAAAAGTCCTAGTTCAGTGGAAGGTTGTGACAGGAATTCTCCCTTTATTGATTTGTTTGCTAATAACCTTTCAGAGACCTGCTATTGCCAAGATTTGGGCCCTTTCACTGAAGCCAGGCTCCTGAGAGAATTCAGCTGGAATGAAGAGCTCTGTGCTCAGTGTCATAAAAGAATCTAAACTAATTTTTACTTTAAATTAGATCAAAACTGGGCTACAGCAACACAACTTACACCCGCCATATTCCTGCATTTCAGCAGCTTCACCATCTCATCTCATCTCATCTAATGGCAAACCAACTCTGGATGTGACTCACCTGTCCAGATGGCATCATCTACAGAGGAGCATTTCATCCTTGAGCTCCTTAGAGGACTAAGCAGCCACTTCTCATCACCTCATTCTACCAAAAAAGTTCTAAGATGCTCTATGAGTGTTTGTGTCCTAAAGCTAGTGCTCCTCTTCACTGGAGATAAAGCAGGCATGGTGTGATTAGCAGAGATGGATGTGCTTAACTGAATCAAGCCTCATCATGGTGGAGAACTGCACATGATTGCAACTAAAGGTACAAATGTAAAAGAATAATTCTACTTTCTGCCTTTCATTCAAATATGATTTTTAAATGAAGAGATAAATTAAGCTATAATGCCATCAGGGAAATGAAGTAATGGAACTTTCCTGGTTTGATAATACCACAGTAAGTAAGAGGCATTTCTGAAAAGGTGGATGAATCTGCAGGAAAGGTCCCACATTCCCTAAGGTTCCCTTCTATTCATAATGATGAATAGAAATAATTGAAAATTAGTCATCTTTTCTACAGATGTACCAATGTTTGCCTTTCTCCACATATCTTGCATGTTAAGTTAATAGTACCAGAAAATTACCCAGGAGGTATTTAGAAATCTATTCAAATGGCAAAGTAAAAATGAACACTCGGGTTCCATTTCTCCCAGCTGAATTAGCACAGATTTTTAGTCTTCTTTAACAATATTGTAAAGATTACACACATGCTGAAGTTGGTAATGAAGGCTGTCTTAGGGAGATCAACATCAAAGAAAACTTCTTTGGACACATTTCCACGATTGACAGCT
The DNA here is from genome assembly GCF_027579445.1 of Ammospiza nelsoni. Lineage (NCBI taxonomy): Eukaryota > Metazoa > Chordata > Aves > Passeriformes > Passerellidae > Ammospiza > Ammospiza nelsoni. Next base: position 15,195,231 of record NC_080643.1, on the reverse strand, counting down.
CGGCTGGTGATGACATTGTGTGCAAAGCGGGAAGTCACTTTACTATCAATTTTCATGCTATAGATTTCCATCCCATTGACAACCTGTAAATTGAGAAATGAAAAAAGACAAAAAGAGCACTAGCTGTTACACTCATATGTGTATTAATCAGTTGTGATCATATTTTTAAAAAGAAACCACAGCAGTACATTGATCACTGCAAAGCAAAAAGAAAGAAAGACCTAATATAAGAACTGGAACACAGCTGTGTTTCCTTGGATATCTATTTCACTGACATGATGGTGCTATTCCACAAGTCATAACTATAGACTTTAACAAAATACTACCACCAAAAATACTGCCGTTATAGGAATAGGTTTTTTCTCTATTGAGTAAGTGACTTTTTATGGTTATTCAAAGAGCACAGCTCTTTACTGCTGCCCCACTGTATTAGTGACTGTGGTTATCAGAGGAGTGGATGACTCCTAGAGCAGAGATGTAAGTAATCCTCTTGTTTTAAAATAGCCCAAATGTCTCCAAATTCCATTTTATATTATTCTCAGTTTCCTCCCAGCTGGAGATCAGACTTTTCTAAACAAGGAAATGGGCAAGGCAATATTTATTTTCTTTGAATGTTCAGGTATAAGGTTTCTGGACACTAAGTGAAAGCATAGGAACAACAGATGTTCCCATTAGGAACTCCACAGCAAGGTCTGCTTCTGGCAGCAAAACCAGAACTGGAAGGAACTTTGGAGGTTTTATGATGGGTCTGGTTTCTGCTGATTAATTGAGAAGGTCCCCAAACAATCAAAGCATTTAAGCATTGCTGAAGGGGAATCCAAGTGCCAAGTGGAATCAGCCCCAGAGATGAGGTCTCTTGCCTTCCTTAGCAATAGCTGCAACATAAAAGTAAAAACAAAACCAACATAGAATAAAAGTCTGTTAGAGATATGCAGGTGACTTCAAAAGAACTTAGGTATTTATTCAAATACAATGAGATTAAAAATCATTTGTTCATTCTCTTTCCTTGTCCCGGAGCTTCCATCAGAGCTTGGAAAGCAACTGTCTAGTTAGTCCTACTGCCCAAAACAGGCAGCTCTGGGCAGTTTTCCTTGTCACACACTCAGAAATATCCATTTGCTCAGACTGGACTCACAGAAACATTTTGTGAACACATTAAGAATATTCTTGTCACTATAAACTCTTGGTAGCCCAGACAAAACCAAACCTTACTCACCAAGTCATTATCAGCATTTCGCTTCTGTAAAGAGAAAAGAAAGGGAAAAAATCATGATTAGGTAGGAAAGCTACATTTAGAAATAAATCTCTTAGCATCTGTGTAGTTGTCACAAATTAGAAGTCCGGGTTTGAGAAAGGTCTTCATTAATAAACTGAAGTAAATTTGAGGGAAAAGCAAGCAAGGGATATGAGGCGCGTCGGAGTTATTTTGCTTATGGCATTCCCAGCTTTGGTGAATCTTTTGGTTTTCATTTGATGTTAGTGTACCTTAAATACAGTGTTTTTGAATGGTAAGTTAAACTTTGAATGTTGCTGACTTTATGTTGCTCATGAGACACAAAACAGTGTCTTCTTCGAGCTGAAAATACACATAGACCTTTGAAATATGAGAGAGAATGAGAGGAAAAGAGGCTCAAATGCTCAGGGCCATTTATAATTAAATGTCATTGAGACTAAAGAACACACTAAAATCTGTTTGATAGGTCTTCCTTGAGTAAGGGTTGGCTGTGTGGCAACCTCAAGTAAAACCAAAATATCTTGTCCTCATAGTAACATCTTTTTATTGAGAATTCCCAAATCTGAGTCCTGCAGTACATACTTTCTTTTCAAACTTATTTTCCTTTGGAAGAAAAAGAAGAGTTGTATCAAAGCATAAAAACCCACTTTGCACAGTTTTTTTCCTGGCACACAAATCCAAACTGTCATGCAAATGCAGCCTTACATTTTTTTCAGGCTCCTAAATTTTCCTATTTCAGCCCAACAGCCTCTCATCCTAACATGACCAGGTAGGAAGGTAATTCAGCAGGATTAGATAGGAGGGGCTGTCACTACAAAAAGCTGCATGGAGGGGGGAAAATAAACAGTTAAAATGTGGGGGTTTTTTTCCAATATTTGCTCCCAGAGTAGTGCAAATATCAGAAGCTGTACAACAGTATCTTGTACTCTGTTCTGAAAGAGAGGACAGGCACTGAACAAACTTCCTGAGTGCTGTTAAAATAACAGCTTGTGAAACTCAATTCCCATCAGCTCAGCTGCAAACACCTTATCTCATCTGGCTCCAAGAGCCTTGGGGGTCACATTTTGTGGAATTGTGTTTACCTGCTCCATCAAAGGCAGGGGTACGGACACAACAATTCAGACACACATCTCAAGTACACTTAAGGCTTTCAGTGCCTTTCCCAGCTGGAAACTGAAATACAGAGGGTTATTTTTTTCTTTATTTTGGGATTTTTTTCAAAACACTATATTAAATCTGTGGTAGTGCAAAGTTTGAGGGAGGAAGCTTCTCTTCTGCTGTGAGAGTCTAGCAAAAAATGTCAGTATGAATTCCTTTAGGTTCATCTTTCAAACTGTTAACGCCATCCAGATGATTTCTGTGTGTCCATCTCTCCTTTTCACAAGCATATATGCATTCTTTAATGCCAGTATAGAGTGTGCACCAACTCAAATCTGACCTTTCTAATACTGGAAATATTTTTTCTGTATCCATACTGTCATTACAGCTTGTCATTTCCCCTTACAATACCCAAACTGAGGTATGCACCTTGGGAAATGAAAAGCTGGAACTCTGTGAAATGCCAATTTGTTTGGTGCAAACTTTTCCTTACAGTAGAATTACCACACAGTTTATACAAAATACAAAAAAAAAAATATATAAACCTATAAAAATATGTGTAGCTACAAATTCTGCAATTCTGACTACTGCTTCCAAACTGAAAGATACTGTACCTTCATTTGAGTTTTACAGAATTGCTGTTGTGCACATTCTTTATCAGAATCACAGCTTCAGTGGTAGTTTTGAATGAGTTCTATTTTGATTCTGTAAATATTTTGAGGGGTGCTCTGCAATTTCCATTGAAACTACAGAAAAATCTCTCTGTGAAAGGCATTACTCACTTTGCACTTGGGCTGATCTCCAATGGAGATACTCAATCCAGCTGGACATCACCCAGCTACCTGCTCTAGCTGACCCTGTTTGTGCAGGGGAGGGGATTACGTGACTCTAAGTCTGTGATTTTGTTCTGGGTTTTTTAATTTTTAATGATTCACTTGACTGTACCTTGAGCCATCACTAAATCAAGGTCATTCCGAGCTATGTGGGCAAAAAGCCAATCAAAATGATGATGCAATTCTAGACTAAAATGAGAATTAACATCCTCTACCCTGGGTTATTGTTACTTGATAAACTGTTTCTGTATTATTTTCACATATTTGCCAGCTGCACCGATTATTAGAATTCTATTATTTTTCAGTTGTGCAACAGCAACAAACTTCTTTTGTTTAGTACTGTTTTGCTGTGGCAGCAGAAAAGAATAGAGGTGCAAAGAATGTATGGAAATTGGAAAGTAAAAGAGAAACTTGAACTCCCAGGAAAACAGAGAGGGAAAACAGGACTCGATTACAGTACTTGCTGAAAGAAGCTCTGATTGTACAGCTTGGGAAACTAAACCACAGCAGGACTAAAAGACTCAGCAAAGACTGTACAGTTATCTTGGAGTGACCTCTGGGAATCCACAGTGCAGAATGAGGAATTTGCATATATCCCTAAATGCTACATAGGAAAACAAGGCATGAAAATTATCTCTGAATCTACAGCAGCACTGAAGATTCCATCACCCCAAGTGATGCCAATTGGGTGCCACAGAGAAGAGCCCATAATGCAGCTCATAGGAACAGGGAACTGATGAGGATTTTTGTTCCATTTTCAGCAGAATTGGGTCTGCCAACTGTGCATACCTGACTGGGGCTCTAAAAGCAGCTTTGACAGCTTAAAGGTCACCAGACAGCCAGAATCCCAGCCATGCTTCAGCACTGGATACTGCTTGCTCAAAGGGGCCAAGACACAGATGGGCACTGAGACCTTCACCCTACAGAGCAATCTCTTCCATTTCAATCAAATCACATTTGCATAAAGTACAGAACAAAACTGGGAGAATCAGCTGGCTTTTTCATAGTGCTCTGCATGCATAGATGGAGCATTGCACAGAGTTTTGGCAGTCTTCCATTTAGAAAGGCTTCAGCATTGTAAAACACAGAGAACTCCAGACACTACAGTAATCAGTAGGAAAAAGCTACATTATATCTGGGCTACATGATGGTTAAATAATAGGAATCCCTGGCGTTTCCAATTTGCAGCATTAGATCTCATGTTGACTTTTAGAAGTTAGGCATGTTACTATCCTGATTTTCAAAGAAAAAATCTTGGCAAAGGTCATAACCTCATCAACAACAATCAACCAGAAATTGTTTTGTCCTGTTCTACCTAGTAACTCAGAATGCTCCCTAAAGAGATTTGCCCTCTGTAACTTTTCGGAGTGCACAGCCACTGACAGAGAGGGAAATAATTTATGGAGGTGAGGAGTAGTGGACAGCAAGATAACCAAAGAAAATTAGGCAAAACATCAAGTAGCACTTACTCAGAGATCCAGTCAAAACCAGAATGGCTCCTTTGAGAGATGTATCTCATGTTGTGCTAACATGGAAATCTTTTGAGAAAAATCCTACCATGTCATTTGGACTGTGGGCATTTATCTTTATGCCATGTTACAGCTCTGTTTTCTGCTTCTTAGAGCCATCTTTTTCATTGTATTCCTTAACAGGCGTCAAAGTCAGTTCTCTGGCAGCACTGATTGCTTTACACATTTAAATATTTTACTAAAACATGTCACCATTACATGGTGATGACAGGGAAAACAGAAGAAAGGGATGTTTTAAAAAGAAAGAGAGAGGAACTTCAGAACTGATTGAAAACTGAGGCTGATTAGAGATCAACCGGTCTGAATTCCAGATTTTATCCTGTGTCCAGGGGTACCAGAGAAGACAGAGCTCCAGCTGCCAGCATTGTATGAACTCTCTGATAAATGCTGATAAACTGCAAGAAGTTAATCTCTGAGGAGTGGGAGACCCACAACCCACACACGGTTGATTACTTACCTTGATGTTTCTGACATGTGTTAGCAAGAAGTCTGAGGATGCAAAGGTAGGAATCAATACTAAAATACAAAGCAATAGATTCTTTTCCATTTTGGAAAAAAAGTGAGGTTGCAATTGGAATGATATGCATAAATATATAAAGCTTTGTTTACCCAGTGTTAATAAATAACCCAATGACAGAAGTGGGATTAAGCATTAGGCATTCGGGAAAAATCAGGCGCTGAATTTTGAATTAGTATAATCTACAGAATACTGTTAGAAAATCTCTTAAAGAATTTACAGAATATTTCAGCAGCGTCTCTTCTATGTAATAGCTCCAAACAGAAATTCTCAGCCATTTCCGCACTGGCAACTGACATTAATCTCCACCCCAGACCCACTTTTTTCCCAAATGAAAACTGTCATCTTTCTGATACTTCCTTAAAGGCTTTCCCTGGCTCAAATTTACTGCAGCCATAACAGAGCTTGCAGTCTGTGAAAGCCATTTAAGCTCCATTTCAAAAGCGCCCCTGTAATCCTCCGTATCACTCAGGTACCCGATTTAGGTATCGTTATTTGACACGTATCCTGTCTAACCTAGAAACTCCCCATTCAATGGGTTCCCATTCATCTCGGTGGCTGAAACCAGGTCCGAGCTCCCAGGTTTGCATCTTGCACGCTGACCGTGCAGCTGCAGGGCATTTCCTGCGTTTGTTACCTTGACATGATCAATTCTCCCTTAAACTTTTTAGCTGGTTCATTTCACCCGTTAATGAAAGACAGACTTCGAGAACTGGGCGTTACACGCTCAGTCATAACAAAACATTTTATTTTCTGTTTTTCCTGCAGCCAGTGTTACGACTGCAGGTGCTCAGCCACGGGAGAGCTCCAGGAGGAGCTCTGAGGATTTTTTAACCAGTTCTCCACCCCATCCGAAGGGACGGGACGGCTCTGCGGAGCTGCTGCGCCCTGCCACGGCTCCTGACAGGTGGCGTGTTGTGGCACAACTGTGGCCGTGCTTGGCCCGGGCTCGGCACAGGGATATCCCGGAGCAGCACAGGGAGCCCACGCTTCACACGGGCCGGGGCGCGGACAGCGCTGTCCCGGGGCCGCGGCGAGGCCCGCCCCGCTGCCTCAGCCGCGCTGCCCGCTCTCAACATGGCCGCCGCGCCCGCTTCCAAAATGGCCGCCGCGGCACCGCCCCCGCGCCGCGCAGCTGCGCGCCGGGCGCTGCATGGCCGCCGCCGCCCCGGCCATCTCTATGGCAGCGGGTGCTGCCCATGCCCGGCGGCGGGAGGATGCCCCTGGCTGCCTACTGCTTCCTGCGGGCCGTGGGCAAGGGCAGCTATGGGGAGGTGAGCCTGGCGCGGCACCGCCAGGACCGCAAGCAGGTAGCGAGGGGCTGGGCCGCGGGGCAGGGGCACGGCTCGGCCTGCGGGCAGTGCCCGGGCTGGGCTGGGCGGGGCTGGGCGGGGGTCCCGCAGCGTCTGCTTCGGCTGTGACCCGCGCCCAGCTGTGGCTCCGCTGTGGCTGCTGGTCCTGACCCACCCTGGGCACGACCAGGGACGTGACATCGTGTCATGGTGCAGGTGTGTCTACGGGCTGGTGTCAGAGTGGGGCTGTGACGATCACCTGGTGTTGAGGTGTTTTTATAACCATCATCCGGTGTCAGGGTGGGGCTGTGACCATCACCAGGTGTCAGGGTGTTTTTGTGACCATTATCAGGTGTCTGAGTGGAGCTGTGACCATCACCAGGTGTCAGGGTGTTTTTGTGACCATTATCAGGTGTCTGAGTGGAGCTGTGACCATCACCAGGTGTTGGGGTGTGGCTGCAGCCCCCCGAGCTGCTGTTTCTGTTATCTTCCTTTGTCTAAAAGAACTTTTATTAAAGATGTGGAGAAGAGTCTTCCCGGGAAGGTTTTGGTTGTGTCAGAGTAGAAGCACAAGCATTTTTGTTGGAGAACTGGAATAATCTGTCTAGTCTGGCCAAAGCAGAGGTGTTTCATAGGGAATCTGATGATATAAGCTTAAACGATTTCCATGCCCAAAGCTGTAGTTGACTTGTCACACAGACCACAGTATTTGCAGCATTTCTATTTTATTTTGAAGTTAAGTGATGCTGTACACAATTACACACTCCTGGAAGCTTTGCAGCATCACAGGTTCTATCTGAAACACAAAGTCATGATGTGCTGTGGGTTTCCTGGGTAATTGGTTCCCTTGGTATATAGGGCCATCTCCTCAGCACTAATTAAATGTGCTGGGCTAATTAATAGGTGCAGCCTGGAGAGCAGACACTGAAGCATCTCTGAGAATGCTAAAATTCAGCAAGTAAAAATGTTTTAAAAGTTTTGATTTACAGCCTCTCCAATAAAAGCAGGTTCAAGCATAACCATGGCATGAGTGTTGTGTGGAAAGCTGATGCCCTAAAGTGATGTCCTACAAAATTTTCAGCAGAATTAGGGCCAGGTCAGACCTAAATATTGGTGTTGTGGTTGATGAAAGTGTTCTATCGATTTTATTGTCTCATCTTCAACTTCATTAATGTTTTTGCTGAAACCTGAAATTCCTCAGAATTACATAAAATGTAGTACATATTAAGGAAGTAGATGACAACTTTTGTATGTAGCTTTGAGAAATTCTTGACCCATTTTAATGAAGAATAAAAGAAATTTAGGAATGAGCATGACATTTTGTCTCTTTCAGATGACTTTTATCATTCGTTTGCACATGACTGCATACTTTATTTATATAAAAGTTTACTATTGATGTGACCTTTTTGAGAGTAACTGTGGTGCACAAACAGGTACTTCAGGCTTAAAAGGTTAGTGACAGACACACATTTAAAGTGAGAGCAGGGAGAAAAAGAGAAGTGTGAACATTAGTCAGAAGAAAGCAAAACACCACAAAATTCCTGAGCAGAGTTGTATTGAGGTGGATGAATGGAACACACCTGCTCCATTTTTATGGTGAAAAGGTAGAAGAGAAGAAGTTCTGGATAATTTTGATCCAAACTGCAGCCTCTATGTAGATGAATCAGTGGATATTTCAAATACTGCATTCTGGGGAATTTCTTAGGGCTTCTGCAAAGTCCCTTTCATCTCTTACCATACACTTTGCCTTGTCTTTTACAGTATGTCATCAAAAAGTTAAACCTCAGAAGTGCTTCCAGCCGTGAGAGGAGAGCAGCAGAGCAGGAGGCCCAGCTGCTGTCCCAGCTGAGACACCCCAACATTGTCACCTACAGAGAGTCCTGGCAGGGGGACGATGGCCACCTCTACATTGTGATGGGCTTCTGCGAGGGAGGAGACCTCTACCACAAGCTCAAGGAGCAGAAGGGAAAACTCCTGCCTGAGAATCGGGTGGTGGAGTGGTTTGTGCAGATTGCCATGGCACTGCAGGTACAATGAAGTGGAATTTTGTCACTGCCAGATAGAAGCTTAATTTGACTTTTTTTGTATTTAAAAATTCCAGCTAAGCTGCAGCCTTTGGATTCCTGTTTGGCTGGGTTAGCACCTAATTATAATAGTTATTAGTACATTAAAAATGGATCATTGCAGTCAAATCAACTATTTTAAGTAAGAAATTGCTGACATATTTTATGTCCACACCTCTGTAGCACAATAGACAGGGGTGTTTGCAACTGTTGTCTGATATGCTTCTCTGGTTTTAAGTTTACATTAAATTTACAAAATGGAGTTTTGGGGGGAAAAAACCCAAGCATATTCTTTCAGAAGCATTTTGTGTCCAGTCTTGTTATTATTGCTGTTTTTAGTGGTAAATTTAGCTACCAATGCATCGTTTCTATTAAGCCTTATGCTACTCTTTTAAATTTGCAATTGGAGGTTATCAAACTTTAAAGGCAATTGTTACATCAATAAAGACCAGATATAGATCTTAACATTAAAGAATAAGAAATTGGACAGAATATTCTATCTTAAAGTTTGCTGTCATGATCAAAAATAGACTAATTATGGGTACAGCTTGTTGTTTATTCTGACTAATTTTCTTCCCTGTTTACACAAAGCTCACATTATAGTTTCCTCTGAAATGTTTTTAGACTAAGATTGTCAAGAAATGAAAGCAGCAGAAAGTGTGTTACAGTCTTAACTTCACATTTTTATTTCTACTTTTCTGCTGATTTATAAGGGCCATGCAGGGAGATTTGGTTAAAGCAGTAATAAGTTTTGGGCCCCTGCCTGTATCAGTCACTTTTAATGTTATTTCACCAATACTGTCTTAGCAGGTCACTCCTGACCTTGAGAGGGATTTCTGTGTTTCTTCTGCTTTTGTGTTTTCTTTCTTTGACTTCTTTAATGAGACTTTACAGTTAGGAGTTGATTAACCTTATTTACATGATTTTTTCCCCGTAGTATTTACATGAAAAGCACATTCTGCACAGAGATCTTAAAACACAGAATATTTTCCTGACACGAACCAATATAATCAAAGTGGGAGACCTGGGAATAGCCAGGGTGTTGGAAAACCAGTATGACATGGCCAGCACTCTCATAGGCACCCCATACTACATGAGCCCTGAACTCTTCTCTAACAAACCCTACAACTACAAGGTACAGTATGAAAATGTCATTTCTATTTTCTTAGGAGCCTTACTTTATTTGTCTGAAATCATTACCAGTGTGTTTTGGTTTCTTATTGCTTCCAAGTCTTTTTCATCTTCCCAAAAGCCAAACAAAAAAATAGGAGAGAGATTTGTAGGAATGTTTGGTTCTGGAACTGTGTTTAGGAATTCAGAGCACGTGCTAAGTTATCCCAACCAAGTTGTTCAGCAGGCTGCCTGTACCTCTCACAGCTGGAGAGACAGAATGGGAACAGAAATATCAGCCTGTGTTAGAGATGCACTTTCTGAATTTATTATATACCAGACAGGAAGTTTTACGCTCAAAAATTGTGTTAGAAATAACAGCAGCATTAAAAAAAAAAAGGCAAAGAAATTTTAATGAGAGGAATAAGCTGTGTTATTGTGAATTTAAAATACAACAGAACAAAGCAAACGTGTTCAGCACTAGCTGTAAACACACCATAAATATGAGTGTCTGTAATGAGCAAGAACTGAGGGGAAACTTCTTCCAATGAAAAACCAAGATTTTTCATTTACAGCTAGGATGGATATTTTACTAAAAAAGAAAACAAGCAACATTTCCCCCAAAGATGGCTAATTTCTACACTTCCTTTTTGAAAAAATTGGGGATATTTTTAAGGAAATAGTTGACTTGATCAAAATTAAAAATAGAAGAGTAAGACTGAAGCCAGAAGTTTGCAATGGGATTTGGGCTTAATTAGCTTAGTGTCATTAAAAGCCTCTTTGAAAGCAGGTAACTAGGTCCAAAGATAAAACTTGTACAATTACTAAGAAGTTCTCAAACATTTTCTCTTCTCCTGTTTTTCAGTCTGATGTCTGGGCCTTGGGCTGCTGTGTTTATGAAATGGCCACACTGAAACACGCCTTCAATGCCAAGGACATGAACTCCTTGGCTTATCGAATCATTGAAGGGAAGGTAAAATCTCCTGAAATTTTATAGGTGCTTGGGTTTCCTATCTAGAAATTGAGATGGTCTTTTCTAATCAGAAATATTGCATGGAGTTAAAAAAACTTGAATGTAATGTACACCATCATATGTAAGACTGTTGTTTCATGGTGGTGGATGATGTGATACTAAGGAAGTTATTCCTTTGTAGGTATGGCTAAAGTTTCTTGTTACCTCTTAATTTAATGAATGTACTGAGTAGTTTGCAAAGTTCTGAGATTACTTTATTAATTTGCTTCTGGTTTTGCATAAACATTCCATAAAAATTAAATTACTGTGTGATGGCATTTTCCTGTTATGAAAGATTAGCTTATTTAAGTGTCCTCTTGCTTTGGCATACAATGAAGTGAATGTGGATTCATTTCATAGAAATTTTTAAGCCTATTTACAGAACTTTTACCGGCCATATTAATAAAATTAGGAGCAGTTCTTTGCCACACACTTGGAATTTCAGTATTTTGTTTAACATTAGGCAATTGGGTAACTTTCAGCATTTGAACAATAAATCTGTTTTTTACACATACATATTTTTTTATGTATCTGACCATCATGATCACACATAAATGTTCTAGAAGTAGCCCCTTCTAGATAAGTATATTAAATAATATCAGGCTTCCCTTTCTTTTCACAGCTGCCACCCATGCCAAAGGATTACAGCCCACAGCTGGTAGCAATAATACAAACTATGCTCAGTAAAAAACCTGAGGAGAGACCAAGTGTGAAAAGCATCCTGAGACAGCCATACATCAAACAGCAGATTGCTTTGTTTTTGGAAGCCACAAAGGCGTAAGACATTTTCATTTGAGTGATTCTGTGCAAAATATTCATCCTATTGTTGTCTTTTTTTTACAACTTTTCCTGGATTTTGTGGGAGGATAAAGTAAGTTTTGTTATGGGCAGCTACAAAGCATATGAACATCAGTTTCTTTGAATTCTTTGAGAAATATGAGAGAATTAGAGTGGAAAATATTTTTTTCTGCAAATGCAGAATAAAACTCTGTAGTGCTTAAAAATATAGAATTGGTAGAAAACACACACCTTTCCATGTGGTTCTTGAGGCCATTTATCATCTGGGTGTTGAAAAACCAAGTTCCTTTTGATATATACTGATATAATTATTTTTCTTTGTCAGGTTTAGTCAGTTATTTTACAGCTTCCGGGTAGAACTGACCTTGGTGCTCTGCAGAAAGGTGTATATTGCTGGCAGAATCTGAATTGGGTTTTTAAGATCCTTTTCTGGAATTGAAAATGAGGTTGTTGTGCACAGTCTATTGAAAAATTCCAGTATCTGATACTCTTTGTATGAAAAGTCTTTAGTGGAGTGGATTGTTTTTTTAATTAGTATAATCAAAAGAAATATTTTAAAACCTTGTTGATAGTGAATGAATGAGATGGATGAGAAACTTTCATTTTCTTCACAGGAAAGCTGCTAGAAATCATAAGAAAACAGTGGATGCTAAACCTAAAGACCCTTGTTCTGTCATCTCAGCAAAGAATGAATCTCACAACAGGAATGTTCCACACCAAAACCACTCCTCTGAGCAAGCCAGAAAATACAAAGTTGTAAGATATGGGGGGTTTTTACCTTAAAAAAAAAGCCAACAAAACCCAAATCCCTCTTGCTTTTTCTAGATAAAAACCTTGGTTTTATAACAAGTGCCTTGAGCATCCCTGAGAACATTAGATCTGAATCCCAGCAATGTGTAAAATTCATATTAGGGAAGGAAATGCTTTTAGATAAGAGTGGAAGGAATTAAACACCTGTGGATCAGTGAAGCTAATTGCAGGACCTGTAAGATGTTAACTAAACAACACCTGGTTTTATGTGAGTTACTCTTGGAAGTATTTGGGGTCAAATAATTTTTCACATATCTCATGACAAGTGGTAATAGTTTTTTCCAGTCAAAAACATATTTAAAAACTATTTATAGTCACAACCAAAATTCTTTATTGTTGAAATTCTTTCCAGTGGTTACAGCAAACCTTTTGTAATGGTTAATATTGTGCATGCTTTTTGTTTTCTGTAAAAGTCTTCTGTTCTGGGTTTAAGCTTTCAGTGTTGAAATACTGAATATATGTGGTGGAGCACATCCTAAAAACTCTTGGTGCTTGTTCCTCCCTTAGGGAAGAGCTAAGTGAGTGCAACTTTGCGTTCATGGTCCTGGTGAAAAGTAGGTGTATTCCATGAGTATAAACCAGTACCTGAAATTGGCCATTTGCAAATCTGTATCTCTTTAAAAATGCAGATTTTGACTTTTTTGAGGCTCCTAATTTGTTATTGATCATAATTTCCTTTCAGTTTATGTGCCCTGGTATGTTCTTGATTTTCCTTAGTGCTTAGAAAATTCTTTCATATGTGTGTAAAATGCAAAAGATTACTTTTTTGGTTTTCTTTTAATCCTAGGATGAAGAAGATTGCATCAGCAAATGTAAAGCCAGCAAATTTTATCCCTCAGAGAAACCAGCTGTTGAGTTGGAAAGAAAACCAAGCAAAAATGATCTGAACAGCTTGGGAGACTCCATAGCTACAGTCAGTGGAGTGAACATTGATGTCCCCCTGCCTGAAAGGATGAAGCATGGAAGTGACAAGGATGGCAGTGAGAGTATTCCAGAGAATAATAAAGCAAAGCATTTACATGGTCCAGGCCATTCTAAAATAACATCTAATAACCCACCAATTAAGGAAAATGGACAACAGCAAAGAGCAAGACAGGCTTTTAAAGCTGAAAGTGTTGAATCAAAACCATCTTCTGTTGATTCTGTAGAAGATGAGGATGACACTTTGAAACTCCTGCAGCCTGTATCAAAAGACCAAAAGCAAACTGACCTGGTAATGCATTTATGCTTATTTGAAGTAGATTTAACCAGTGGCCAGCTCTTACAATTTAGAGAGCTGCTGCACGTTTTTCTGTCAGAGTAGGATGTTGCTGATGCAATTATTGAGATTCTTAAGTGGTTAGGAGCCTTGAGGTCAGATTTGCAAAGGCAATATGGTAAAGTAGTTTTGGGATTGTATCTATCTAGATGATTGGAATTCTATTTTTACAGGGAAAAAATTTGCATTCCCAGCTGTGAACAGAGAGAGTAAGAATAGTTTTGTAACTTTTGTTCTATGTTGTAAATAGGCCTGAATAATTTTGATTTGGATCAGGGGACTAATTAGTAGTGATTGTCTTTTCACTGCGTTTTGGTCTACCATGAGATTTTTAATGAGAAGTCATTATTTGTTGTAGAGCTTGGATTCCACTGAAAAGCTGCTGGCACCCTTTGTTCCTATTATGATTCAAGTAAGTGACCTTCTTTGAAGGTTTAGTAGCTAAAGATGCTGGTACAGCAGGTATTTTATCTCTCAAATAAGAATTTATTGTGCTTGTACCTGTGCTATGTTAAGGTGGTTGCAGTCCAAATTGTAAAGGGGCCTGTTTTGATTATTTTTTTAAGTGTGTTTGTGTAAATCTGGAAGTGACAGGTCTGCATTTTTTAAAAAATGCTTTTACTTATTAGGATGATGTCAGTCATGGAGCTTCAGGAGATGCTCAGGGAAAAATGACCTTGCACAAGCAGCCTCAGAGCAGTGTCAGTGAACCCTCTCTCCCATGGCAGCAGCAGCAGAAGAGAGAGCTTGCTGAAGGCTGCTCAGAGAAGGTGCAGATACTTGAAAAATACTTCTCCTCTCTCCTTTAAGACTCCTGTGTTTTTCCTCTTTAAACGTGGGACCTATTTTCTAAAAAAGGGTGGGTGTTTTAATGCTGTTCTTGTTTCATGTGTGTCTGTGTGACTTCAGATCACTGAAGGTGAAGCAGCCTTAGTACATCTTTGAAAATCCCCAGTACCTTTCAGGGATGAGGTGGCTGTGCCAGATGGGCTGTGCCTTTACTGGGTTGCAATGTTTCCTAGGAAATTCCTTCAGGACTTCTGACTACAAGTCAGTACCTTTGTGGATAAGGCTACTTGTAGTGGGTAGTGGCTTAGTAGTGCTTCAGAACAGATGTGTAATGGCTGCCCTGAGCTTCTGAGTGCAAACTGTAGGAGGAAAATCTTGGCCTGCACACAGGATAGAGCTCCTGTCAGTTCCTCCACCCTGAGCAGGGAGGTTTCTTTGGGGAAAGGCACAAGGCTATGGAAGAGGGTGATTGGTCATTGATAACCTGGTTTTCTCTTTGGGTTTTACTGTTTGAGGGTGGGGACAGTTGTTGCAAAGGCATTGGCTGAAAAATAGTCTGGGAGGAGGGGGATAAGATGTAGGGATGGAAAGAAGGGAAACAGATGTAAGCAGAGATGGGGAGAGGAAGGAACAAGCTGGGAGATGTGAAGAGGTTACAATAGGATTTAAAATATCTGGCATCCAGCTTTACCATGCAAGAATGTCTTCTGGATTGCAGAGTACTTAAACTTTCAATAAAAAAAAAATTCTTGCTCACTTTTCTGTCAAGTTCAGAGCAGTTTCTCCTCGGCCTCTACCTGTTCCTTCTGATGTGACCCCGAAGACAGCCCAGAGGGGTGCAGAGCACCCTGAGCCTGCAGATAGTGCCAAACCCAGCCAAGCAGCCATTCCAAAGGTTAGTGATGAAAACTGTCTGGCTTTTGTCTCATTCCTTCTGAGAAGTTTGTTCTGTGTGTGTGCACAGTGAGTAAAGAAATGTTTGGTAGCTTCCTGCCTCATGGAAGCCCTGCTCAGTGTGGGATGAGCCTTGCTGAGCCTAGGAGGTCAGAAGCCCCTTTACTAGAGTTCAGATTGGTCTCATTGAAGACAGTTCTGTAATAAATAATTAAGCATTAAATAACAGCTCCCCCTCCTTGAACCCTTGAAAAGGATTTTTTGCTTAATAGGTGATTAGGAAACAAAAGCCATAATAGTGATTGCAAATTAAGACCAAATTAACTTCCTTTGAAGGAGCGGCCCTTGTCAGCAAGAGAACGGAGGAGGCTGAAACAGTCTCGGGAGATGCTTCCCTCTGGTAATTTTTATGTTTATATGTGAACAGTTTATGTTATTTTAAATAACTTTTTCCTGAAGAAATTATAACTTGTCTGTTCTTCACTGCCATCCTCAGAACAATGCACTAAGGGGCTAGTTCTGTGTTAAATAAAAAATTCTGTTAACATGTCTGTATTTTTCTGCTTTTTAGTTATGTCAGTTGTGTTCTGTGTTGACAACTTGTCTTTGAAACGTACATAAAATGTAGAATATTCACTTTCAAACAGAAGTTTCAATGTTTTCTATTAGCAAAATACCTACCTCCCTGCCTGCCTTCTGCTAGGTGATAGATTTTTTTTCTTGCATGAGCATGAAACTAATTCAGAATACACACAGCTTAGTTGTAAATATTGTCAAAATGTTATGCTTCCAGTTGTTCCAGTGAGACAGTCATTAAATGGTGCAGCAGTTGAAGCAAAGTCACGTGTGGAAAATTGTGTTACAGTTCCTCAGTCCTCATCAGATCCCAGTATTTCTCAGGTAAACTTTGTCAAAAGTATTTCTTCCATGTAGGAACAGTAATATATGCCATATTGCTGAATTACTTTCAACTATTAGAATTCTTGTTATTTATTCCCTCCTCCCTTAGAGAAAGAGAGAAGCCCATTGCCTGTCTGATGATGAGCTAAGCTCTTCCACAAGTTCTACAGACAAGTCTGATGGTGATTCCAAGGAGAAGTAAGGATTCTGTTTAATACTGTGCAAGAATTTTCACTGCTATACTGGACCTTGACTTGGAGTGGAAATAAAAGGCTTTCACACTTTAGCTGTGCATAGTGAGTGATTGAAGAAGTATGTGATGCATAGAGGAAAACAGCCCCACTGATTTATTGTCTCTCTGTGACTGTACACTTTCCACGCTGAAGTTTCTGGGTCATGGGATTGTGTATGATGGTTTTGTGAACTGCAGCTTCCCAGAAAACAATCTTCCAGCACCAAAGGACATCTACTGCCAAGATGCATTAAAAGCACAAGTTAAAAGGTGCCAATGTGCATCCTTTCCACTGTAAATGAGGCTGAATTTATCTCTGATTTTTGTCAGTGTAAGCAGCTTTCAAAAGATGCAGTTTGTTGCATTACCAGAGTCAGCAGAAGCCAGTAGGATTGTGGGGTTTTTGCTGGGCTCTGAGCCTTTGGTAAATGAAATAGTACTGATTTTGCTATTGATAAAACTGCACCACAACGAGGAATTTAACATGAAATACTTATTAGGACCTGAATAAACTCATTGAAAGCTCTGGAATGCGGGTGGAAGTTGCATTATGATGGTGACTGAATTATTTATTCCTTGTATCCTAGGAAAAGTATGAATGAAATGAATGACTTGGTGCAGCTGATGACATGGACACTGAAAATGGACTCCAAGGAGAACTCTGAGTGCTGTGTAACCTCAACCCCAGCCCCAGAGTTTAAACTTCATAGAAAGTATCAAGACACTTTGATTTTGCATGGAAAATCACTTGATGAATCAGAGGAATTAAAAATGGAAGAGATTCCTTCAGGTCTGTTTCTCTGGGATTCTGTGGTAATACTTAGAGTCATCCCATATTCTTCTGCAGAATGTGAAAATTGTCTGTACTGAAAGTAATTACTACTGCACTGATTTTTTTAAATTGTATTTTATTTTTAATAGATATGTCATTGGTCCCTTTCAAGATTAGGAGAATGGTTGAAATCTTGAGATCTGATGTGGTGCAAGGATTGGGAGTGAAACTTCTTGAGAAAGTGTACAGAATCATGGAAGAAGACGATGAAGCGAAAAGAGAGGTGAATGTCTTCCATGATAAAATAGTTGAATTTCTTTATAAACCTAGATAATTGAGCAGGCTGTTTATCCTATTGAGATAGGGTAAACCTTGATTCCAGAAGGTATTTATGTAGTCATGAGGGGGCAAGGATCTAAGTATATTGTAATTTTCATGCTTAAGTTTGAATCCAGATGTAGACCACATTCAACTCCAACTTCTTCAGAAACCATCAGAGCTTTAGAACAGTACCATGGGGAAGGTGTGAGGGATGTAAAATAATTTTACTCTGTTAATAATTTTATGCTGTTTCTCCAGTAATAAGTTCTTCTGTCTCTCAAATGTTTGCCTTCACATTACTTTCCTTATGCTCCTTATGTCCAAAATAAGAAATAATTTAACATCAATCCCCAATAGAGGTGAATAAGGAATACCTTCAGCTCTTTTGATTCAAAACTTGGTTACACTTACCTAGACAGTATTTGATTTGTGACCTGTGAAGATCTTATATTTTAAATTTTTGGGTGGGATTTGAAAGTCTCTTGCTTTTAGACAGCAATAGTGTTCATTTTTCTTCTCTCTCATCCACATTGCCAAGCTTCACATGCTTATTTGAGCTGAGTGCTTTGGTATTTTTCTGTTAATATTTAGGTAGCATCTGCTTTTTTTCAGTGCCAGTACATGTGGGTTTATTTCTGTGTTAACAGCTGCAGTTGCGGGAGCACATGGGAGACAAGTACGTCAGTTACAGTGCGAAGGCTCGGCACCTCAAATTCCTTGAAGAAAATGTGAAGCTCTGACCAGAATCCTTTCCTTGGACAAAATAACTGTTTTCTAGCTCCTTTGATAGACTGGACCAGCTTACAGAGCATGTTCATCCACTGATCTCCTTTGCTGGAATAAGGAGGTGAACTTGCAGGAAATGTTATGAGTTCATAGTAATATTTTTCATGTTAAAATGTGAACCAGGCTACCATTTTCTCAGAAGAGAAACTTCTGAGTTGCTCTTTAGTTTAGTTTAGTTTTTATTCTCTTAAAAAGTTGCTTTCCATAGGGGTCAATACCAAGTTTTGTATACTAAGGAGTGTCAAAAAAGATTATGTTCTGGTTTGAATTTGTCATAGCAAAAGGTTTTTGGTATGGTCTTATACTAAATACAGTAACAAAATCTCTGCCAAGGCTCTGATGTGATAAACTCTAATCTGTTACATCAGATAGTTGTGAAAATTTAGCATGAAGAAACAATTACTAATTTTTGTGGAACTCAAGGTCCTCAGGTAGTGTAAATTGCCAAGTCCAAGTGCTAAAGGGGGCAGCTGTACTGCTTGTAAGGAGAGACTTTGCTCTTGTGTTTTGTTGCTGAGGCAGTCACCAAGATGGGGGAAAGCATTTGGTATCTGGATAAAGTAAGTCTGAAAATGTTTGAAAGGAATGCAGCCATGGTTACCATGGTTCCAGCTGGAGAAATCCCTTTGCCTTACAAATACTAATTCCTTTTAGGAACGTAAGTGCCCAAGACCAGAATCTCTTAGGAAAAAGATAAAACACTTATTTCTCTTAGTTTGAATCCAGTGTGTCTCACTACAGCCCCCAGGCATTGTTGTGTACCATACCTACAGAAAAAGCACATTTTTTTAAAATGATAAATCAAATGGAATTGAATTTGTAAAGTAAAATTATAAAGTCTCTTTTCCTGCCTGTAGCTGAAATACTGTAACCTCCAGCAGCTGTGAGGGAGCTTACTGACGTGAGCCATTCCTATGGATCCTGCTCACACACTACAAACTCAAGTTCCAATGTTTCAAGAGCAAGTCTTACTTGTTCTTCCCAGGGAAATTTATTTTAAACAAAAACTGGCTCTCTGTATCCTCCAATCCTGGAACAGTTATTTTCAGAACTGTGGGGTATGTACCTTTTCACAGTATTTATTACAACCTGGCAGTACTGACAACTTGCTTTACACACAGTTAGAAACATTTCCGTAGAAGTTTAGCTGTTTATTAATCTTTTAGGCTATGGCAACAGCTTAACTAGAATTCATTTTATTCACTGTGTTCCTTTTTAGTGAAATACTCAAGATGTGACCTCCAGTAGCCTTCTGAAGTTAATCCCCCCCATAGTTTTGTTCCCAGTGACTCCCCTGAACCTCCAGACCCAATTTCCAATTTCCAGCTTTCATGCTCCCTGCAGAGCTTGGTTGTACTCGTGGATGGATACAAAGTACTAAGAAAAAACCCAACCACTAAGCCAAGAAGTATTTCTCAATGGAAAGTAATTTAACAAAACAAAGTAACAGCCTGCACACCATCATTTTTAGGTTTTGGAATGTCTCTTTGGCTTCCTGTCTGCTGCCTTCTTCTCTTCCGTGCCCGACTCCTGGACCGGCAGCCACTTGAGGGGATTGCGGCGGTACATGGGCCACGGGGGCAGCGTCAGCTGAGGGCAGAGGAGGCAGTCACAACAGGGACACTGGGTGCTCAGGGGCTGTTCTGTACAGCTCCTGAGGAAAATCTTCATCTCTAACTCATTATCTATTAGTCCTTAAAATCTCTTGCAGTTTCATGTACATTTACAGTTTACATTGCAAAATCACACTTAAGTATGTGACTAAAGCACCCCAGGTTGTTGCAAGGAGAAGGACAGCACCCACCCTGAGGTAAAAAGGACTCCTGAGGTGACACCAGCATTCCCAGCACCTCCCACATGCACTGAGAACCTCCCCTCTTGTGGCATCACAGGTAAGTAACACAGGGATGTTTAAGTAAGTAAGGAGCAGATGGATGATGATGATGCCAGAGAATTACAGGGGCTTTTCAAAACAGTGGAATGTGTGTGTGTCCTGAGTAGTGATTGGTCAAATTGTGCTGTATCTGAACTCTTGAGAGGTGTAAGAACCACAAGTTAAACCAGATTGGTTTTACTGTTATTTACTGTTTTACTATTGGGAGTACCCCAATAGGAATGGGACACCTCTCATGTATAGTTAAGTAATTACTCCTGAAATTCCATATTGTCTCCTCAGGCAGCAGGGGACAGCTGCAAAATTATCATGCCAAGCTGCTACTACACAGAAAGCCTCCCTATCCTTTCTGTTACTAATGCTGTCAGCTGGACTTAACTCTAACTTTTAATTGAAATGAAAAATGAACTCAAAAGTGGTGTTAAATTGCAAAAATTCTGCTAGCATTTAAAAAAAGCACTTAATGGGCTGCAAAGCATTTTATGCAGATCAAAGGAAGCACAATATTTATAAATCTGAATTGCATAGCATACATTAGTCTGACAGCCCCTCAATTTAGCAATTATTCCTGATTAAACAGTGCATGTGTTTTTTGGTTTGGGGAAAAATATTCTTACCAAACATGATAAAGCAAATCCAGCCATAACTATGTAAACAGTCCATCCAAACTGTTCAGTGATGTATCCATAGATGAAACCAATTACCTGGAAAAACAAACATTAAAAAAATTCAAACTTTAAATAAAGAAAAACTTTTCCCATGACATGATTAAGAGGCAGGGGGTAGATTTAGGTAGGAAAATACAGGTTTTTCAAAAGCATGTACATCTTTCAAACCTTTTTAAAAGTGCAGGCCAACAATGAAAGTAAAAGATGGGATGTTTAAAAGTTTTAATCTATGACAGCCCCTCTTTGTTTAAAGTTTTTAGTGACCCCAAACAATAAGAAAAATATTTACAAGATCAGAAAATAAAAATAGTCCTTTATGTTCTCACCCACAGGCCTACTATACTTACTGCAGAGACAAGAATGATTCCTTGAAAAATCTGTTCTGCTAATTTTTGGCCCTTGTAGTCCTGTGGAAAGAGACACTTCTTAGTCAGTCATTCAAAACACAGACCTGCCCACTTAACTCTTTCAGGTTAGATCCTACAGTCTACCTGACCATGGGTTCTCAGCGTTTTTGTTCAACTTTCAAACCAGATTGCAATTATTTTTCTTACAGTGGCTGAAAACACCTCCTCTGCAGGCTTGGCCACATCACCTAGAAACAGAAGCAAGCACTGTCTGATCAGGGTAAGTAATGCAAGTTCAAAATATCATTGTAGTCACCTTAACATCACTAAGTAAAGCTGTATCACCACAGAAGAGGGCACGGTGTGAGTGGCACCTGTGTCCTGGAGAAGGGTGACAGATAAATGTCTGCAGGCTGGGTGCCAACAGGATGGTGCCAACCTCTCTTCAGTGGTGCCCAGCACCAAGATGAGGAGCAATGGCCAGAAACTAAAACACACCAAGTTCCACCTCAACAGAAGGAAGAATTTTATGTTGAGGATGGCAGAGCACTGGGACAGGCTGCCTAGAGAGGTCGTGGAGACATTCCAAATCCAGCTGGATTCATTCCTGCTCCAGCTGACCCTGCCTTGGAGGGTTGGACTGGATGATCTCCAGTGGTTTCTTCCAAACCCAACTAATCTATGTTTGCATGATGTTAGAAAACTCTGGGAGCGCACACTGCCTTCTGTCCTGCAGCAGAGGCAGGAAAGCACAGAGGGGCTTCCCTTACACAGACAGCTTCCTTTTACAGCGTGACGGTCCCAAACTCGCAGGTCAAAACCCGGAATTACAGGGATTCATCCTGCATCCCTTTGGCCGTGCCTCGTACACGGGTGTCGTGCAGGGGACACTGAGACCCGCGCCGGCCGTGTCACCGCAGTGCCCCGGTGCCGAGGCCCGAGCGGGCCCTACCATCTGCGTGGGGATGGAGCGGAACACGCTCAGCATGGCGGCGGCGCTTCTCCGGCTTCTTCCCGTTCCTCTTGGCAGCCGTCTCGGCGCTCCCTAGTAGGGCCCTGCTCTTGGCGGGGCGCGGCGCGGCCTCTCCGCTGCTACCGGCGATGGTCGCGGCGGAGCGGAAGGCGGCTGCTGAGCTGGCCGGAAACACGTCCCGTCCGCCCCGCCCAGAGCCCCGTCGGCCGGGGGTGCCGCCCCCAGCCCCGGCCATCGCCTCCGCGCCGCCGCCGCCGCTCCGGGGCTGCTCCGCTCCCGCTCCCCCCGGCCCGCCGGGACGCATCCCCTCGGCAACGGCGGCTTCGCCCCGCAGGACCCCGGCGGAGGCGCCCTCCCCGGCAGGTGCGAGCCGCGGAGCCGCCTGTCGGAAACCCGCACTGACTCGGCGGCTCGCGGGCCGCCCTCCCGTCCCAGCTTCGAGCTCGTCCCACGGAGCCACCGGGCGCCGCCGCGGCCCCGGTATCGCGGCGGGGTGGGCGCGGCGCGGGTTGGGCGCCTGGCGGCGGTCAGGCACCTGGGCGGGCACCCACGGGCACCCGCGCGCTGCCGCGGTGGCGGCGCGGACGGACGGTCCGTGAGGGGCCGGGGCGGTGCGGGAGAGCCGGGCACGGGCCCGCCGGCCCCGGAGCGGGGCTGTGCCCGCAGAGCAGCCCGGGGAGCGCCGTGCGCGCTGCAGGCAGCCGGCGGAGTGGCGCGGTGTGGGTTTTATTGTGATCCGTGACCATCCCTATCGCTGTCCCGAGCCCGGCTGCCGCATGTGGCTGAGGCGCCGGCCGTGTCCGTGCCCGGTGCCGGCCGTGTCCGTGCCCGCCTGAGCCCCGGCGCTGGGAATCGCCCGGCGGGACGTGGCGTTTGCTCCCAGTCCCAGCTCCGTGTCCGGCCCCGTGCCAGCCGCGCGGTGCTGCTCGGAGGGCTCGGGGCAGGGATTTGTTGGGCTCCGCTGATGTGTCTGCAGCAGTGGGAGGAAAGTGGTTCTGATACATGTAACAGTCACAGCACAGTCTGAGGGGTTTTAATTTAGGGATTTCGCAAGTCTCTCACCGTTTCTGCTATTTTGCGTGTTGTTAAGGAGCTTTCTGTGTGTCGTTTGACAGCTCCTTCACACGCCAGGATACACAGCTCTTGTTCTCATTTCACCTCAACCCTTAAATAATGAACAAGCATGTTTGAATTTCTCACCGAAATTGCATTGGTGTTGTGTTTCTATCCACTTCTATAACATGATGGTACTGCTTTCTTTCCTGTTTTTTTCCAGTTCAGATAGTTAAATAAATAGTTGCCACAGTAAAGAAAACATATATAATTTTCCAGATCTTTCAGATTAGTTTTGACTGGCAGAAGGAGTTTGGCCTTTTTCTGTCAGTGAAGTGGCAAGATCTGCATGTCTCCTTTCTATCTCGGAGCTCTTCAGATATGTGATTGTAGTGAGGGGGTCCCTAATGGGAGAAGGACATGGATCTGTTAGATTCCCTTCCAGTGCCTAAAGGGGCTGGAGAGGGACTTTGGACAAGGGCATGGATGACAGGACAAGGGGGAATGGTTCCCAACTGGCAGAGGGCAGGTTTAAATGAGGTATTGAGAAATTCTTCCCTGTGAGGGTGGTGTGGCCCTGGCACAAGCTGCCCAGAGAAGCTGGGATGATGTCTGTGCCCATGGCAGGGGTTGGAACCAGGTGATCTTGAAGATTCCTTCCAACCCAACCCATCCTGTGATTCTGTGGTTGTAGTCAGGAACTTCCTGAGACCATACTTGCTTTTTAAAATGTGACATAGTTTTATGTATGTCATAAAACTGACAGAGGGAAACACTCACTGCCTTGGACACTGAAGCTGTTGTGACACTCCTGGTGATAGTGTGCTGTGCCTCATGGAAGAATGCACTGACAGTGACTGCTGTATTTTTTTCTTGCAGATTTGCAGGAACCTCATGCTAATAAAATAAGAACAGAAAAATGACGTTAAGGAAAGGTATGTGTGTATGCTTGTCTGGTTTTTTTTATATCTTTTGTATCTTGAGTTTCTCAGTTGTTCTCTGGTTATATTGATAAAGATTTTTCTTCTTAATTTTCAGTGAACATTTCCATCCTTATAGTGGCTGTTGTCATATTTCTGCTAGTTATTCATCATAACTTCATAAGCCTCAGTGACTTCTTGAGACGAGAATTGTCAGGTATGTTGGGTTTTATTTTAATTTAAAAAAATCTATATATTTTTAAGATTTGGTGGGAAAACACCTGCTCTGGCCAGACAGAACCTCTCACGTGGTTTGGGTGAATGGGAGGTGGAAGTTAATGAGGTTATAGGCATGGCAGAGGGGACCAAAGGCAAGTGCAGACTACTGTAGCTCAGCCTTTTAATACCTTGTGCTGTGTGTGAATATGTGTGGTTAAAAGTGTGCAGTTTTCTGTAAATGTGGTGTTATTCTATTCATAGGCATCTCAGATTCTCAAAAGCTGATGCTCTGAGTGTTTGATACTGGCTCACTGTAATCCACATCTCAGCTCAGGCATCCAAGTGTTTAGCAGAAATAATTGAAGTATTGGGAATTTTAGTGTGGTAATAATAATATATAATAATAAAAACAAGTATGTCATTTTTACTCCACAGATCCAAGTCCCTTAGGACTCCGGCCTATAGATTTCATTCCTGCAGCTCCCCAGAGGCTGGCAGATGAGAGGAATGACAAGGAGATTCCTGTGGTCATTGCAGCCTCGGATGAGAGGCTGGGAGGTGCAATTGCAGCCATGAACAGCATTTACCAGAACACCAGAGCCAACGTGGTTTTCCACATTGTTACTTTGAATGATACTGTGGATCACTTGAGGTAATGATCTTTTCATTGGATTCCCACCTGTATTTCTGAGAGGAGAGCCAAGCTGCCTTTCCCTGGAGCTGCACTCCCCTGACTCCCAGTCCCAGCAGCTTTTTGACAGAACTGCTGTGGGAGTCCCACCATTCCTCCTGGGCAGGTTTCAGGGATGGAAAAGAAACATCTTTTCCAATGGGCTCATGTCCAACCAGTGAGGGGTTTGTTGGTGGAAGGGTTTAAGTTATTTCTACATTTCATCTAAGCAATTCAAATGCTGGCAATCGTGTTTCTCCATTTTTGTAAATTACTCTTTGATCCTCTTATTCTAATCCCCTTCTGTCCACACTGATGGTTTTGGGAAAGGCCTGTGATAACAGGAATGTGTATTGCTGATAAAGCAAGAAGTGACCTCATACCTTTGACATGTCCCAGGTGTGCAGGTGCTGACCCTGGACTTGCCCCAGTGGTCACACAGGACAGCACTGATGGCAGCATCAATTACACCCCAGATGTGTTTGTAGGGCAGGGAAAGAGTGTCCACATCCAGATCTGTGTCACTGTTAGCTGGGTCTCCTGCTTTTCCCTTGATTTTGTGTCATTAACAAGATCTGTGCCTCTCTCCTGCTTGCAGGATGTGGCTGAGGATCCCTCCTCTGAAGAACATGAGGTACCGGATTCTGGATTTTGACCCTCGGGTCTTAGAAGGCAAAGTACAAGTGGATCCCCAAAAGGCAGACAACTTCAAACCAGTGAGGATGATGCTGATTACTTTTTGCAATTAGTAGTTACTAACAATATATTTTGACGTTGGCTTTTGAACCCAGCTGGAGATCAAAACCAAGTCTGTTAGCATAGAAGCAATCTTTCATAATAAAATCTCTAAATTTCAGTAAAATGAAGTATCTGGATAGTGAGAGATGGATTTGAATATCTACATATGCATGCCTAGGATCATTTTTTGCTGCTAGCCACAGTGAAACACTGCAGCTGGCATGTCAAGCATGCCAACACCTCAGAGATGCTGCAGATCTATGTGGAGAAATAAGTAATTCTTATATAGACCAGTTTCAAAGTTAGTTTATCAATGCATACATTCATGGTAAACCAGGAATTGATGGAACTTATTTTAAATTGTAGGATATTGCTGCCTATTTTACTTCCTCTATAGATGTTGTCTTGGACATTAATGCCATAGATAAGTGCCAGAAAAATCAGTCAATTTCACATTTATTTGGACACTTTTTTCATTTAATTTTCCACTTGTCTTGCTTTGCTGTCCTCACAGTTAACTTTTGCAAGATTCTACTTGCCCAGCTTTGTACCTCATGCAGAGAAGGTCATCTATGTGGATGATGATGTAATAGTGCAAGGTATGGGACCTTTGTTAGCTGCCACTGGCCTTATGCTGAGGTCAGTATCTTATCTCTCACAGAACTCAAACATTTCTGTACAAACTTTGTAAATATGAGTGAATTGAGTTAAACTGAATATTTATCTGCTAACAATGGACTGAACAAAGCCTAACTTGGCACTTAGTCAGGATTACTTTTGATTTCCCTGTGCTTGCTTCCATTTTCCAGGTGATATTGTTGAACTTTACAACACTCCATTGAA
The DNA here is from genome assembly GCF_027579445.1 of Ammospiza nelsoni. Lineage (NCBI taxonomy): Eukaryota > Metazoa > Chordata > Aves > Passeriformes > Passerellidae > Ammospiza > Ammospiza nelsoni. The sequence continues at coordinate 15,168,658 of NC_080643.1, read as the reverse complement.
GCCTGGACATGCAGCTGCATTTTCAGATGACTGTGACTCAACCAGTAGTAAAGTTGCTGTCCGTGGAGCAGGCAATCAGGTTAGTTTTAGTCTTGTTTAGTGATAACAATACTGTAGATCTCAGGCTTTTGGGAATGTTCCAAATGCTGAAACCTAAACATGTTGGCTGTCCCTGCCCAAACCAGTTTTACAAATGGGACCTGCAGTTTCTGGTCAGGCACAGTAAATTACCTGGAATTTTTGCTGTGCTTTACAATGAGAGCAGTTCTCATTGTGGAACAGCGGGAGGTCTGAGAACATTGAAGGGACAATTTTTCATTTCTGAATGTATAAAAAGTACGTTAGCTGAGACTGGTACCATATTAATAATATGGTATTATTAAGTCCATGCAGCATTCCTTAAAATATGTAGTCTGTATAATCATATTTTTAAAATGTTACACCTCTTAAGCTTTCTTTCTCTCATTTTAAAGGAAAGGATATTTACTGTAACAACTTCAACTTACATCTATCTGCTATGAGTTGTGCAGAATTTTTCTTTAGGAATTTCCCCATATATTTTAAGCTAATTTCTACTTTCTTCCCCCCCCCCCCCCCCCAGTACAATTACATTGGGTTTTTAGATTACAAGAAAGAAACCATCCGAAAGCTTGCCATGAAAGCCAACACCTGCTCTTTCAATCCTGGAGTTTTTGTTGCCAATTTGACTGAATGGAAATTACAGAACATCACTAAACAACTGGAGAAGTGGATGGCACTTAATGTGGTGTAAGTACCCCAGGCTAGGGCTGCCAGCAGCTCAGGGTTCTGCTGGAGGCATTCCCTCTTGAACAGAGGGCTGTGAATCTCTGCTGCAAGTGAAAAATCAACTGATCAGCATCCTTTCCACTTCCAGAGAGGAGCTCTACAGTAAGACTCTGGCTGGCAGCATCACAACACCTCCCCTGCTAATTGTGTTTTACAAGCAGCATTCCAGTATCGATCCCATGTGGAACGTCCGACATCTTGGTACGTATGAAGTGTTTGTGATGCTGCTCCCCCAGGGCGTTTTTCCAGGGCTGTAGCTGGACATCTTGTTGATGATGTAGCAAAGTGAGCTTTTATTCCCCTAATCTGTCCTTTGTTCTTTAGGAAAAACAGCTTTGCAATTCCATCTTTTGTCTTGTGGGCCTGAGTTTTTTCAAGCTGCTGGGGGTTAGTTCTTGAACTGACTTACTCAAAATTCTTTTAATTTTCCACAAATATATTGTATCTGATGCGATCAAAGGTGTTTCTTCCAAAACTTTTGAGAAGGGCAGACATTCATGTTCTAGTGATGAAACCCCAGTGCTGGGAGAGATTTTTCAGGTTATGTTTCTGATGAACAATACATAGGCTGCTGAATTCATCTGGGTGTTAACTGGATTTTAAAGAATTTGGAAGTTAAGGCAGTGTATGAAAATAGACACAGAGAGATCAAAGTGACATTTAGTTGCACCTGATTGTTTTTCATTTGCCCTAATTCTGCTTCCCCTATTACCTCCTTTCCCCATAAATGATAAGATTTTGTTTGTTAAATCCTTTGTTTTGAAGTTAACGTTTTGCACATTGGTGTTTTGGCTGCCTTTATTTCAAACACTAATGCTTCTTTTTCAATTGCAGGGTCTAGTGCTGGGAAAAGGTACTCTCCTCAGTTTGTGGAAGCTGCCAAGCTGCTCCATTGGAATGGACATTTCAAACCCTGGGGAAGAACAGCTTCCTATGCTGAAGTCTGGGAGAAGTGGTATCTCCCTGACCCTGCAGGCAAGTTCAACCTGATCCGCAGACACTCGGAGGCCTATGAAGCAAAGTAGAGTCCATTTGAATAAAAGATGACATTTTCTCAGGAACTTCTGGAGCCAAGCAGAATATTTTTCTTTAAGCCAACTTGTATTACAGAGCCGACCCTGCCTTCTGGAGCACAAGGTGATGCACTTGTTCAGGTGCAGTTCTGAAATCCACAGGTCCAAAAGGAGGCTCCTGTCACCTGTGTGACACACGATGCTACTCCAGCAGCACTACAGAAAACAAGGGAAGATCTCCACAAACGAGCACTTTTTTGTTTTGTCATTTCAGTTGTGTTCTCCTGCTCCTTACTACAGGTCTTCTAGCGGGGGATCATTTTGTCAGTTACAGAAACAAAGTTTCTAAGAACAAGATACAAATCCAGCTGGTGCTTGCTTTCACCAGCAAATCTTGCACAGCAATGTACTGTAATTAAGAGCTGCCTGGGTTTTGTTTTGTTGTTTGTTTTGTTTTGTTATCCTGTGAAATAATTCCCTCAACAACCTTCCTTGCATGAAATCTCCTCCCAACCATTTCTCTTTAAGTCTTTCTTACAGAATTCTGCAAAATTGAATCCTTTTTGAAAGATTAATCCTTTGAGCATTATTTCACTATGCAAAATGGTTTTAACTGCCAGTGAACACTAAACCAATTTTTTTGGAAAGTGGTGGATGAAACTTTGTTCAAAAATAAAGCTAATTGTAATGTGCTGACTCCAGCCTCAGGTAAATGGCAATCTAATTCCAGTCTTGATACAGGAAGTGTTTCCTTTGTGCACAGTAGCAAGTGATTAAAGCCAAAGTGAATTCATCTGGTCTTTGTGAAAACAATCTAAGTCTAAAATCGTACAAACTACTTATTTTGGGGACCAGGCTGTATTAATTACAGATTAATTTTGTTATTGTTGAGTTCCTCATAGTTCTCTCAAGTGAGCTACACTCTGCTATGGTTTTTCCTGTTGTGCCTTTCCCCATCTGGAAACTCATCAAATGAGAAGCCTGTGCCCTCTGCAGCCAGCTGTCCATCACCTGTGCTAAGGTAAATTGGATTGTTTTTTCTAGATGTATTATTGAGTGATAGTTATTATTAGCTGACATATCCCAGCAGCCACTGTGCCAACTACTCCATTTAACAGAGGTTTGCACTCAGGCTTGTGAAGAGCCCTTGGTGGAGGATGTTCAGACAAAAGGCTTTGTGTTCATCACAGCTGAGTCTGCCTGGTCTGAAACACAGGGCAGCAGAGGTAAAGGACTCCTTGACTGTGAATATGGTTTTAGTTCTGCTTTAAAAGGATTTTAAACTGCTGCTCTCATTGCAGTCACTGCCTGTAGTTCTGTTTCTGTTATGGATACCCTGATCTAGTTTGTTACCTATTGTTTCTTTTCCTGGGTTTTGATGAACCATTAGAACAAGAACCATTCTTGTCCTTGAAGCAGTTAGGAGTAATTAAGTAAATTCACTTATCAATTTTGAAAGATTTTATTTTGATTAGCTGACAATGCAATTCAGCTGAGCAAGCTGGATTTTAGCAGGCTTAAAGGAACTGCCTGTTTGTGTATGCACTTGACATCTTCTTAAGTTGCCCATAAGAATCTATGCCTCAGCAGACACTGAGGGAAAACAAACCTATTTATCAAAGAACACAGAAATCATACTTTTCAGTTTTAGGAAGAAAACAGATGCACAGGAGATGTTTTGCAAAAATGTACTGAAAAGTCACTGTCTAAAGCCATGCTCTAAGGGTAAAGTCTTTGTAATCCTCTAGGAAAACAGATTTGTTTGAACGTGGCTAGAATGAAACATTTATCAGTTATCTTTCAAAGACAAAGGGTTTATCCTCGAAAGGTACTTTATAAGGCAAAATGAACAGACTACCAGTCTATTAGGAATTTTTAAAATAGGCTTTAATATAGGAAATAAACTTCATGACAAAGCTGAATAACAGTTTCCTAGACCTGTATAAAATCTGGAACTATCCAGGGAAATGCACTATTATGTACATTATCTGACACAGCAACAGCTGAGTCTGCAGCAGCTCTGGCTCTGCAGCATCCTCCAGCTTGTGCTGCAACCCCAGTGTTCCTGACTGCTCTTTAAGCCAGCAGCAGCTCTCCAGAGAGTGCTTCCCACCTGGTTTGTTACACATAGTCTGTATTAAAATCATAGGCATCATCCTCATCTGCAGATTTGTCTAAGCTGAAGGACAGTGATCTGGAACGTTCATTTCCTGAGAAGAGACAAACATGTGTTAGTGAAACCAGTGCAAATCCTGGGCCTTCCAGAGCCCATCCCTGAGCCAGGGTTCTGAATACACACCTGCCCTCTGCTCCTTGGGATTTGTAAGATTTGTTTGGTGTTTTCCAGGCTTTGCTCTTCTGGTGACCTGAACTTGGCTTTCCTACAAGTCAGAGGTCAGACATTATTTTAACATCATTAATGAAATTTCCTATGCAAATGAAACCTAACAGAGCCTGGGGAAAGTGTGGATGGCCCCTTGTATAGCTGAGCCTCACTGCTGAGGCCAAGTGACTTGGAACAATGTTGCTTCCTTAATTCAGGAAAAAAGCCCCGTCCTAGTAAAACCCTCATTTACCTCTTTGACATCATCATCATCTTCTTCCATATCATCTTCATCATCATCACTTTCTGTGAATTCCTCTTCCTCCTCTTCTTCTTCCTCTTCTTCCTCCTCCTTGCTTGTTTCCATGTTTCCCCAGTTTGACCCTTCCTCTATCACTTTATTTTCCTCTATTGTCCCATTTGTCATTCCAGCTGACTGAAAAGCAATGCTGCTTGCTGGACTGGGGTGCTTTAAAGCTGCAGAAAACACAGCAAGTGTCTGTTCAGCACAGATGTAATGCCCAGCCCCCAAGTGGGGACACTGCAGTTCTGTCCCCTCCCTGCCAGACAGGGCTCCCACACAGGGTTCTGCCATCAAGGCGAGGAAATTCTCTGAGAAAAGCTTTCCCTGAGGCATTTACAGAAAACTGCTAAGAGCTGGAAAACCTGGATTTGAGTGTAGGTAAGTTTACCCAAGTGAGTTTAGTTTAGATAGCAGGAAAAAATTCTTTACTGTGAGGATGGTGAGGCCCTGGCACAGAGTTCCCAGAAGTGTTCAAGGCCAAGCTGGAGGGGGCTCTGACTAGTCTGGTCAGAGTGAAAGGTGGCCCTGCCCACAGCTGGGGGTTTGGAACAAGATGAACTTTAAGGCCCCTTCCAAGCCAGGCCAATCTGTGACTCTATGGTTAATGGTAGTCTATTACAGGAACAGTCCTACCTTGAACAGTGTTGCTGTTTTCTTGTTCTAGGTTATTTAAATTAAAGCCTTCCTGCATTTCAGCTATTTTTTGTTCTGTAAGATAGGGTGGTGGTTTCTGAGATCCTGGAGGTTGTGAGTAGTACTTTATTCTGGCTCTGAGAAAATAAAAATCAGCATTAAAAAACAACTATTAAATCACTGTATTTAAAAATAAAACCCAGAGCACAAAGCTCTCAAACTAATAACTATTTAACAGCAGTTCAATAGATAATAAATCTGACTCTGAAGTTGTCAACAGTATTAAGGGGATAGCCCACTCCTGAGAGGAAAATGCAATGGCACTTTGTCACCACAGATCACCTGCCTGTAAAAGCAGCTGAGTCACTTCAGCAAGGGAGAGTCACAGTCAATTACTGAATCTGAGTTACATTTATTCCTACCCTCAGAATATAGGAACCACCCTGAATTTCCACAGAAAGTTTGCCATATCCTTTCCTGTCCAGAAGAGGACAACATAGACTTGGTATTTGAGAGGAAAGCACATTTCCATTACAGACACTGTCTGTGGAGTAATGTGCAACAGGCTTTGACTCTTCTTGTGTAACCTTCACTACTTCAGAAAATTATCTGTGGATGGCACCCTCTAAATCTGATGGACAATCCAGCTCTTTACCCAAGTGAAATGTGAGAAAGGAAGGGAAAAAAGCAGCTTCTCCTTTTTAAGTACTTTGCTGGACTCAGTGCTTCTGCTGTGCTGGATTAACAGTGACAAAAAGGTGAGCAGTAGAGAGCAAAGTTCACAGTATACATACCCTGTCCAGTCACAAAGCACTAATTTAGCCATATTTTCTATGTCAGGAACACCTCCCTTTTTCAGCATGCCCCTCTTCTGAGCCAGTAAAGATAAAAACTCTTCAGGGTCCCTGAAATCTGGGATGTTATAGTGCATCATTACCTAGGGGAAAAGAAAATGGCACATTCAGAAAGAGATGCCCATCCTTCTCATAGTTTTAGGAGTATAAAAGAGCAAATAAAGTTGGATAAAAGTGAGGACAGAGTAAGAGAAAAGCTGTTTTTCTCACACTCGTGGGAGTAAACATTAGAAAGTAAAATGCCTACTTCATCAACAAACTCATCTGCCATTCAAGCAGACTCGTGGGTGTGCAGACACAGTGTAGGTGCACTTTGTGGTGACTGGGAGTGGGGCTGGGGCTGAGCCTCATCCCCAGTGGGCACAGCTGTGAGCAGCAGGTGGGCAGCACTGACCAATGAGCCAGGGAGTGCCCAGGGCACTGACCAACCACCAAAGGGAGCAGAGGGCACACAGGTGCAGGGCATCAACACAAGGGGATAAAAGGCTGGGCTGAAGAACAAGAAAGGCAGATGCTTGCAGCCTTCTGAAGAGGTAAGGTGTTACTCTGTGTGGGCTGAAGCTTGCTGAAGTTGTGTGGGGACACTCTGTGTATTGTGGCTGTCTCAAACATGACATGTATTGCAACAGGACAGCACACTGGTCTGTGAAAACTCTTCTCAAAGAACTGAAAGGCAATTAGGCTTAGGTTAATTTGCTTGAAACTAGAGTGAAATCAGAGTTGGATCTGAGGTCTTCACTGTAACCTAGGCAGCATACAAGCAGTATCATCATTTTTCACTCTCTGATTGTGTGGTGATGAGGTCTGAAAAGCAATGCTCTTTACTCTGGCTGTCAGGATTGTGGCATGCTGTTCTGCCTTCTGTTTGTAAGGATGAAGGATCACCCTTGGCATTCCCACTTTGAATGCTTAGGAAAGCAGTTCAAAAACTATTAGCATTAGCTACAGCAAAATGAACTTTCATTACTGGGCCTAAGAAACCTACAGAGAAGTCTGATGCAGTGAGAGACATAGAAAAAAGATGGAGCTCACCTGCTGCTTACTGCAGTGATTTATTATGGCATTTACTCCTTCAAGCACAACTGCTGAGTCTGATCCTTCAGGGTCTATGATACTTCTCAAGGCCAGAGCAAGGGCACTGTTAGAAGGATCTGCAATTATACTTGGACTGTCCAGCATCTTTGTCTGCTTATCAAGGTGCACAGCTTGCATGGACCTGTTCAGAGGAAAATGCACTGTGAGCAGATAATCACAGTGGATGGTGATGGTGAGGGATGCAAGACACAAAGCTCAGTGTTGGATTGAATGTACTTCATACAGTCAGTTTCAATGTTTTGTCATCATGTGCTTTGTGTAGGATAGACATTTAAACAAACAAAACATCAAGCTTATGTATAAGTTTATCCCTTATGTAGATAAGGGATACATAAGGAGAGAGCTTGCATCATACATATCAATACCTTTCATCTTGCAGATTTTAATGTGCATTTTTAAGCTGCACACTGGTGTGCTTTGCCCCTAATAGACTGAAACACAAACTCATGGTAACTGACACACAACAAACAAGGAAAGGAACAGCTTTGACCAGGCTGAGCTTACTTGGTAACACCTCTTGTCAGGCCAACATTACAAGCACGCTTTCCTTTGAGACTGTTGATTATGCTGCTCTTTCCCACGTTAGGGAAACCTGAGGAAAAATCACATAAATCCTTGTAAGTTAAATAAGCAAACAGCTTTTTAACACCCATCAAAACAGCTTCTACCAGTTATCTTTGCTAAGGTAAGTATCAGTGTGAGATCAGAGTTGGATCTGAAGTCTTCACAGAAATAAGACAAAGAATGTATCCTCATTTCTCACACTTGTAGGATTTGTAGTGCTGCATTCCGTGGGATTTTTGTCAGGCATGAGGCAGGCAGTGCCAGTGGAGCACATATCCTGCCTTCTTTGGGCTCCCACGGATCCCTGTGGAAGTGCACCATGGATCCCTGGCAGCTGAAGCACTACAACACTGAGAGCCTTGGATCAAAGAACAGTGACTGGAAAGCTCACTAGCAAACCAGGTGTTAGCAGTTTTACTCAGTCCAGTAATACAGGATCCCAAAGCTTTATGGGAGAAGAAAACTCCTCCTGTTTCTCCAAACACTTACCTACCACCCCAACCTGAATGGCTCTGTCTTGGGTCTTGCCATACCCTTGGAGAAGCTTCAAAAGGCATTTGCTTCCAAAATACTGAGAGGTTTCTGAGAAATCAACACGTGCATGTCTTTTTGTGACCTGTTCCTGCTACAGGAGTCAAAGGCAAAAAAACCCCATGGTCAGGAGCTATTAAGGAAGATAAAATATGGACACAGATTTATTCATCTACTGTAATTGCAGTGGTAAGAATTCCCCCACTGTACTGCAAAGCTCAGTCAACGTGTGTAAAGGCACATCCATCAGTCCCAGAAGTGCAATCAAACCAGGGGAAAAGGAATTTTAAAGATGTTTTAACATGTATGACTGCAAACACATGACCTCTTCATGGGACAGCCTGCAGTGCTCTTACCATAGTCTTGTCCTTCATCATTGTTGCTGACTTAAAAGCAACAGTTGGAAACTCTTTCTTCAAATAATTCAACCATTTCTCTATGTTGTCCTTTGGCACTAAATCTGGAAAGAAGAGCAATTCTTTCACTCCTTAAATTAACCTTACCATGACAAATACCCCGAGAACTCTAATATAAAGGACTGAGTGCATTCCCCAAAGGCCCACAGGGTCTCTGCCTTAGCAGAGCACATCACAATTACATTTCTGGCCTCTGTATTAGGTTTTTAATGCTGGGGTCTTGCTAGAAGACTTTGTATGGTACAGAATGATGTTCTGTGAAGGATTACCCCACAGTCCTTGCAAAGGCTACTTTACCACAAAGTTCCCTTTGCTCTTGTTGTTGCTCTTGGTATTTTATTTTCTTTACTTAGCTGCTGGTACTTGGTAATTTGCAGCCTTTTTAGTGAGCTCAGAGTTGGATCTCATGTCTTCAATGAAACGTCAGATTCCTTTAAAATCTTCATAGCTCACCTACCAAAGGACCACAGTGCCAGTAACACTCTGAGAAAACCTGTGTTGCTTACCAATTTTGTTCAGAACCAAGAGCAGCTTTTTGTTCCCTCCAGAGGAAGTGACAGCTTGCTCCAGCTGAGGACACCTGCAGCCCATTGGATCTCTGGCATCCAAAACCTCCAGAACCACATCTGAGGCCTCAAGTACCTGGTCAGAAAAAAGACTTAAACATGACATCGCAGACCAGATGACAATCCTGGTATAGCTGTGGCTTAGAAAAATAGTTGTTAATATTTTCTGTTGTAAAATCCCTTATTTAGTGTTCTAGTTTCTCACAGACAAACTTTGTGTTCTAAACAGTAACACAAAAAAAGGAAAATAACATGTGGTCTTATTACTGACTCTCACATAGTGATATAAAAATAGTTAAAGCATTTCACCTTCGTGAGTTCCCTGCAGAATGATTTCTTAGAATTTTTATTCAGCGGTTTTTTAGTCTTTCCTTTAGATTTGCCAGAGGATTCCTAAAGCAAATAAAAACAAAAGGAAATTATTTAAATGAGAATTAGTGCCTAATATTTGTATGTACATTCAGCATGAAATTGTAACATGCTGCTTAAGAAGGTTCAGTTTCAGAATGACTTCTACATGTTCAAGAAATCCAAATCATAGAGGACAGGACCCCTACCTGTCCCTCTGCTTTCTCCTTGATTGTGGCTGCATTCTTTTTAGCTTCCAGCTTCCTCTTCTTTTCATGTTCTTTCTGTCTGTTGAGCTTCTGCTTTTGTTTCAGTTCTTCAAGCTGATGGCAAACAAAACCCCAGGCCACATAAGATATCTTTAAAAGTGGTAAGGAAGAATGTTCTTTCTCCCCATTCCTCACCCAAGCTCCTGAGCCAGCTCAGTTAGAAGTCGGCTATCCAAGTGACTCTGGGAATTTTCTTTTTTTTTTTTTTTTGCATCCTACCCAGAGGCAGCCATGCATTAGCTTGATCCCAAAGCAGCAGCTCTGCAGCCACCCCTACAGCTGACAAATGTCACATTAGTCCACCCTGCAGACAGCAGATCCCTACTTTCTGTATAATCACATAATGCCATCATTTAACTCCCAGCACCCTGATGGGACATTTCTGTATCCAAGCACCACAGGGAGTTCTGACTGCGTTAGAAATGTCCATTCCAGCACGTTCCCGTGCACAGTGAGGAAACAAAAGTTAAAAATAAAAGAGCAAATCATTATTTGATTTGCTCATATTTCCAGCGTTGCACACTGTACAATGCTGGAAATAAATGCATCGTTTTTCCAAAGCACGAGTCTGCTGGGACCGTCTACCATGACTGTTCCTCTGAGTGCTCGCTTATGCACACAAAGCTTCCATAAAGAGAGGGATGGTTTTTGCCCTCTCGGTTTTTGCCCTCTTTACCACAAACTGCGTTTTACCCTCTGCTTTCTCTGCTCCGCTTCCCGCAGAAGCTCCTCCTTAAACGGCGCCGCACTGGGAATTCCGGGATCCTTCTTGGGTTTTTTGTGTCCGCGTTTCTTGGCCTCTTTCCGGACTTTCCGGTGGTGTTCTCTGATCTGAAGCGGGCACAAGAAATCTCCTCAGCCCGAGGCCCGGAACCGCAGCGCGGCGGCCCCGGGACCGCCAAACGCGGCACCGAGGCCGGGCCTCACCTTCTTCTGGATCTTGTAGCGCTTGTGGCAGCTCAGCCTCTTGCTCGCCTTCCGCAGCTCTGCAAGGCACCGCGCCCGTCAGCGCCGTGCACCGACACGCACATCCCCGCCACCGAGCTCCCGTCCCCGATTCCCGCCCCCTCGATCGCCGCCGCTCGCTTGGCCACGGGCGGCCGCCACCCCCCGGTGCTGGGCCGCCTCCCGCGCCCATCCTGGCCCCTTCTGTCCCGTCCCCGCCCGTCCCGTCCCGGAGCCGCTCCCGGCGCTCACTCGGTCGCTTCATGGCGCCGCCACGTGCTCCCGCCGGCGGGCGCTGCCGTAAAGCGCGCCGGCGCTGCCCCGCCGGGGTGTCGCGCGGGCTCGGCGCGTTGGGCGGCCGGGCGCGCTTTGCGACAGCGGCGGCGGCGGCACCGGCGGTGTCGGGACGGGCGGTACCGGCGGGACGGGACGGGCCGGGCCGGGCGGACCCCGCGCACCCACCCCGGGTCGGCCGCGGCTGCGGGAGGCGGAGCGGAGCCGGCGGGGTGAGCGGCGCGGGCGGGGCGCGGGCCGGAGCTTGGAGGCCGCTGCCTCCCTTTGTGTGGCGGCGCCGCCCGAGCGCGCAGCGGCCGCGCCGGGCCCGGGGCGCCGAGCGCCGCCCGCCCCTGTCACCCGCCCCGGGCCCGGGCCGTGTCACCGGGCCGCGTGCGCCTCAGCGCTTCCTTCCCGCCCCGTTCCCGCCGTGTTCCCCGTGCCGGCGCCGGGCCGGGCCCGCGGGGTGACAACGGCCGCTCCCGGGGCGGGCCCGGGCACAGCGGCGGGTCCTGCCCGCGGTGGCGGCAGCGCGGGGCGGGCCCGGGACACGGTCCGGAGCCGGGAAAGGGCTTCCCTTTGTTTCCTGCCGGGGATAACCCCTCAGCTCCCGGGCTGGGGCCCCGCCGCCTCGGGGCAATCACACATTCGGTGTCTTTGTTCCTTGTCCCGGTGTGGATAAAGCGGTGGCTGTGTTGTCCCTCTCGCTTTTCCCCAGCTTTGCCCTTTCACCGTGCCTGGTCGCTGCCAGCCCCCTCTTCCCATCCCGTGGCAGCTTTCTGTGCGATCGGTAACCGGGGGAGATTCCGGCTGCGTTTCCCTCCCCTGTTCCCTTAGCTAAATTTACCGTGTTTCGTGTTTCTGGTGAAACGTGGGAGATCCTGATGGCAATACATACTATCCGTGGTATCTATTGGTTTTTAGCTCTCTGCCAGGAGGCAGAAAACGAACCTCTAGAGTGCTAGGATGTTTTATTTTAAGTGTGTGATGTCCGACGTGTGTAAAACCTGTTGGTGTGGGGAGATTGGAGTGACACTTGTGGTCCTTCTATGCAGCTTTTGGGAGAGACAGCCTTCCTTTCCCCGTTGTGTATATCAGTGTACCTGTGAATCAGTAATTCCTTGCTGTGGTTTTGTGACATTTTTCTGGCTGGTGAGGCAATTACCGAGGAGATGCTCAAGCTCCTGTTGCATTGGAGGTGCTCATTGATAGCAGTGGAGATTGTTGGTGTGACTGTTGTGAGCCAGCAGTGCAATTGCAGAAGAAGCTCGGGGAGAGAGGTTCTGCAGTAGAACTGTGTTTCTGTGCACAGCTGAGCTCTCTGTGCTTGGGAGTGTGGCAGTTTAGGGAGAAGTTTGTGTTTTGGAGCCTCGCCTTCAGTGAGTGTTACATCAGCAGGTCTCTCACTGAGTGTTTGTGATGTTGTCCAGACAGATCAGTGTTTTGCATGGTTATTGCAGGAGAAAAACGTGTTTTGGAGGCTGTGTGTGAGTGGTGAGGGTACCTTGATCACAGCAGTGTCACAGTATGGCTGGGAGCCACAGCATTGTGCCTGCGACAGTGGACATGCAGCAGCTGATGTGCAGCCTGCAGGCAGGTGCTGGCAGGGAGGTTCCCAAATCTTTATTTCAGGATGGGACTGGACTGAGTGTACTCTTGGGTTCCCTGTTGAAGCAGAATTATTGATTCTGGTAGTCCCTCCTGCCTTTCTTCCACAACTCAGGGCTTGTGTTTCCCAGCATGTACCTGGTGCAGCCACTCCAGACTGTAGCCCTCAGATGGAAGTTGGAGGCAGTGCCAAGGCTTGAGGCTGTTGTCAGTTCCCAAAATGAATTGCCTGCTGATAAACCACAGGGCTTCTCTGCATGTCCATGTTATGAAAATGTCCAGAGTGCTGAATAGGAACAGAACCTCTCTGGGGTTAGATTGAAGGCAGGAGTTGGAAGAACTACAGAGAACCAAATATTTTGCCATAAAATGGTTCTGTATATTTCACATGGAATTTCTGTGAAAATAATCAGGCTTGGAGACTGCATAGAAATTGAAACTGTTTTTTTTTAGTGTATGGCTGCATATTTAGTGCTTACTTCTGAATATAAAAATCTACCCTGAAGAGTGTTGGAGGTGCATCTTCTTAGAGTTTATTAAGTGTTTGTTGACCTTAAGATTATGTTGTTATAAGCACTTTTCTGCTTTGCATTCTGTAACTTGCAGCTTTCTGGTTTGTACTCTCAGGTCAGGTATCACTTCTGTTTACTTTCTGCTCTGCTTGATGAATCATTCTCTAGCAAGTGGCTGTGAAATCTCTAATGCATATTCAGGAACATTAGAGAAATGTATTTTTACTGTGACAATGACAGAAGTGTCTAGCATTCTGTGTATAAAATTACTTTGTAGAATTTCTGCTGGGCTAAAAAAAGTTGCCTTCTGTTTCTTGCTTTTTTTCTTTGTCACTGTAATTATCCACTTTATTCTTTGATTTTATTCTTTATCTACCTACTCTGAATTTTCTTTCCTCTCTCTTTCTTTTTTCTTGTCTTCCAGTTGTGGCTGTGCTAACACCATTTCTGGTTTGGCACTCTTAGAGTGTCTCCTTCTCACAGTATCTGTGCTTGCCCATCAGACACTATGAGGAGATTGGCTTTTCGAGGTGCTGGTTCTACTCTGGTAAATCTGGTAAATTATTGATTGTGTCTCCATCCCTCTGCCTTGGCCTTTTGCTTTTCTTTTTCCTAACTGTTAATTATTCCTACCTTATTCATCTCACGTGTGTGCCTGCAGTTATCTCTGTCTCTAACAAAAATGCTTTAATTCAGTTATATTGTGCTGCCATACCTTGTCAATCATCTGAGTGCCTCCTAAAAGAGATCCCTGGGTTTGGTTGGAAAATGGGGATAGGGATGGATGCATCTGTTCTGTCCTCAGCCTTTGAGATGGCCCCAAATAAAGATACTTTTCTGATGCTGTCACTGGAAGTTGGGAAAGAGCCAACAACTTGTTCCATAAATTACCATAGTTGTTGGATGGTGGTTATTCGTTTGTCACTGCTTGTGTTGGTAAATGCAAAACTCTGGCCAAAAGAGGAGGGGGCTTTCCCTGCTTCCCCATGGTTGAGCCATTCATCCCACACAGAAAGTGGGAGTGGGAGGTCCCAGGGTGATCCAGACCTTCTTTTCACTTGAATGTAACACAAGGTATTATCTGGCCCTTTTCATTTGTAATTTGTTTTGCTTGGTTGTTTTTTTTTCTCTGTTGGTCTTTTTTTTTGTGGTTTTTTAGTTTGACATGGAATGAAGAGTTTTTACACTGTGGTTTTTGCTTAGTTGTTGTGCATGTGATGGGGTATGAAATTGTGGAATTTAAGAATATATTCTGTGAAGAGTTGCTAATTCAGTGTGAGCTTGGGGGTTTCTGGCCTTGCTGTTATTGGTGACTATAAAACTGTAGGAGCATTTTGATTTCCCTTTACCATTGGGAATTTCCACCAAGTTGGAGTTTACAGAAATAGCATTTGGCAAATGTATCATGTGAAGCTTTGCTAGCTCTGTGGGTAGCTCTGAGCAGAGGGTTTGGATGCAATGCCAGGGCTTTAAGAAGGTTTCTGTTCATTATAGAAGAAGTTGGATTCCATGGGTTCCAAGAGGCGAAGAGCTACCTCTCCTTCCAGCAGCGTCAGCGGCGGGGACTTCGACGACGCCCATCACTCCACCAATGTTCCAGGCCCCAGCAGGAAGAGGAGGAGACTTTCCAACCTCCCAACTGTAGATCCTGTTAGTACCTTCTTCCTGATGGCACCTTTTTTCTTGGGGATGCTGTATCCCTGTGTGGATTATGCTGGACTGTAAAATTAATGACCTTATGTAGCACATGTGCGCTGGTCCTGAATCTGTTCCTGCTTTGGCTGAGCTGTGTTTAGGACCTGGTTCAGCTTTGGCTTGGCTTGGTCCTGGCTCACCACTTTCATGTTTTTCTTTGCTGTTTTGATTTTGCTGCTTTTCTCTTTTTGCTGACAATTTTAGCAGATGGAAGGATGTTGGAGAATGAGCTGAAATCATAATGTGCAGAAGTAGAGAGCTTTGTCTGCATAGCAGATGCAGAGGGATGAGTGGGGAATAGCACAGGCAGTGATTGCTGAAGTGTACAATGCGTCTGCTATGCCTGTGCATGAGGAGTCTAATGTTAATTAACTGCAAAAGAACCCCTGTTGTTATTGTAGATGCCTGTAACCTGGAGAGCATTGCAGTGAATTAATTTACATGTTGGGTATTTTACTTAGAATTAGTATTGAAATAAAGCTCCTTGTGTTCAAAAAATAAATGGAGATCCTGCAGTACCTGGCATACTTCTCAGGTATCCTGCTAAAGTGTGAGGTGCTCCAGTTGCTTCTCACTTCTGCTTTAGGGCATGCTTTGGATTGGCAGTTTGTCCTTCCCTTTGTAAGCATGCTTTTGTTTGTTACCTCCTTAAAATTCTCTCCCTTTTCCTTATTTCATTGTTCTTGCCTTTCAGATTGCTGTCTGCCATGAGCTCTACAACACCATCAGAGACTACAAAGATGAGCAGGGCAGGCTCCTCTGTGAGCTCTTCATCAGGGCACCCAAGAGAAGGTGAGGCCACAGGTCTGGTTAAACCTTGAACCTGAGATTTAATCAGGGACAAGTGGAAACTGATAAATACTTCAGCAATAATTTGTGAAAAATCTAAGCTAAATTTGCCATCATTTCACATCAGTGTTTGATTTAATTATTCAATGGGATGAGCTTACATTGGTGCTCTTTTTCAGGAAAAAAAAAAGGATACACTGAATTAATTTGTATTACCTGCTTAAAACATCCATGCCTTGGATTATAAGATATTCTATATAAGTGGTGGGATGTAATACTAAGGACACAGCTTGGGAGGGTTAATAGAAGTGACCCTTGAAAATGCAGTAGCTGAGTCTGAATTTTCTCTTAAACTCAGAAAATTGAGGACAGTAATAGTACCTGAAGTGAGCTGACTGATAGAGCACTGCCCACATCTTTTAGCTGTAACAGAAATGTATTGGAACTTTCTTTGGTTTATTTAGTCATAAACATGCACAAGCTTTAGTGCTGTGGTTTGGGTTTTACTGCTTGGAACATGATGCCTGTTTTTGTCATTGCAACAGAAATCAGCCAGATTATTATGAAGTGGTTTCTCAGCCAATTGATTTAATGAAAATCCAACAAAAGCTGAAGATGGAGGAATATGATGATGTGAATGTGCTGACTGCTGATTTCCAGCTTCTCTTTAACAATGCAAAGGCTTACTATAAGGTGAGCAAACTAAAGGCTCAAATCCATTGTAAAAGGAGTAGAGATGTTCAAATTCTGCCTTGGTTTGGCTAAAACCTCTTCAGTTTAGGCTGAAGTATTATTGGTAAGAAAACAGCACATATTGCAGTTATTTGCATAAATTTCCATAATGTTGACTGTATCTTTCTAAAATGCCCTGCTATAACAATTTTTCTGTGTAAAATCATAAAATAAAGTGGGGATGATCTTCATGTAGTTTTCCAAAAGAGGTTAAAAGCAAAAACGGAGATATAAACCGAGAAAAATATTCCTCTGTCAAAGCCTCCTCATTTTACAACATCCTCTGTGTTTACAACACCCTCTCCACCTTTGAAATGGAGAAAGATTTCTTTTTTTTTTCCCTCCCAGAAGGAAAAGTTTATGCTCACAGCAAGCTTATGATAGGAGTGTTGAATCTTTCTCTTCCATTTGCCACTTAATAAAATAAAAAAAAGGCACAATGACTGTCATAGTCAGTGATGATAGATGTGAATTTAATGTCATCAAGACAACCCCCATGGCAATTCCCCCAAACTGGGTGTGTGTTTTATTATGGATACTAATGGGTTTTATTGCAGTTTTCATAAGGAAGTGGGGGAAAAAATTGGATTAATATTGTTTAATGTTTCACTCCATAAGCCAGTGAAGTTGTATGTGGTGAATGAGATGATACAGCAAATCTAAACCTGCTAATATTGCCTTTCACATATCTTTGACTTTGGAGATGATCCAAATGAGTTCCTTCTGAATAACCCAGCTGGAGTAGCCAGGTGACATCCAGAAAGGCAATGTTTGTTTCACTTTGTGCGTGTAGTAGCTTCTCGAAAACAGATTTGTGGCTTAATGCATTTCTACATTCTGCTTCCAGGAGGAAAAGCACAAAGATTTCCAAGTCCATTTTGTACTCCTGGAGCTTTGCAAGGCACTCAGTGTGAAAACCCCAACATTAATGGGTTGGTGGCAGAAGAGAATGACTGAGATTTTATAGAATGTGTGCTGCCTTTGCCTATAGAATTGTGGGCTCAAAATTTAACTGTGTCATAGAGATCTTGCATTAGACTAAAAATAGGTATCCATTATTGCAGGATGAAGGAATGTTGGCATTCCAGAGATTTATGGAGCTGTGGCACAAAAACTTAACCTCTTCTTCTTTTCACCTTTTACCTTCCCCAGGCAGCTCCATGGCATGGACAAACCAGGGACAGTGATTGATTGTCAAGGTCTTTGTTCTAGCAGATGTTTTATTGGCAGTGCTCCAGCAGAGATGCAGCCTTTGGGGTTTTTTTGTATTTCTGGTCAAGTCTCTCACTCCTGAGCATCTTGCATTAATACAGAAGGAAGCAGATTTGTGGAGCAGGATACCCTTAAAAAATCTGCTCTTCATAAGCAACATCTGGTCTAATGTGCTGAGAATATTTAAGCCTAATAAGGCAAGATTAAGAACAGTTCTCATGTTGGTTTCTCATTTGTATTACAAGCTGTCAGAGGTTGAGAGAGTGAAGTAAGAAGAGTGCAATCAGCAGTAATAAGGTGATATTATCAGCAGGAATACCTGAAATAGAGCCTAAATGACAGAGGAGAGGGAAGGAAAAATACATGGGTGGAAAAGCTCTCTTTGCTCTGTGTAGCGGGTAATAGGCACGTGCTTGCTTGCCACTATCAGCTCTGTGTTTTTAAAAGTTAATTTTCTAACTAATGCTTCTACCTCTTCTAAAAGATGTATCCAGGGGTGTACCCAGGTGGTAGCATGTTGTCAGGTTCTTTGGAATTGCCCAGTGAATGCTGAGTGTAAACCATTGCAGTGCTTTCAAAGATATTTATTGGCATTCTTCTGTAGAAGTTCATTTTCAAGTGCCATGCCATGACAGCAGTATTGGCATTAGTCAGATTTGTGGCATACTGAAATTTAATCTGTTTTAAATGCTGGTGGTGTACTTCAACAAAAGCCAATGATTTCTCAGATTCATCTAGTTGGCTTGTCCAAGCCTCAACCCAGCTAGTTTTATTGCAAAGTTTTCTGAAAGGCTTGGATGCTTTTGAGTGATACAGGTTATATTTTCTAGTGCTTATTGTAATTCTTACCTCCTCTGTCAAAGAACAAATGAAGCAGGAATTTCCTAAGTTTTCTATTGCTCATATTTAATAACTTTCAGCTGGTAACTTACAAATTTCCTCCAGATGAGAGTGCCCTGAATTTTGACTGTAATATTTGATTGTTTTTACAGCCAGATTCTCCTGAATATAAAGCTGCCTGCAAACTGTGGGAGCTGTATTTGCGCACAAAAAATGAATTTGTTCAGAAAGGTGATGCTGAGGACGATGATGATGATGAGGAAGGACGTGACAATCAAGCAAATTCTGAATTAGTAAGTGTGGGCATGACAGCTGCATAAGGGGAAGGCTGTAACTGTGGATGTCAGCTGGCTCTGAGAGGGTGAAATTCATTGAGTAACATTTTCATTGTTAAATTATGCCCCAAAGGGTATTTGTTGTGCAAGTTTATTAGTTCATCACTTCACAACATTGTGTGTGTGTTTCACTTTTGCCTAGCAAAAAAAGCTGTGAGGGTTTCTGATATTGGTAAAGCATGGTTCTGGTTTAGTTGGAATAATATGAAGTGTGCTTGAGTTCATGCCAGCATTGAGGTTGGTTGCAAGCAAGATTCATGTCTAATGACATCAGTTATCAGCCAGTGCCCCATTCAGTCAGTGCAGCTGTTCCTGGAGTGTTATGAGAGGAAATTTGGGCTAGCCTGGTGTTTGTGATGTTGGGATGCACGTTTTCAGTAACTGTGGTGTGTGTCTGACAGTCTGCAGTGTAAAGATGAAATTAGAGTTTTTTAGTGTACCTTTACCTGCATAAACAATACTGTCTTCCAAAGTTGCATCATCTATTTTGTAGCTGATTTTTTCTGCCTTTGAAATATTCAGCACAACTTGAAGCCCTCCACTCTGGCTGCTATGCAAACTTACTTTCTGTAATTTTTGTTTCTTACATTAGTCATCTCCAGGTTACCTGAAGGAAATTCTGGAGCAGCTTCTTGATGCTATAGCTGTTGCCACAAACCCCTCAGGACGACTCATAAGTGAACTGTTTCAGAAACTTCCTTCTAAAGTGGTGAGTATTTTAGTAATGTGGGTTGTGTGCTAAGCTGGAAGCCTGGACATTTCTGTAACTGATGTCACAGGCTCTGATGGCCATGCTCAGGGTGCAGCTCTGTTTCTGCCTCATCAGTGGCAAACTCCTGTACCTGTTTGTACTGCTCTGTTTCAGAACAGTGGTGTTCTGGTTTTGAGGTGAAAGTTTTAACCAGCAGAATAAATATTCTGAAAACTATCACCATGGATTTTCAATCAGACCTGGTCTTTTATGTCACTTTATTGATTCTTTGTATCTGCCTCATTTGAGGCTTACACTGTTCTTACCTTCAATTGATCTAACGGCTTGTTCTGTGAGCTGTTAGAATAAAACCTTTGTGACTGTTTATAGTAATACATAAATTCTTTCTGTTTTCCAGCAATATCCAGATTATTATGCAATAATAAAGGAACCCATAGATCTTAAAACCATTGCCCAGAGGATACAGGTATGAACATATTAATGTGTCAGGGTACAGCCTTTTTTAACAGAATTGTTAGAAGTCAGGATTTATGGTGGCAGGAAAGGCAGTGAGCTTTCCCTCTGCTATTAAAAAACCTGCACACTGTGGTGATTCAATGTTCTGTGCTGGGTTAGTGCTGCAGAAGATGCTGTGTGGAAGATCAGGCATTGTGAGCTGTGGAGTGCTGGCTTTGAGCCAGAATATCTCGGGTTCCTTGATGTTTAATGGCTTAAAGCAGTTCCTTGACAAGTGCTGCTCATGTAAAACTTCGGAGTGCTGAGGCTTGGTTGTGCATTATCATCACCTACTTCTGTTCTAGTGCTATAAATAGATGTTTTGTACTGATGCATTTTTCATCTCACTTCTCCAATAATTTGAAATACTGTTCTGTAATTCTAGCATTTTGTATAGTAGGGATAGGACATAGACTGATTGAACCAGAGAATAAAGTTAAAACAGCATTTTGTCAGAACTCTTCAAAGTAAGGGTACTGTTATCTTTTAAGTGTTTTTTCAATCTTAGCATTCATGAGCTTTATAAAGACTTAGCATATATCTATGCTACTGTCTTTGATTACTTTTTGCAGATACTTATCTGTTGTCTTTACAAATAAGTTGCTTTTCTATGAACATTCCTTTTACTGAATATGAATTCCTTTGCTTTTCACTATTGGCTTAGTTCTCATGCTGTCTGAAAGTTGCCACTTTAACCAGTTCTGCTTCTTGTTGTATAGAATGGAACTTATAAAAGCATTCATGCCATGGCCAAGGACATAGATCTTCTGGCAAAGAATGCCAAAACCTACAATGAGCCTGGATCCCAAGTATTCAAGGTTAGTTTCAGTTGTTCATAGTGTGATTTGAGTTCAGATTTTCTTAACTACTTTCTATGCTGGTTGATCTTTAAATAAGTCTTGAGCATAAAGCTCTCAAGACCCTGATTTTATTTTTTTAAATAGCTTTTAGTGGGTTTTTCTTTTTTACATTGCTTTTTGTAGAATTGTGCAACCGTGACAAAAAAATGAGCCTAGCCTGAAGCTGCTCAGGTCTTCTATTCAGTTTTTTCAGGCCACTGTAAAAATACTGTGTGGGAGTATTTCAGGCACACTTTGTTCCATGCTTCATTTCTCATGCAAAATTGTTTTATATCTAAATGTAAAAACACCTTAATTTTTGTTTTAGATAGCTGAATATATCTGATTACAATATTATTCACTTTCAACATTAAACAAAAAAAAACTCTTTTCATTGACAGGATGCAAATGCAATTAAAAAGATATTTAATATGAAAAAGGCTGAGATTGAGCACAGTGAGTTGGCCAAGTCAAGTCTCCGAATGAGGTACTGAAAATTCTGTAATCTCATATGAAAACCTCTATTGACATTCCTTTAATTGTGCTGTGGAGAGTATAGTGGGAAATAATGACTTGAAAACTTACATTAGTGTTGTTTTATTAGTTGTACATTGGTTAAAATAGTTTTTGAAAGAAAGCTTTTTTCTTTGAAATACTTCTACAGTGAAATACTTTTGTGATGTACTTGATTATGAAAAATACTGTCAGTGGATGTTTAATAAGTTATGGCAAATTTCCACCACATGTTTATAAGCTAATAACAGAAAATGAATAGTGAGGAACAAGATGCTTTCTTTTATTGAAAAGTGCTGGGTATTCTTGAACCTTGTTAGGAACTGAAACCAAAGAGCTCACAGTTAGGGGCAAAAACATAGGAACAGAACCTTGGGCAAAAGATACTTAGAGGGAAATCCATTCATGTTTGAAAAGCAATTTTAGCTATGAAGAGAGGCACAGGAACCTGAAGATCCAGATTTATTAATCAGTGAAGCAGAGATTTGGCCCTGAATATGCAGGTATAAAGCACTTGATGAGAGTTGATAGCTCTATTTGTTTCATGGGGTGATTTTACTTAGGAACAGCATTTTCTTCCTGTGAAAATCCATAGTGTACAGAGAAGTGATGCAGTCATTATAAATGTTTCTTGACTGAAATGCAATTAAATTTCTTCTGATATAAACATTTTACTTATAAGTAACACTCAAGAGTAGGTTTAGATATTATTTGTCAATGTGAGCTGTGTCATTTATCCCAAAAAAATTAAGCAACGTCCTGCAAGCCATTCAAGGAGTTTGAAAACTTACAAGGTGGAATCTCTTTATCTGTTTGAGCTGTTTACTGGTATTTGGTGCTGGGAAACCACTGTTGGCATTTCCTGCCAAGGTGTGTATGGTACAGCTGGAAACACTGTCACTGCCTTACTTAACTGAAAGATAGTTTCATTTTTTCTGTGTATATGGTGTCAGTTTTATAAGTGTTGCTAGGATTATTGTGTGAAAGAAGTGAAGTTTCCTGGTTGAATTTTACTGCTTGGTCTTTTGAGAAGTGGTTTTTTTTGGTTGGTTTGTTCAGCATCAGCATCCTTCCCATGGTTGGGTGAATCATTGCTGGAGCATATAAAAATAAAAAGCAGAAATACTCTTTAAGGAGCAATTCCTGACACATAGGTGAATAATTTTCCTTCATAAAAGTATGTGTAGTGGCAGAAGATTTGGATTCTACAGACACTGAACATCCATATGTGTTTGCTTTGCAGTGACTAGAACTACACAGAAGCATAGAGGTTTTCTGTTTAAATTGTGATTGTATTTCATTTTTGTCACTGTGTTGGCCATTGATGAAGCTCAGCATGTCAGGGTGTGTGTCATATTTTTTTCTGAGGCTCAATGGTTTTTCTTTAAAATCTGATTGTGTAAGAAGGGATGACAGATAAATCACACTGATATTTGTTAGCTGAATTCCTCTCTTGCACTGCCAACCATTTCCACTTCTCAGCTGCCTTATTCTAGATGTTCCTCTTGTGCATTGTGTTCTCAACAAAACTTCAAATCCTGAAGTAATCTATCAGAATCATTGACAGCTCCCTTCTTTGTTTCTCTGACTTGGGGGGAAAAAATAATGCATGAAGCAGGCTACAACAATACTGGGCTGGATGCAGAAAAAATGTGGATAAGAAAAGTGTCATGAAAACCAAACCTTTCACCTGCTATTGTATTTCACTGGTTGCTTTTTCTGTTGAACCATTCTTTTTTTGTTTGTTTCTTTCTTTCTCAAAAATCTGCTTCACAGAATCATTATTCTTATTTAAATTCCTAAGTATTGAACTTTAGGGGAGTTCTTTACCTATTGCCGATTTGGGTAAAACTCCATCATAAGTTTACTTCAAGTGCATTTTCTATATTTTTCTTCTCAATTTGCATCTGTTGTTCTTTGTCATTGATGGCTCAAACTCAAATCATCATAATGCTACTAACCTAAGCTTTATATGTTCCCCTGTGTCAAAAATCATGGTTTTTATTGCAGAGCTCATTGTCTCCTTTGCCATCCTAAACTGCTCTTTGTGGGTGCATTTAACTGTCCTCCCTTAAAGTGACAAAACTGAATTGTTTGATAATATGCACTGTCAGCCAACCTGACAGTGACTTTAAGTGTTGATAAACATGACTGGACCTGTGTGATTGGCTTTATCTGGTTGCTAAGGAACATTTTGTTGGCTGCTTTCACTGCTGTTTAGGCTGAGCTGTGTGTACAGCTATCAATGCTTGAGCTGAACGTTACTTTCCTCTGACTTTATAAACAACATCCGCATAAATGCTGGAGCACTGAAAGGATCTCACTTATCTTTTAGCTTCCAAACATCTGTCTCTGAACTTTTTGGCTGATCTATCAAAGTGATTCTGTAAAAAGCTTTTTTTTCTTGCTGCATCTTTTCATGGGTTTAAGGTGGGCCTGTTTTTTTTCCTCCCCCCTTTCCTTGGCTTGCCTCTCCTGCCTTAAGGACTGCATCAAATTTGGCTGCTTCCAAGCTGACAGGTCCTTCCTCACAGGGTAAAGGCAGTGTTGGGGATGAGAGAAATTCTTCTAACAAATATTATCGGTAAGTAAATTGTGCCCTTAGAGGAAAAGCTGGGTCCTCATCCTATGGAAATGCTGAATTTTGTTTGATTTTCTTCCTCATACCTGCCGTGCTGCTGGGCTTTGGATTAGGATGAGATGAATGCTGATAAGACATTGATAGTGTAGTTATTGCTGATTGGGGAGTGTGTGCAGTCCATGCTGGCAGTGCTCCCTGGGGTGGCTGCAGCTGACACTGCAGCACAGGGATAAAGGGATAAAACCACCTGGGCTGCTCAGCTGGGCCTGGATCTGCTGCTCAGGCTCAGAACCTCTTTGTGAAAGTGCCTCATGCTCATGGCCCCAGGGCCTGGGCCACTGAACAGCAGCACAGCAGCCAGGGCTGGCTCAGGGTGCTGAGGCTGGAGTGGCCCTTGTGGATTTCCACTGGCAGTGGGAAGGTGAATTACAGCTCCAGGGGCCTTTGGGAAGAGGGGCTACAAGTGGATGTGCTCATGATCCAGGTGAGGATTGCACACCATATCAGTGGTACTGCAATATAAATGACCCAGGTGAATGAAGCTTTTCTGGTGAAAAGAGGCAAAGCACAGCAAGGACAGAAGCAGAAGTGGCTTCATCACACAGCAGCCCAGCACCAGCACTGCTGCCCTGCAGGACTGCAGGGACAGATGGAACCCAGAGTCAGGGACTAAAGGAGCTCAGTGGATGTTTTAGAGGGATGGCCCACACACTGAGGAAATGATACCTGTGTGTTTGTATCAAAAAGGCAGAAAAGGATGTGTGGGAGAGTGCAGGGCCCAGGCATGCCCTCAGCTCATCTGCTTTTACCCAGTCTTCACTTGGCCCCTGCAGGACAAGGCTGAGCCCATTTCTGGAGTAGCCTAAAGAGCTGATCTTGTAAAAAGGCAGAGAATGTCAGGCATAGCTAATGTAGTGGGGTATGAAATGCTGTGCCCCAGGTTTGGGACAAAAGAGAGGGATGCTGAAGAAGCCCAGATGAGACGGTAGCCAGTGTGGATGCCAGGTTACTCCACCTAAGCATAGGAGGCTGCTTCATGTGCAGGCACTGTGTGTGCTGAAAGTGCCAAAAGTGAGGATAAGGGAATGAGAGGAAATAGAATATACAGTGTGTGGAATTCTTTCCTGTAGACAAATCCCAGTAAAATAGGATCAAAACCTAAAGTTATTAATTGGGAGAGACTTATTATCATTCCCCTTCTCTTGCAATCAATCAAATACTCAAGTATACAAAACAGGCCAGAAGGTAGTAGGCTGAAGCTCAGTTTTCTGACTGTGTTGGATGGACCAGCTCATATAATAGAGGCAGACTCATGGCTTGGTAAGAATTTCTCCTGTTAAAGGCTCTGGCTTTCTTTGGTCACTGTCATAAGCTGTGTTCCTGCTTATGGAGTCATGACTTGTTTGCTCACACACTCTGGGTGACTGCTAATAGTTAATGCGATAACCCTTTCCTTTTTTTTTTTTCATTATAATTTTCTCTTTTTTTTATTTTTCATTTTAAAAATTCCTTTACTTTTTCTCTTTCATAGCAACAAAAGATCAGCCCAAGGGGATCGTTTATCAGCAATAACCATGGCATTGCAATATGGATCAGAGAGCGATGAGGATGCAGCTTTGGCTGGTAGGAGCTGAAATGCAGTTTCTCTAATTCCTTTCATTAAAATGTTCACATGACCAAATCTGTAGAGCTCCTGATAAACTCAGTGACATTTATTTCAAAAATGTTTTGTACTTAGTGTGTGATTCCTTTGACTCTTACAGCTAGTGAAATAGGGTAGGCCAAACTTGCTGGCATACTTTGAGTTTTCTGTATGTTTCCAAGTGTTCTTACCCAAGCTTTAGGGAGCTGTTGCCTGTTTTTATTCCTTCTAAAACTGGGTGCTCCATGCAGCAAAAGAGATTGGTAGTGCTGGAATTGCTTCTTTGTTTAATTTTTTGTTTACATTATTTCTTCAATGATGTTGAAAGATGCATCTGTTCAATATGTATTATTGGGGCATTTATTTCTTACCTGGTAATTGAGCTGTACTCCACACAGTTTTCTAGTGGATGGGTATGTAGAATTTTTTGAATTTTAGCTCTTGCTGTAAGCAAAAGCATTTTGATTGCTGGTTAGCTCAGAGTTCAGTTACTGCTTCAGAGCAGCTGTTTTCTGGGAGGTGTGGGGAATATTTATTAGCTGGGTTTTGCTTTTTTGTTAACTGTTATTTTTTCAAGTTGCAGTGCTATAAAAACATGTAGCTTTTTATGTTTTAGTGATTTAATTCTTGCACTGATTAAACCACTTTCTGGTGCCACGTTTGCTATGGACATTATTGTAATTTTTTGTAAGACCTCTCTCTGTGTGCAAGGCTTTTGTCTTGCTGCTGTTGAAGCTCTTCTATCTTTATTGCATTCACCTAAGAGGCAATGTTATTTTTTTTAGCAGACCTGTCCCCCCCTAGGATTTTCTGTGCTTCCAGTGTACTACTTGGACAGCCCTGTGCTGCCAGTTTCTGGGTGACAAGGGCTTTTCGTTAAACCAAGTGATATTTTTATTAATTGCTCTGCTGTCTCATTTCATTCCTCTAATGCTTGTTAAAATAAATGAGAACAAGGCTGCATGACTGAACATTAATAGAACTCTCTCCTTGAAACAGAGCTGAATCTTTATGAGCTTCTTTGGTTGTAGCTGTTGCCTAAGCAATGAACAATATCAGTTTCCAACAGAGTTTATCCTGACAGCTGCAGATGGTGTTGGTGTGGTAGAGCTTGTAGAACATTTCCAGCCCCAGTGTAAAAGTTGTGAGCAGCTTCAGCAGCTCCCTTGCTCCTCATTATCAGTCCACAGAGGCAGGCATAGGTGGTCATTATGTATTACTTGCATGTATTTAATTTTGTAAACAAGGCTGTTTTGTTTTTACTGTCTCATTTAGAGATAGTTTAAGACTGGATGCTGCTTTTGGTTTTACTGGCAACCATCTTCAGTTGGACATGGAGCTTTCATTGTTGTTGGGGTGGTCTGGGACCACAGAGGAGACAGTGGGATTTTTGTGGTATCTGCAAACTGTAGTTGTGGTAACAGCACAAAAGGACTGCCTGTCCCTCTCCTCTGCCAGTGCTTGCTGGGGATATGGGACCTGGTGCTCTGCACATTAAAGAAAGTACAGTCTTGCATCAGATTGTTTGCTCTATAAGAGCAAAAATATTATTATGGCAAAAATAATAATTTTTCTGTCTTCTGGCCTGAGTAATACATTCTTCTTTGGCTCTTAATAAAGCAGGTTTCATATTAGGAGATCAGAACAATTTTTCTAGATAGGTAAGAATATATGATGTTTACACATCACTTTTAAAGAACATGCACATTATAATGAAAATGTAGCTGTATATTTATTTATATTTATTTACAGCTGTATATTATGTAAATATAGTTATATCTACGGCCATAATGTGTATATATTTACTCATACCTGTATATTATGTAAATATAATACAGTCAAACTATAATACATAAATGCTTTATTTTAGTATATTTTGAAATAACTAATTAATATCTAATTTACTTAGATTTCTTTTTAGGGAATGCCTCCTTTCAACACAGTGAAAGTACATTTCTTATTTAGGGTATTGAACTGTTTTGTTGCTGCTCACACACAGCAGAGAACAGCAAATACTTGACTGATCCCTTTGTGTTTTCTCTTTCATAGAAACAAGTTATTCTGCTTTTTCAGTTTGTTTCTTACTTTTGGTAGAGTGCTCAGAACTGAGCAATTTGAGTAAACAGACCAGACTGTTTGAGTAAACTAAACCATAATCTATTTTTGAAACTTCACTTGATTTCAGTGGTAGCTCCGGTGATTTGTTTCTACCAGAGTTACTGTGTCCAGCTCCTGCTTTGCTGGCTGTGGTGTAGTAGGTGCTGGGCCATTAAGTGATGATGATTGGCATCATTAGGATAATTTTGGGTGTCTCCCCAAATCAGTAATGCACATCCTCAGTGCATGTTTGCACATCTGCTGATGCCTGGTCGTGTTTTAGCTTTGCCTCTGACCCTGGCAGGTCTCACACACTGATGTAGATGTGGTGTCAGGCTGCAGAGCAGCAGTGACAGCGCTGTGTTGTTACAGTCTGAGGGTGCCCTGGCTTTGTCACCATTTCTGTGTGACTTCACTGAAGGTGGATAGAGAGCTTGAAGCTGTGGCAGCCTCCTCTGAGCAGTAATGGAAATGCCAGCTGGAAACCTGGTGTTGGAGAGCTGTGTAGCTGAGTGACTCAGTGTGTCATCTGCCAGACTCAGAGGGGAAAAGGGGTGAATAATTTGACTCTGGCATGTGCAAAGCCTTGTAGATTTTATGTTATGTCTGTCTGCAAGGTACAAAGTGCACTGTTCATGTGACTTAGAAGTGTAGAAGGATTGGCCATTTATTGCTTCCCATCCTGTTTCCAGTACCAGTGTTTTCTCTTTCCTGTTGTGTTTCTGTTATTCATGTAATGTTTCTCCTAATTTTATCTGCAGTAAGTGTTAGCTCTTCATAGCTTTTCTTTCATTCATCCTAATCCTGAAACAAGATAACCCAAAAAGTTTGCTATGAAGTTTTTAAATATTTACTATGAATTTTGTAGGCCTATTGGATAATCACTGTAAAACATTTATTTCTTCTTCATTTGCTGTATATGTTAGAGGAGCATCATCAGGTTTTAGTATCAATTTTTTCTGTTAAGCTTCACAATTTTTATTGAGCTGTGATTAATATTATCTAAAGGATTGCAATAAAGGGGTTTTTTTGTCAGCTTGAGGCTCATTAGATGTGTGTTGTATCATTTTCTGAGGTGTGAATCTGACTGCCAGAGAGGGCTTTCCTTTCCTTCTGCTTTACACCTTTATCCACCAAAACACCCACTCTGAGTTGTTCTGCTGAGTTTCCTGGTTTTCTTCTCTCTCTGTGCAGCTGCTGCTCGTTATGAAGAGGGAGAGTCTGAGGCTGAGAGCATCACCTCCTTCATGGACACCTCCAATCCCCTGTACCAGCTCTATGACACAGTGAGAAGCTGCCGTAATAACCAGGGCCAGCTCATCTCTGAACCCTTTTTCCACTTGCCCTCCAAGAAAAAGTATCCTGATTATTATCAGCAGATTAAAACACCCATTTCATTGCAGCAGATCAGGTAAGAGAACAGAATGCAAACTACATCTGGTGTGAAACTATTCAAGTGTTTCTTTTATTCTCAGAATCTTCTCTTATGGTCAAATTGGTGGTACCTGTCCTCTACATCTCATTGCTGCTTGTTTCAGCTCAGTCTTTAGATCATCTGTGGTACATGGCTGCTGTTTGGTTTATTTTTCATTGAATTTCATTTGTAATGTGCCTAAAAATTGCCATATGAATAATTCTGAGGGCTAGGTGTGCAGCAGAGATGAAAGCTTTTGAAGAACTCCATTTTTCTTTTTCCCTGACCTGATGGCTTGATTACCTCTTACTGCCATGTTCTCTAAGTTAAAAGTCTTCAGTGTGAATTGTAGGAAGATGGTTGCAATTCCAATCCTCCTGTCTGGGTCACTGTGTAACTGTGGAGAATAATTCTATTCATGGTGATGTGGTTGGTCTGGACTGAAGCCAGCATTTATAAATGTGTGAGCCATGGAAGGTCTGTGAGCTGCCAGAGTGCAGTTGTCAGATTAAAGACCTGAGTGAAGTGAGCTGTGTCTTTCTTTGGTGGCTCAAGATAAGCCAGTGTGATGGGTGTGAGCAGGTCCTGGGAGCATTAAAAGGCTTTAATGGTGCTGCCCAGTGGCACTGGGGCTCCAGGCCCTGCCCCAGCCACACCCTGGGGGTACCTGCAGTCCTTCAGCCCCAGTGAGGGAGCCCTGCACCCTCCCACTGCTCATCCCTCTGTAATCCACTCTGATGCACAGGTCTGTACATTTTAGCTATACCATAATGCAATCTGTCAGACTTGATGGAATTGTTGAATGAGCAGGGTCTTTGTTAAATCAGAAGTTGACAAAGCTGATTTTTGGTTTTTTATCTTGTCAGGGGGTGTTTTGCATGTGCTGGGGGATAAAAGCTGCCACACTGGTTATCTCTCCCATCAGTGGCTTTAAAACATTTTTTCTTATGTCTTAGTACAGCTGTAATAGTGGTAAAGAAAGTGTCTTGCCTTGAACAAAGCATAAAATGTACTTCATGAAAAAAAAAAACAAACAGTGAAATTAAGAAGAATCATTGACATTGTGTGCCTGAATCTACCTAAAAGTACTGGCTCAAGTTATATATAAATAGATTTGTTTGGGAGAGATTTTCCATTAAAAATACCCTTGATATCAGTTATAGAACAAATAACTTGCTATAGAGAGGCAGCTGCATTTCTGCTTTCCTTACAGTGTAGGCAGGTTGCATCTGGCTGTGTGAGCAGCACAGAAATTCCATACCAGTGTGTGCTGAACTGTAGAAAAAAGTAACTTGACTTACTGTCTGGGGGCTTAGAAAATAAAAAAGGGAACAGCCAGGCTTTTTAGAAATAGTGTTTGAGGCTCACAAATTAAAGTATAATGTTTGTAGAATCTAATTTCCTGCACATTCAGAAATTCAGCTGTCTTTTAAATTACCTTGTAATCTTCACTTTTATATACCTCAAAAGCCTTTAAGTCATGCATATGTGCTCTTAATTGATGGGCTTTAGGGAAAACTGAAGCCTCATGGCTTTGCTGATAGTGCTAATATGTCTTTAGTATTCAGAACTGCCACTCATTAGGGGTGGAGATTGTTTATGGGGTTTTGGGTGTTTGGTTTTCTGTGGGATTTTTTCCATTCTTTTCTTGTGGTGGTGGTTTGGGGATTTTTTTTTGAGATGTACATAAATAGAGCATGTCCTCTGTTCCCAGATGGGGATAGAAAAGTTCAGTGTCCCAGTGAGAGGCTGAAGGAGGTGGAGTGAAGCCTGCCATTCCTGTTTCATCTGTTGGGCTCTGGCATCTGGCTGCCTCAGCTGTCCTGCCAGAGTGAGCTGTGAAATGTGTGGCTGTTGAAATTTTACAGCTTGTCATGTATTTCAGAGGGTTTGTGTGTGCTAAAAGCAGGAAGTCTTTAAAATAATTCATGATTTCCAGAGGGAGTGTGTGTGTTCTGGTTTAATGAGATGTTACCTATCCCAGCCTCTCAGTCACTTTGAGTGCTCTAAAGCTCAGTCATTTGAGCTGAGTGCTGATCCTGAGCTGTTCCTGCCTGTGGGAGGTAATCATGCTGATGGCTTTTAGTTGTCTCCTGATTTCCCCCTGCCTTGCTGCTCTCAGATCACAGAACAGCCGAGTTGGAGGGGAAACCATCCTGCCCAAGCCCTGTGGCAGGGTTGCCCAGAGCCTCGTGTCCAGACTGTGTCCAGTCAGGCTTTGAAGGTCTCCACACATGAAGACTCCACATCCTGCCAGGGCAGCCAGTGCCAGTGTTTGAGCACCCTCCCAGTGAAAACCATTTGTGTTCAGCTGAAATTTCCTGTGTTCCCCTTTGTTCCACTCACCTCTGGCCAGTCAGTGACACAGCTGAGGTGACCCTGGCTGTCCCCTCATCCCTCCCAGCAGATGTTGAGCACATTGATGAGAATTCCCTGCCTCAAAGAGAGCAAAGCTCAGAGCTGAAGAACAAGAAAATCCTATTTAAAAAGAAAGGCATGATGCTTCCAAGGCTGTGGCTTTGACATGTGGTGAAAGTGCCTAATGCAAAGTTGACATTGCTGGGGAAGAATCATTCTGTTAATTACAAATAACCACAGGAGCAGTCAGGGGAAGATGCAGGAGAATGAGTTCAGTTCCCAAGTGCACAAGTGCTGGATCCTGGCAGGCTTACAAGAACACTGTTCCTTATTAAATTTTACAGTGTTGGGAAGTATCATCCCCTAGGCAAGTGGGTCGGGCTTTTTTATCCCAGAGGAGGAAGGTGTGCCAGGGAATGCCCTGGCAGCAGCTCTCTCTGAAACACATGTGGGAGTACAGGCACTGAAATTGGTACCTTCACAGCACACCCTGGTGTCTTGTGCTCCTAGGGCTGCAGCTGAGGTTTAAAAATGTGAGAGGATCAGGTGTCTAACACACTTGGGTTTGTGTGATAGCTACTTTTTGGGGAATTCAAATCAATTCTTTTTAATCAGTGTGATCCTTTTTGGACAATGCTCTATGACACAACAATTTAAATGTTTGCATTTATGTGATGTGTTGGGGTTCTCTTGAATTTTGTGGTGGTTTTGGATTAGTTATAAATGGTTTGAGTGGAGCTTATAGTAAATGTCATCACCTGGTCAAGGATATTTTGCCATATAACTTAAGCAGTTTTAGCAATGTGGCAAATCAAAAAGTGGAACTAATTTTGAAGTATTAGAGACTGGTGCCTGGGCTGAAGTTTGAAGGGTTTATGGAGAACTGTGTTTTTGTTTGCTTGATTCATAAATGAGTCAATTGTGAAGAAAAAATGATGCCTCTAATATTTTGAATACACTGTAAATTTTCACTTTATCTGAGATTTAGGAGTTCTTTCATTCCTTTTGTCACTTAATATAACTTATTATTTGGTGAATATTGTATATTTTTGAAATCTTCTCTTTGTGTAACCAGTTTTCCTGCCTTAGGAAGTACTTTCAGTGCATGTTGTATGTTTATAAAATCACAGGTTCTAGTAAAGAAGTTTCCCAATATATTTTAGAAGAAGACTTTCATCTTCGCTAGGACATTTGTTAAATGCATCTCTTGATCCCACTCATTCTTTGTTAGTGGGTTGTTTTTCCCTCAAGAGGCAGGACTAGCACTTCACAATTTCTGAATAAAAGAAAATAAGTTGCATAACTGATCTTATCATGGTGTTTGAATATTTTTCAGTAGGGAAGTTTTAGGCTAAGTGTTTGTCTAATAAATAGATCTTTTGGTTATATGGAAAGAGTATGTCTCACCTTCACTCCTTGCAGATATTCCACCTGGACAGACTGATGAGTTTGCAGTAGACATTTTAGGGACTTGAGTGCCAACTTACAGTATTCTTTTAATTAATATTCTGATTTCAACCGAATTAAATGTCATGTCAGTGTTGTTTTGGGCTTAGTGGTCTTATGAAACTGTAGCCTTACTTTTAAACTTTTTTTTCTTCATTTTGCAAAAGTCATTTTGTATAAAAGGAAATTCTTTCTCATTTTACTCTGCCTTCAGGTACTGTTATATCCCTGTCAATAATTTTCACAGAAATTTCTCTTAGTTTCTAGTATATGATTTGTGTTATGTTGGCAGTGGCTTTCTGTAGAGCCATGAGTTTGGTTAGTTTCAGCCTCACTTTGTGAAATAAACTGATGTTTATAAAATCCTATCTTCCCAAGATTGGTGAGATGGCTTGTTAAAAATTTATTGTGAAAAGCTGCACTTCATTCTCTAAATCCAGAGAAGTCATGATGCTTGAGTTCTGCTGAGTTTGAGTGTAATTAAATCTGTTTGAAACACTTATGTAATAACCTACCTAATTAATCATCCTATTGTTTGCTAACAGCAGCACAGAGAATGGTAGGAGAGGAATTTCTTTGCAGGCTAGAACAGAATCACTTCTGTGCCTGTACATTTTTCATTTCTTATGTCCTGGTTGGAAGTTATCACTTTCCAAACCATTCAGTCTAAGTGGGGTTTTTACTTTTGCTTCAGGCCTTTGATGAGCACGGCTGTGAATGTAAATGGTTTGCTTAAAATCAGATGGCTGCACCTTGGTTGTTGGGTAGTGGATAAGCAGGAGCAAGCTTGGGGCTGAAAAGTTTTATATTAAATTTATTTCATGGTAGTGATGATGCTTCATCAGGCAGGGACACATTCAGCCAAGGTGGTGCAGAAGCCAAGCTGGGTGTGAAGGTGATGTCTGGCTGCTGGATGTGCAGCCAGGAGGAGGAGGAGGTTCTGTTGCAGCTTGACAGGTTTTGGGGTTGTGTTGCTGCAGATTAGTATTTTCTGCTGTGTGTCATGAAGTATTGGAAGGTTTTAAAAAAGGTGGCTAGAACTTCCAGCATTGTGTAAGAAAACACATCAAGTTGAGCATTAACTCATGTTGATTTCTGTGTTTAGCATGTGAAAAATGACTTCGTTGTTGTTGTTACTCCTCTTGTAACTGTTGTCAGGTGAAGTGCACTTTGCTGTATCACCAGTCCACAACCAGGTGTTTTTTTAAAGAAATTCACAGATTGGAGGGTTTAACATGAGAGGTGCTGGGTGCTTTTGGCTCTCACTGAAGATGAGTGGAATTGATGGAGGGAAGGCAGCGTTTGGGGCTGTGCAGAGCTGGCCTGGCTGAGGTCAGGGCTCAGGGGCACTGCAGCCTGTGCTGCTGCCTCACCTGTAACATCTCACCCCGGTATGAAAACAGAACTTCAGGCTCCACAGCTTCCAAAATTACTAAAGCCATTCTTTGAGGAGATGCATTTCCCTAATCTAGTTACAAGTGGAAAATGTTACTAGAGAATCAAAAAGTAAATCCCATTTCTGTAGGTAGAGCTCTTTCACTATTGCTTTGTCATGAAAATGACAAAAAATGACAAAATGAGGATATTAAAGGACTGTTTTGCACTGTGTAGCTAGTGAAATTAACTGACTAATATTTCTCTTTTGCAGAACCAAGCTGAAGAACCATGAGTATGAAACTTTAGATCAGTTGGAGGCTGATCTGAATTTGATGTTTGAAAATGCCAAGCGCTACAATGTCCCCAATTCTGCCATCTATAAAAGGGTGCTGAAAATGCAGCAGGTTATGCAGGTATGTGGAAGAGAACAAGCAAAAGGATATAACTGCACACGTAAATTTATTTCCCTAAAGGATATTTTTCCAGAATAATTTTTAACTAGACCTGTGTTTGCAGAAGTATTTTCTTGCTTAGAGGGAAGTATGGGAAGGGAGAGCATCATTAAGTGATTTTTTCCTCAGCACACCTGCTGCCTTCTGTGATTTCTTGCAGCCACTTTATTCCTTACTGTGACTCCCAACCTAATTAAATTGTGAGAAAATTGATGATGTAGGGCTTTTGAGTTTCCCTTTAATTGAATAAGGCTAAAACCTGTCAGATTTCATTAAGTGTTCCAGCTAATTGCTGTAGTCTGAAATGGCATTGTTTTCAAGTTGGTTCCTCAAAAATTGTTCTGTCAGAAAGAACTATACTGCTCTTTAATTCTGTTCTCTAAGTGTCCAGCAATGAGTTTGGCTTCAGGTCTTTGTTCTTTTTTCAGGCAAAGAAAAAGGAGCTTGCTAGGAGAGATGACATTGAGGATGGGGACAGCATGATTTCTTCTGCTACATCTGATACTGGAAGCTCAAAAAGGAAAAGGTATCTCCTTCTGTAGTTCCTGCAGGACATAACATTGCTGCATCTCTTTTTGTTACAGAGAGTATTAAACCATGGTTTTCAGCATTTGTGTAATTCTGAAACATCATTAAGTGTTGATTCTAATTAATTCAAAACTATTTGCTGACTCTAAATTCCCAATTTTGGTCTATTAGTTGGCAGTTGTCAACATCAGTTCAATAAGTAAAATGGGCACTGTAATTGCACTGAACTCAGTGATTTTCTCAGCAGATTTCAGGATTTTTTGGGGAGAGTTGTTTTATTTTAGCCTGACAAATAGATAAACTGATTATAAGAGGTTGATGACTTAGCATCTTATAACATAAACCAAATTTCCAGTGATTTGCAATAGACTTTTCTATTGAGCATAATGATGCCTTTTGGAAGGTATTCTTTATGGTGATAGCTGGTTTTTAATTAATGTTAGTGATACATTTCACTCCAGCAAGAGGGAGTTTCTCTAGTCTGCCTTATGGTGTCATTTGAAGTAAAGTCCAGCTCAGATAAAATTGCAGTGGTAGCAACAGACTGTGTAAAATTGCATTTCAGCATCTTTCTTTGGTGTTGCTTATGAGCATTGGCTTCTTGGGTATTTATTTCTTGTTTTGTCAAAGGAACAGCAGTTGTGGGGGGAGGAAGGGAATGGAGTAGAGCATCAGTAGAGTCACTGAAGAACAATCAAATAAGTGCAGAAATGTACATTCATTAAAAAGCTTCAGAGGGAAAATATGAACATGGGTTTGGGGGGGGTGCAGTGTAGGGATGCTGGGAAGAAGAAATTTAATGGAAAGGAAAGGCAGACCACAGAACCAAGTAATCAAGAAGGAACAAATTGCAAAAATTGTTAGATTTGTGATCTTCAGATTCAAAAAGAAGTACTAACCTAATCAAGCAAGTCAAATTGTCATCAGAGTCCTTTTAATCTCATGTTGCTTTTGATCACCTCGTGCCAGACACTACTGAAATGCTTAAAAGGAAAAATTCTGTCAGGCTCTGTCATCTAAGAACAATAAAAGAGGAAAGGGAACAAGGGATTTCCCATGTTGGTAGGCAAGGGAGATCAGAATAATGCCTGAAGAGCACCTGAAAATGCTTTTGATGTTGTCAGTTTGATGCTTGTTATCCATTCACTTGCTGAATGATAGCAAGGAAAAGATCATAAATGCTGATGATCACAGAAGTTAAGCAATGAGAGGAATTCCAAAATGTTGCTAGAAAAGGAAACCAATGCAAAATTCATCCTGTTGGGAAAATAACAGTTACCCAGAAGAAAGTTGTTTGAATGTCCCCTTTTATGTATCAGATGCATGACATGAATCTTGAGTATTGGCAGGCCTTTTTATTGCTGTTTCTGCTTTGGTTTTGCTTTGCCTGTAACTGTTGAAATGAGTGAGAAAAACCTGGAAACACATCAAAATGGGGGATTTGGCAGCATGTCTGTGTTCTGGCATTGCTCAGCTGCTAGTGGGAACAACTAACCAACATTTGCCAACAGTGGTAATGTTTAGCATATAGAACATATATTTTGAGTTTTCTTTGTTGTTAGTTTTCTTTAGTTATTTTGCTGATCTCACCAAGGAGTAAGAGATATCTGAGGCATGAATAAGTTATGTTTTAAATGTATAATGAAAGGATGAACATGGGAAATCTGTGTTGCAGTTTGGTTTCTAATAAATTGTACTGGGATATTTTGCACATTCTGCAATTGAGGGTAATTTTTTATGGTGGTTGTTGTCTTTGCAGATAATGTAATAGTCAAAGTTATAACTACCTGAATAAGTCTTGAGGAGATAGCAGATTGGAAACCTGTTGACAAGTGCTTTGTAGTGAGTGTATTGCTCAGTGTCACAGTATCTGAGCTGAGACTATGCATTATTGACATAAATTTTCTTCTCCCTCATTTAATTTACTTATAGCCATGTACTGTGTGTACAGGGAGCCATGTACTTTTTTATGATAAACTGTGTCTTGGTTGTGCTGTCAAATTTCTTGAGACAGCCATAACAGCTACACACAGGATGACTGTAACATTTGTGGGGATAGCATGTACCATTGTGGGCTTGCAGTCTTAGGGAGCTTTATTGACTTCATTTGGATTGACAGATATTTAAGCAATTCTTTCTACTGCATCCTTGATATCCTTACTTGGTACTGAAGAATGCACAAAATTACTCTGAGATAAATAGCTCATGTCTTTGATATTCTGTGTTCACCAGAAGTAATCATGAAGGTACTGACTGGTGGGTTTTACCCTGTTCACTCTGGATCTTGAGCTCTTGGATTCAGATGCCTGATCCTGACTGGTCTGTTTTCTCTGCATCTGGAAAGTGCTCAGAGCTCCTTTTGGCCTTTGCACTTTGAGAAATGAGTTAGTTGATTTATTTTGTAGTACACTTGAACTCAGGGTCAATGAGAGAACAATCATCTGGAAGAGTAATTTCCTGTTTCTGTGTCAGGCTCCTGATTGTGATGCTGTTGTCAATTGCAAATTCTGGTCTTTAAGTTCAACTTCTTGTCTGTGTTTAAGTGGTTCTGGTTGTCTCTTCATGGTAGAAGATAATATCATTTTGATATTGGTGTTGGAAGTGGGGATAGGAACGTCTGACATTTATTCTTTTCTTTGTGTTCTTCTTAACTCGACAGTAAAAAGAACATCCGGAAGCAGCGCATGAAGATCTTGTACAACGCGGTTCTGGAAGCTCGAGAGCCTGGCACAGGCAGGAGGCTCTGTGATCTGTTCATGGTTAAACCATCCAAAAAGGACTATCCAGACTACTACAAAATCATCCTGGAGCCAATGGACCTGAAGATGATAGAGCACAACATCCGCAATGACAAGTACGCGGCGGAGGAGGCCATGATCGAGGACATGAAGCTCATGTTCCGCAACGCCAGGCACTACAACGAGGAGGGCTCCCAGGTACTGCTGGGCTCAGCAGCCACACTCTCTGCTGCTTTGCAGGCATCAACTGCTCTTAGGATGGCTTCACTGCGATTATTACACATATTAATTATTGTAATTGGTTATTGAACTAAAGTAGAAATTCTCAGAACTTCTGAGAAGGGGTGTCTTAGAAGGAAAACAGCTTTGTTTTCATGGAAGTGGAGAGTGTAGGAAATCAGACTAGAAGACATGACTTGTTTAGCTTAGCAAAATGAGTCTGAAAGGGATATGGTTTTCATTTAAAGTATATTGTTGGGTGTGTTTATATTGTGATGTTTCTCAGGCAGCAGGAATGATGTGGAACAGGGAGGTGGTAAGAAACCTCCAGCTGTTTCTAATGAGGAACTTGGTCAGCTACTGCACTTCATCACCAGGATTGAGTTTGAAGACCCAGGACTGTTGTAGTCCTTTGTACCTTGATGGAATCTGAGTGGTTCAAGGGATCTTTCATTGCTCAGCAGAAGAGTTTGATGAAGAAGTTGATAACACAGCTGCCCCTTGCCATTTTGTAGTCTTTGGAATAGAAATGCATCTTAATTGAATAATTTTTTCAACATTTGTAGCTCCCTGATTTAGAGGGTGGCATCAGTTCTGCTTACCTGTGTCAGTTAAAAAGAAAGACTTATTTATTTATTTAAATAAAATACTCCAGTTTGCTTTCAGCTTCTCCAAACTAACACTGAAGTGTTTCTTAGGAACTAGTCCTTAATTAGTAAACACAGTAAACCTTGTTTTGGTTGGATTTTGATTACTTTACTGATTAATAGGTGTACAATGATGCCCATATGCTGGAAAAGATCCTTAAAGAAAAAAGGAAAGAGCTGGGACCCTTGGCTGAAGATGATGATGTTGCATCCCCTAAACTAAAACTAAGTAAGACAACCTTGTGCTTTGCCTTATCTCATTTCAATACTTACAACACAATACAGGTGAACAG
Source organism: Ammospiza nelsoni (assembly GCF_027579445.1). Taxonomy (NCBI): domain Eukaryota; kingdom Metazoa; phylum Chordata; class Aves; order Passeriformes; family Passerellidae; genus Ammospiza; species Ammospiza nelsoni. The sequence goes on along the minus strand of NC_080643.1, from coordinate 15,129,643 downwards.
ATCTTCCTTTTACACATAGATGTGTTCTGCACAGTTGTTAACACTGACAAGGAAAGTAGAATTATATTTTCAAAATCTTGATAGCAATGGCATGTGTGTATTTTACAATATAATTAAGTGTTTGCATGTAGTGTTTTCTAAGAAAAATAACTTAGAGTGAAGAAAAAAGACTTTGGAATGGGTGGAAGGATTAAGATTTAGGCATAAAGTGTTACCCAAATGTTAGATGGTGCATTATGTGCTCAGTCAAGTAAGGAGCAAATCTCTTCATTTCACTGGTTGAATGTCTGGAATTTCCACAGAATTATTAAAAAAAAGTGAACCCTGTTTGGCAGATTATTGAAAGCCATGAAGAGCATGGAAGTGAAGTTCCTAGAGCTGTTGCCCTTACAGCCTTGCTGCTACTCAAATCTTATGTTCTCTTTATATGTGTTCAGAGCTGAGCAAACTGAGGTGGATAAAATTGCACAAAAACCTTAAAGAAAATAACTGCACACAGTCCTCTTGCAAATTAAATGTGCAGCTCCTGGGTAAAGCACAGGTGTAGAGTACAGGTGCAGTGCGGTAACAAGATCCTGAATTAGTCAAAAAGCCAACCTGATAATCCCATGGGAGGCCTTAGTTTGCATATTACTTATAATAATCCTTTCTAATTTGGCATAAACATGTCATAAAGGAATTTGATCATATTTTGAATACTTAATTTTAGTGATAGCCAAACTCTGTGATGACAGGATTTTTAGCAGCTGCAGAGATAAATTCACGGAGAATTGGAAGACCAAAATGAGTTTAGAGGAGTTTGTTAATGATGTTAGGTAGGAAAAGATGTTTTCCATGCTGAAGCCTGAGGAGGCCTTTGCCAGGTGGAGCATGGAGCAACATATTCTGTGTTTGCCAAAAAGAATATTAAGAAAAAAATTCATAGAGTTATGAAAAACAAAGCTACAGCCTGGAACAGGCTCTGTGTTGTGAGGCTTCTGCTCACACCATGGAGTGCTTCTCCCATGAGCAATTCTCTGGATGAAGAAACTTGCAAGTTCTCAGCTTTGCCATTTTATAACTCCTTTGTTGTTTTTGTGGTGTTAGGTAGGAAAAGTGGCATTTCTCCCAAGAAGTCCAAGTACATGACTCCGATGCAGCAGAAGCTGAACGAGGTGTACGAGGCGGTGAAGAACTACACGGACAAGCGCGGGCGGCGGCTGAGCGCCATCTTCCTGCGGCTGCCCTCGCGCGCCGAGCTGCCCGACTACTACGTCACCATCAAGAAGCCCGTGGACATGGAGAAGATCAGGAGCCACATGATGGCAAATAAATACCAGGACATCGACTCCATGGTGGAGGACTTTGTCATGATGTTCAATAATGCTTGCACGTACAACGAGCCCGAGTCTTTGATTTATAAAGATGCCCTGGTGCTCCACAAGGTTCTGCTTGAAACTCGGAGAGAAATAGAAGGAGATGAGGATTCTCATGTGCCCAATGTCACTTTACTGATTCAGGAACTTATCCATAACCTCTTTGTATCTGTTATGAGCCACCAGGATGATGAGGGCAGATGCTACAGCGACTCCTTAGCTGAGATTCCTGCTGTTGATCCCAACTTCCCAAATAAACCTCCTCTGACTTTTGATATTATCCGAAAAAATGTTGAAAATAATCGCTATAGAAGATTGGACTTGTTCCAGGAGAACATGTTTGAGGTGCTGGAGAGGGCCCGGAGAATGAACAGGTGAGCAAACCCTTATTTTTCAGGTATCTTTATCACAAGGCTTGCATTTAATGTTAGACAAAGGCTGAAGTTTTTTAAGGTGTTTGCTTTCCTTGATATGGGTGCTTGTAAAACTAAATTTCTAAAGCTCTGTCAGATCTTCAGTGGAACATTTGCTTTGATTTGAAAACAAGGAAGAAGTTAGTTTTCTGCTAAGAGATCGTTTTGACAATAATCTTCCAAAGGAGCACCTCATGGCAAAAAGATTCCTACTAACTTTGAAATTGAAAAAGAGAGCTGTTCTCTAACTGCTCAAGTAGTGAATTACTCTTTTGGAGCAGTCACACTTGGTTGAGTTATGGTGTGAAAACTATGAGCACTTGCAACTTCTTTTAGTGTTTTGCTTGAATTCAGTAGCCTTTTTGTGAATGTGCAGGTGAGAGCTTGACTGTGAAGAGAGGAGGTAAAAAATGATCTTAAAACATCTACTGAGAGGAGTATGGATAGTTAAAATAAGTCAGTTTTGTAAATAGTACTGTTATTACTCGAGTTTTCAGAAGTTAACAGATTGTGGAGGTCTAGTGACAAGGACTTCTAGCCTTGGTCACAACTAGTTACCTTTGGTTTTCCTGGCATTTCAGCACTGGTGTATACCAAAATACTGTTATGGGTGAACTGTAATGTAAATTGACAGTGGACTAACAGGTGAACCATCACTTAATGCTTCATGGCTTCAAGCCAGTCTCTGCTGCTGCTTATGAGTAAGCAGAGAAATCCATTGGCAGAGTGAAACTTTCAGTTGATCACAGAGTGGTGACTGATGGGTGTGTTTAGGCTCCTGTTTGACCGTGCACAAACTGTAGTTTTACTCTGTTGCTCATGTTTTTGTACAGGACTGATTCAGAGATCTATGAGGATGCAGTGGAACTTCAGCAGTTCTTCATTAAAATTCGAGATGAGCTGTGTAAAAACGGAGAGATTCTGCTGTCACCTGCTCTCAGCTACACCACCAAGCATCTTCACAATGATGTAGAAAAGGAAAAGAAGGAAAAGCTGCCCAAAGAAATAGAGGAGGATAAGCTCAAAAGGGAGGAGGAGAAGAGAGGTAGCTACTTTTGTTTCATGTATTTTGAATGTACCAAATCAAAAATGTACCCACACATATAATGTGTTGCTGCAGCTTTGCCTGCTGAAAGGACCTCAATAGTCAGCTTGTCCCCCAGTCTTTTATTTTCAAGTTATGAGTGATTTATTCATAGGTCAGAGAGCTTTTAAGAAAGAGATGTAGGTAGATATTATCCCTATGTGAACTCCTTAATCAGAATACATTGGGGTGCCAGTATTATTTCATGTGTATTACAAAAGAAAACAGTCGTTTTTACTTCAGCTTTCTGCTGATAATAAACTTAACAATGAATATTCCCATTGACCTTTTAGTCATTTTCTTTTTGACAAGTACTGATGGTGTTGTCTATGATCATGGTTTTAACACTGCTGAAGAACTGAGGTTTGATAAACCTTTTGTGCTTTGGCTACTGTGGATGTGCAGAGGAGTGGGCTAGCACTATTTTGTAGGGCATGAAGCGTACCCTGAAGGTCCTTTATTTCACAGTTCCTGGTTGTTTGTCTGTGCTCCATTGTGCACCATGTTTAAAGGAATAAATAAGCTCTCCAATTGCACCTTTCCACAGTCAGGAGCACAGCTGTTGGCAATTTTGTCCACAAATCATCTTTCTAACATGGTTGATCTTCCTTCATAGATGTCAGCAGCAGTAAAGCCTGGTAACTCCAGGCTCAAAGTGAGGCACTGACATCAAGAATCTCAGCTAATATGGAATTATGACATCACTAACATTGGTTTTCCCTTTTTGAAATAAGAAGCTGAAAAGAGTGAAGATTCCTCTGGATCAGCTGGGCTGTCGAGTTTGCATCGGACCTACAGCCAGGACTGCAGCTTCAAGAACAGCATGTACCACGTGGGGGATTATGTGTATGTGGAGCCTGCAGAGACCAGCCTGCAGCCTCACATTGTCTGCATTGAGAGGCTGTGGGAAGATTCAGCTGGTAAGGGTGTCCTTACTGTAGGAAAACACTGGGGTGAAACTTAATTATTATAATTTAAGCTTCTGTGGTATTTGCATGGACCCCTGTGGCAGGGAGAAATGGTGAATCTGACTCCATGTTCTCAGAAGGCTCATTTATTACTTTGTAATACTATATTATATTAAAGAACACTGTACTATACTAAAGAATACAGAAAGGATACTTACTCAATGCTAAAAAGCTGATAATGAAAACTCGTGAATCTCTCCAGAGACACAGCTTGGCACCAGTTGGCCAAAAAGTCAAAATAACTCACACCAGAATCCAATGAAACAATCTCCAAACACATTCCACATGAGAAAAACAGAGGGGAAGCGAATGAGATAAGAATTGTTTTCCTTTTCTCTGGGGCTTCTCAGCTTCCCAGGAGAAAAATCCTGGGAGAAGGGATTTTTTCAGAGAATGTGAATGCTGCAAGCTTCCAATTTGATTTTTTTTCCTATGTAGATCTTATTTATTTTATTGGCAAAACTGTTTGAACCAGTGAGTATTTTTCTGTTGCTGTTTCTGAGTTCCTTTTTTCTAGAGGATATTGCAAACAGAAAATTCTTGAGACAGCATGGGCATTTTTTGATGTTCATTTCTGCTTACCATCAAATTGTAAGCCTTGAAGGGATGGGGTTCTGAGTGGCATGGACTCCTTGTAATTTAGGTACAGAAGAGCACTGTTTTTGTGCTGAGAAATCTGAACCAAAGATGGGCATAGGTTTCCTTTGATTTAGAAAAATAGTACATATTTGTAACTTCTTTATAAATCATTGTTATCAGTTCGAGTTTGTCGTCAAGTAATTTGTCACAGCATAAAATGAAAGAAATAGTTCTTAAAAAGCTTATAAAGAATTAGCTGAGACTCTTTAAATAATCAGGTGATTGTTGTGTGGACTTAAGCCATTTCAAGGCCTGAAAGCCAAGATCTACAAATAAGAACAAATTTTCCCTTTATTTTGCTGAGTCAGGATTTACTGGAGAAATAACAATTGTCAGGCTTTTTAAAATTACTTGTTTTCCTTTTCTGAAAAGTTGAATACTTTTCTGTTTAAAAGCAGTTTGCTCCTAGTATAAATGACTACATGGTTATGTGATTAATCATTCAATTGCTAATTGTTCTTACTTGGCTCATGCACTAGAGAATGTCATTTTACATTTTTTTCTTTTTATCACCCTTCTCTTTCTTTTTTGTTGTTTTCTATTTTAAAGGAGAGAAATGGCTCTATGGCTGCTGGTTTTATCGACCAAATGAAACTTTTCATCTTGCAACACGAAAATTCCTGGAGAAAGAAGTTTTTAAAAGTGATTATTACAGTAAAGTTCCTGTTAGCAAAATTTTAGGCAAATGTGTGGTCATGTTTGTCAAGGTGAGAGACTGTTCAGATTTATAAAACAAGTCATGCTTTCTGCTATTTCCTGTTGAGCTGTAGGCACTCTAACATAGAGACATTCCAGTTTTATCTAAATAAAATAGGACTTGCTTCTGTGGGCTGTTTGGATCTTCTTTTCTTCCTGAGATGTGAGGTTCAGCCAGGTGATGGAGGTTCCCTGTGCTGGTTGATTTGTGGTTATGGTCCCCCCTGGCTTGGTGAATTGTCCTTTTCCCAAGTCAAAGCTCAGAAATCTTGTGAAGGTGATTTCAGGCTGCAGATCTTGTACTTGTTAATGCACTGAATTGGGAAATGAATAAAACCTAAATTTTCTCATGTGCCAACCTGTACTGAATTAGCTCCTTCTCTAAGGGTGGGATTTCTTGTTAGTTGTTATTCTTGGTAAAACTTGGCCATCAAACTGGAAGAAGAGAATTCAGCAAAAAGGCTTCTGGCAGAAGCATAGAAAAAGCTGAAGCCATGAGAGGGAGTTCACTGTGTGTCTGTGGAGTGTGGGTGTTGCTGAAATATTTCATATTTTTCCTTCAATCTGCAGGAATATTTTAAATTGTGCCCTGAAAACTTCAGAGATGAGGACGTCTACGTGTGTGAGTCGCGCTATTCTGCGAAGACCAAGTCTTTTAAGAAGATTAAACTGTGGACTATGCCTGTGAGCTCTGTCAGATTTGTCCCACGAGATGTGCCCCTGCCTGTGGTCAGAGTTGCTTCTGTGTTTGCCAATACAGACAAAGTAGATGAGGAGAAGCACAGTGAAACACTGGAGGACAGTAAGGTGGGAGAAAGTATCCTTCATCTTGAAAAGGTATGCAAGGGGAACCTTGATTGTATTTGACAGACAGAGAATGACAAAATATTAGCCCTCATGGCTTGGGTTTCACCACATCCAGACACAATGAAATATAAATTAATATAATATTTTTGTTATAAATTATATGACAGACATTTGTAAATTAACACAATCAAAATATAAAAAGACAGAAAATAATAAACTGTCTAAATATTTGTTACCAACCTCTTTCTTGTGATGGGGTTAGTTTGGGTTTTTTACCGCTCCAGAAAGTTACACTTTTACTATAAGGCCTGCCCTAAGCCTGTAGAACTGTAAGTTAATTTTAGTTCATGGCAGTGCTGAAATGCTTTGTTGTGTAGCATTTCAGTAAAACAGGCAGTAGCTCGGCAGCAGAAAGTAACACATAATATTCTAATGTTTGTGGCCTGTTTGTGGTTGATAATGAAGTAGTTTGTTGTCAAAATCCTTAAGAATATTTCTGTCTAACATAGTGGATAAAATGGTTCATTTATTGGACCTAGAGTAAGAAAACAAATAAATTTAGGTTAGTGTATTAAAATCAGTTAGATTTAATTAGTTTTGTCTGAAATAAATTTAGAGCCATGAAAAAATAAGAGACTCATAAAATATCATAAATCAATAAAAAACACCCCTGAAAAATCCACTGCATTTTCTAATAGAACCTGAGAACACAGTACCCAGCACACCCATTGTCAGCTTTTGTCAGACACCTAGTGTGTGTTAGTCTATTTATTCATGGCAAAAGATGTAATTAATTATACTGAGAGAATGAAAACTCCTAAGATCTTTCCCTTCCATGCCTTGGTGAGACAGCCTGTGTTTCCTTGATTTCTGGAATCCCAGGCTGAAAGTTGGACTGAGGCACAATTTGAGGTTTTACTACAAAGTAAGAAATTTAAATAGGGCAGATGGTACGAATTTGTAAGCAGTACATGGAGTGTTCACATTATTGTCTAAGAGAGTTGAATTATTACATTTTTGTGTCTGTTAGCCTGGCCATATATTCACTTCTTGCTTCCCAAGCACTTTACTGGGCTTTAAACCATCAAAGCTGACAAGATTTGGCTTGGCCAGTTTACTTGGAAGCACTAGAACAAAAAAAGGACCTGTATATTACTATTCTAGCAAAATTAGAGCTGTGTGAGGTAGGAAAGCTTGTGACAGATATGGAGGGTATCTTTGGCTTTGCAGTTTTAATTCAGGAAACTTTTGCACACACATCTCTGCTTAGTGCTTACCTATTGTTGTTAACTTAAAGCAAAGCCTTTTACTGGTACCTGACATCTCTTTATTTCTGTGCTTGGTTTTCCTCCTTCCTCAAGTTTCTAAATGCTTCTTCTCCTGCAGGACAAAGAAGATGTTCCAGTGGAAATGTCCAATGGGGAGCCAGGTTGCCATTACTTTGAGCAGCTCTGCTACAATGACATGTGGCTGAAGGTTGGGGACTGTGTCTTCATCAAATCCCACGGGCTGGTGCGGCCTCGAGTTGGGAGGTAGGGGTAGCTGCTTGTTTGCAGTTTACAGCTGTAAAAATAACTTGGGTGAAAGAGGGGCTGGTTGTAAGAAGGTATAAAAGAAGGTGGGAAAAAATGTGAGTGAAGTGTTACAAGGTGTTGATAGATTGAGGTGGAATTTTAGCTGCCTGATAAAAACCTGGTCTGGTTGTACAGTTGGAATTGGCTGTTCTGTATTTATCTTCCACTGATGGTCTTCCTGAGCATCCTGCTGCATCATCTGGGAGAAATGGCCTTTCATTTGTGTTGCTGGCCTGGTTTCTTTGCAGAATTGAGAAGATGTGGGTGCGAGATGGAGCCGCTTATTTCTTTGGTCCAATCTTTATACATCCTGAAGAAACTGAGCATGAGCCAACTAAAATGTTCTACAAGAAGGAGGTGTTTTTGAGTAACCTGGAGGAGACCTGTCCCATGAGTTGCATTTTGGGTAATTATTAACAGCTTTAATCTGATGTACATCTTCTTTTCCTATCCAATCTGAAGTGATTGACGGCTATGTGTAGGCTTGATTCCAAGTACATCTTTTTCATTGAGGGAGGGAGGAGATACTATTCAGTGAGTTTGTAATATGCATTCTTACCTGTGGGACCTGTGGTGAGAATTCACTGTTAGGAAGCTTTATTACAATAAGGGAATGCCATGTATTATATGAAAGTGAACATAGCAGCCAGCGAACAGAAAATTCCGTTATTCTTGCATATTAATGTAATAACTCCAGCACATATTACCTGCAGAGTTGAAAGGAAGAGTAGGAGGTTGGAATTTGATTTGTTGCAGAGGATGATGGCTGTGTGCTTTGTTTTGGAGTTATGATGCTGTGATAAATATGGTAACTGACAGTGATCATGGAGGCTTGTGATTTTGTGGATTCTCTAGGTCTAAAAAGCAATCCAAAGGCTGCATTAAGTTGCTGTAGGTTTCTTGTGAGTGCAATTATTTGATTGGAGTATCAATTGATGTATTTTCTGTAGTTGCGCCAAGTGCCAGGAATCTTCCACACTTACAAGACAGGCAAACAAATGGACTTTCCACACTTCTAAAAGAAAACCTGCAAGTGTGGCTGCCTTCTTACCCAGCTCTTTCATTTCTGCAGGAAAGTGTGTCGTTCTGTCATTCAAAGACTTCCTCTCGTGCAGACCAACAGAAATCTCCGAAAACGATGTTTTTCTTTGCGAGAGCCGCTACAACGAAAGCGACAAACAAATGAAGAAATTCAAGGGCTTGAAGAGGTTTTCACTGTCTGCGAAAGTTGTAGATGATGAAATATACTATTTTAGGTAAAAATGTGAGGGGAACGAGGGAACACTCTTCTGGATTGTAATGGACTGGCAGCTAAGCCCCCACCCAGCCTCTTGGTCTGGAATAGGGGAGAGAATCTGAAGGGCAGAAGGAAGAAAAACTCCTGGCTCAACTTAAAAACCAGTTGGAAAATTGGAGCAAAGCTACATGCATAAACAGAGCAAGATAAGGGATGAATTCCGTACTTTTCATCAGCAGGCTGTTTCACCGTTCAGCTGTTTCCTGGAAAGCAGGACCTTGGCACCTGTAATGGGTGTTACTGGGAAAGAAAAATGCCATAATCCTGAATGTACCCTGTCCTCTCCTTCTCCCCATATTTTATTGCTGAGCACGGTGTCAGAGTATGGAATATCCCCTTGGCTGGTTTGGCTTAGCTGTCCTGGTTGTCTCCTCTCCCAAATCACTGCCCAGCCCCAGCCTGCTGGGGCACAGAATGGGGAAAAGGAAGGGCCTTGAGGCTGATCTGTTCACACTAATTGCAGCAGGATGTGTTATCCACCCTGTTGTCTCACAGATCCAAAACAAGGCACCTCTCAGCTGCTGTGCAGGGAATTAACCCCATCCCAGCCTGACCCGGGACATCCACAGAAGTCAGAGGTGTAATTTCAGATAACCACACTCTTGGGAAGGAATGCAGATAGCATCAGTCTTTTTATGGTCTTAATACCAATGGATGTTTTCTTTTTCTTCCTCTGACTTCAAGAAAAGTCATTATCAGATTGGTACATTCTCTTGGATATTGTGAAAATACTTAAGTCCTCATTATGAGTAGGGAAAATCTTTTGGTGAACATTCATATTAATAAAATAAGAATATTGAGTTCTCACTTAAGTAAAATGTGAAATCTAAGGAAGCTGTGGTGGTAATTTCTACAATAGAAGGCAATTAAGTACTTGTATTGAAGTCTCCTTCTTGCTCATAAAAAATCCTTCTGACAAGTGACTGAAATGCACACTGGCCATAGACACAAAATTAATTCTGCTCAGGATTCTCAAAGGAAGTTTAGGCACATCTCAAGTCACCTTTGTTTCTATACTGTTCAGTCAAAAATTAAGAAAAGTTGATTTTTCTCTTCAAAAAACAAGTTCTTTCTCCAGTAAGGTATGAGTCCGTTCTCAGCTGCTTTTCATCTTCCTCCTCCACCTTCCAGAAAACCCATAGTTCCTCAGAAAGAGCCATCTCCTCTCCTGGAAAAGAAGATTCAGCAGCTGGAAGCAAAGTTTGCAGAGTTGGAAGGAGGTGATGAGGACATGGAGGAGATGGGAGAAGAGGAAGGTGACATGACTGAAACACCTTCTATGCCTCAGCTTCAGGCCCCCTTAGCCAGTGATTTGGATATAATGCCTTATACTGCACCCCAGGTAAGGACTTTCCTTCAGGAGCCCTTAAACCTTGATAGTCTACATTCTTTTCCCAATCCAAATGAAGAAAGTAACATTTTATATACAAAAAAAGGATTTATACTGAAGTTTACAAGTGTACGGAGTAAATGACACAAAACAATGTTGACATGTGCAAAATGATATCCAGGTGATAGTGTTTCATTCCATTAAATTATTTTAAAAGGAGACTATTCAGCTGAGGAAAACCCAGGGTACTTTTTTATGTCTTAGTATTATTTCTAATACTAGCACTTTCTGTGACACTTGTTCAGAAGTATCAGGTCTTTATATAAAATTCAAATACAAATTTTCTTACACAAGGCCTGGAATTTGTGTAACTGAGTGTGGAAGCAGAGTGAGGAACTATGTTAGCTGGAAATTCAACTAGCCAAAAAAGTTTCTTGGCAAGTGGATTAAACCCTGTATCTGTGTCACCACACTCCCACATCCAAGCTAATGCCAACCAATCTTAAAGAGGCAATGGGAATGATCTGCTGGGAACAGGAGGGAGTTCCAGACTCTTTTGGGACCAGCAGTGTGGATTTCTGCTGCATTACATTGAAAGGAGGTCACCCTGGGGTAGAAATGTCTTTGGATGTTGTGATAGTTGCTGAAGTTGAAAGCTTTTGCCTGGTTTGAGTGGGATGTTTTGCCACGTGGGCAGCCACCAAATGCATTTTCCCTTGCAAGGTTGCTCACTGCTCTTGCTGAACATGCTGAATTTTATAAGCAACTTGAAAATTCTTAAAGAGTATTCCAGCAGAAGTGGAATTTTATCTAGCAACTGTTAAACCCCAGAACTTTTAAACCTTTTTTTCTTCTGCCAACAAAGAAGCTCTTGTAACACCCAAGAGGAGACAAGACAAGTGACTGTGGTGTTGTGGGGCTTGGCAGATAGGTGGGTGATGCTTTCCTGCTGCAGTTTGCTGTGAATCAAGTCAAAGTACTTTAAAAAAAGATGTGCAGCTTCATTGTTTGCTTCAGCCATGGCTGAGATAAAGCATGAAAGAGGGTCTTGGTTGGTTTCTTCTTTTAACAAGTCTGAAAGTAAATACACATTTATCTGGCTCCAATGGAGAAGACTTCTTTTAAAAATATGTGGATGGGAGATGGAAAAGAACAGAGAATGCAGGAACCAAATTTGGAATTCTTATGATTTCTCCAAGTCCTGTTTGCCCTTCCAAACTGATGGGAAGGCTTTTTCATTAGGTTACTGTTATCAAAACTGTTGCAAGAACTATATAGTTAAAAACAGCTGGTAAACTTGTAGCTCTCTATTTGCAGATGTATCAAAGGCCAAAAGTATAATTAGATTCCCTCTCTTTGGTTTGAGAACTCTCCATGTGCCTCTGTGGCTTCCCCAAGAAGCCAGGATGGAATTGTATCTGCCCTGTGTACCATCCCAAACCCTGTGTGGAGTTTTCTTCACTTCCCCCAGTCTTTATGTTCGTAATGAAAACTTCAAGGGTGGATTGCAAGTTAGCACAGTGAAGTTTGGAATTACATTTAAATGGGCCTCAGTTACTCTTGTTTAAATTGATAAGCAAGAGTTTTTAAGCATCTTGGTATTACTAAAGCTTTGTTTTTAGCTGAGAGGAGAGTGTTGAACTGTGGGGTCAAAGCAGCAAGTAGGAGTCAGTAACATGGTCAGAATTTCAGGAGAGGAAGAAAACAGTTAAATGTATTTTTGTTTCCTTTTTTGCCTCCACCAGGTACTTGGAAACAATGGCACTTTTCAAGATGTGACAGATTTTTAATGTTTGAGGTGTGAGAAAGGCCTTCAGAGGGTTTTGATGTGATGATACCTTTATGGGTCATGCTGGTCAGAGTATGAATGAATTATGGTCTCCTAGCAAAAAGATAGGTGGAAGGGCCTTCAAAAAGGAGCTCCAGCTGTGGTATCTCAGTATTGAGATGACAGAATGGGTTCATGTTTTGGTGGCTGAAAACATCAAGGAGCTCTCACTGGGGGCATCCATAGTAGGAAAAGCAGGGGAGCAGAATTTTTGTTGCTCTTTAACATAAGAACATGATGGGAATCTGTGGTGCAGGTAAATGGTGATCAACAAAACTGGGCTTTGGTTTTTCAGGGACAAATGGTTACTTATGTAATGAGAAGTGAACACTGGAGGAAAAGGAAGATCTGGCAGGCAAAATAACATTTAGAAGTGGAATGAGGGGAGAGTAGGGATTGTAAAGGCAAAGGAGGAAGTGGGGAAGCATTTTTCTAAAATGTGAGGTGGCAAATAAAATATTTTACTCAACTTGTGTTGGCAACATCTCTGAACAGCTCAATGGAGGAAATCTGTGCCATGACACAATTCCTTTTGTTCTCTTCTGGCCTTCTCTTTTGTACACTTGTGGTCATAACTGCTTTTTCTCACAGTCCACTCCCAAGTCTGTTAAGGGCAGCACCAAGAAGGAGGGATCAAAAAGGAAGATCAACATGAGTGGGTACATCTTGTTTAGCAGCGAGATGAGAGCTGTGATTAAAGCTCAGCACCCAGACTACTCCTTTGGAGAGCTCAGCAGACTTGTAGGAACTGAGTGGAGAAACTTGGAAGCAAACAAGAAAGCAGAATATGAAGGTAAGTAAAAACTGATGCTGAACTCTTTTCTGCCTTTTTTCTTTCTCAACACTTTCTGTTGTTCAGATGACAGGTTTAATAAAAGAAAATATTTATGTTTGTGTTCTGGATGTACCTTAAAGAGAAGTTCATACTGAGAGATGGCTGAAGAGGAGCAAAGAGCATATTTCAGTTATGTAGAGCACAACTGATAATTTAAATGTCTTTGCCACAAATAACCAAATTAGCAAATTCCCAGAAAAGGGGGACAAATTAGAAGTAAAGGGGTATGGAGCTCCTGGGCTAGAAGTCAGTTGGAAAAATATTTTGTCAATGTTTCCTTAAAGAAGGACTGAGGGGTATTTTGGAGAAGAAGCTCTTGAGAGCTGTAGCAGCAGGTAAGAAAGGCTTACAGGGGAGTGGGGGAAAGTTCATTATTAACAGTACTTAGAGTCCTAAAGGCTGTGTACTGTACTGTAAATATGACCTGTTGTTCAGTACAACTGAACATCAACTGTTGTAACTCATTATCTTGAGAGATTTTGTATCCTGAAGTAGGCCTAGGAATATTTCATAATCATGAGATACTTTAGACCAATCTTTCTCCCCTTTCCTCCCTTCTTTTCCTCAGTTCCTTCCCTCCTTTCCTTTCTTTGCCTTCCTCCTTTTCTTCCCTCCCTCCTTTCCTTCCATTCCTTCCCTCCCTTCTGATAAATAGTCACTGTGTTTTAACTTTTATTTGATTGAAGTAAAAATACAGCTGATCTTTAACAGCCAACCCTTACCCAAGCCAAACACATGGGTTTAACATCCATAGTTACTTCTCTAGTTAATAGCATGTCAACACTATTAACCACTGTATTGATGCAACTTTATTTTTAAAAAATGCTCTTTTGCATAGGAACATTTCAACACCTGGGAAAGTTATGGCTCAGTTCAGTTCTAACTTTGAAAATGAGATTTGATAGGTTTTCTGCACACTCATAACTTAAAGGCAGCTTTGATCTTGAGGCTGGAAGCTTGCATGCTGTCACTGTCCACTCTCAGCCACTTCAGTCCTTTCTGATTTTCAGTAGCACCTCTTTGCAGCTCTGGAGGGAAGCACAGCCCCCTTTGCTCTGTGCCAGTTTGCTTTGCAGATGCTGAGAGGGGAAACGGTAACGCTCTTTCTTTGTGACACTGCTGGGGCCTTACTTTGTTCTGTAGTTGTTTCCTTTTACACCCTTCTAGGTGCATGTGTGATCTTTTTATTGGCAGATGCCTCCTTACAGCCTCATCCTTCAGCAGGAGGATGGCTGGCATGTCACTGCTTCCTTGCTTAGAGCAGCTTGAAGTCCTGCACTTCTGCAGGAAGGCTCTGTTTGTCCACCATGTTAATGACTGTCTGTGTGCTTCCATTTGAATCTTCCTTCTCTATTCAAATTTTCCAAAACATTTGGGGTTTGAGCTGCAGTTTCCCTGGCTTGGTGTCTGCCCTGAACTAGACTTACTTTTACTTGGTTTTGAGGGGTTGGGATGGGGTAACATAGTGTCCAAAATGTGTTTGCTTACCATTTGTGAAAGGAGAGAAACTCTACTCCTTCCACTGCGGTGAGTCAGAATTCAGGTGTTCCCTGGTGTGGATGTGAAGCAGGGAGCAGGGAGTGGGCATGGTTTGACATCTCAGTGAAAAAAAGGGTGCTGCCATTTTCTAGTGAGAAGTAGTTTACATTTTCGATCCACTTTGACCCACTGAAAATTTTGTTTGGTTTATGTTCAGGGTATTAATTGGTTTTCTAGCAATAGTTGAGAAGAGGCTGTGTTGGAAGTGCCTGCATGGCTGAATAAAGTAAAATAAAAGGGATTGAAGGAAAGGCCTGTTGTAAGGAAAAGCTCTGTTCTAAGCAGAAGGTCTCTTCCCTGTCTCTTGAGATGTGTTGGAAATGTTTGAATAATCTCAAGTCCTGGCCTATGTGATTTGGGTTTATTATTGAGTTTTAGGGTGAATGCTTTGGGCTGAACTTTCAGATATCTCCTCCAGTTCCCTTTGGCAGTGTTATTCCATTTGTGACTTCTGTGGCAGTCGGCATGGAAAGGGGCTAGGTAAAACTTGAGTACTGTCCTATGTCAGGTCCTTCTTCAAACCTCAGCACTCTGAAGTCTGATAAAGCTGAACACTTAGCAGTAATTTCTCATTCATCAGAGTGTCTCTTTTGCCTCTTTTGTCTGACAATTTTTTGTTTTTTAGCTGGCCAAAAGTAGGTGAGAGTCAGAACAACTGCTTCATCTTTTCCCAAAGTGCTTGCTGTGCTCTGGAGAGGATTTTCTCATTTTTTTACTTCAGGATCTGCCTTTAAATATCTTGTGTATTTTGTGCTCAACTGCATCTGAGTTGCCTGTATAAATGTAGGAGTTTCTCTGCGTCGTCATCACTGCCTGAAATTGCAGAAGTGGGAAGGAGAAAGGAAATGCCTTTGGAAATGAAACTGGTCTTTGAGTGTATGGAAGTAGTGCTAGAAGCTGCACAAACAGGTTCTAGAGGAAAAGTGTGGTAGATGTTCAATGTCCTAGAGGAGGCAAGTAACACTGGCAAGATGCATAACTAATCTCCTTGATGAACTTCTTCTTAGCCTTCGTTTGACAGAGGACCTTGATTGCTAGTTTAGTGCAGTTTCCATCTTTCACCAGCTGCAAGAGAGAACTCATGGCCATGCATTCATTGTTGTTGAAAATTGCTGGAGATGTATTCTGCATCCATTTATTCTTCCTTATTCCTCATTGTGCCAGTCAGACACAACGTTCAGAGTAAACGAAGCAGGAACTTGCATGCCCCCAAAGCACCTGGAGTGGGCAGTCAGTATTTCTCCTTTTTTGTTTGCTTGGGTTTTGTTTTTTTTCTTTCTTCTTCCCATGACCCTTTGCCCTTCCCTTAATATAAAATTGTCCTCTGGTCAGATTACCCTGCAGTAGATCTTTTGTTCTTGCAGTCACAGTGAGAGACTTGATTGAGATAATGACCAGATTCATCGTACAAAGGACACACATGACCTCCAGTGAGCAGCACAATGTGAGTTAGACATCTTCAGAAAAACAAGTAACTCATAGGGGACCAAACGGGGAAATGACAGAAAGAGGCAGAGAAAAATATTTTTGGTTTGTCAAACTGCTGCTTGCTATGTTCCAAAAGCTAAGGACCAATCTGCACTAGGGAAACTTTACAAGTGCTCCCCTATTTTGCCACCACTCTTCAGCTGCATCAGTAGTAAAGTACATGGGGAGCCCAGAAATGACTCTGCCACCAGCTGGCACTGCTGTCTGCTCTTTGCAGCATTCTTTAGGGCACACCTGGCACACATGGGGCTTCAGTTCCCACAGCAGCTGATAGAGGATCCACCCAAGAGCTGCTGGCCTTGGCTGCAGCTGGTTTGGCTGAGCCAGTGGTGTCAAAACAGGGAATGTTTTCCCATGTCCTAGTGCGGACCGAGCCTAGTGCTGGACTGCTGCTTCATGTTGGTAACACTGGTGTTATTATCATCAAATTTGTTCTTTTAATTTTTTAAAAAATTTATTTTATTATTTATTTTAATTATTTATTTTTTTAGAAAGAGATAAAACTTTGTGGAATATTTTTCATGAAAGGTTCTCTAAAAGTCTTAGCTGCAGCCACATGAAATCAAATCATATGCTGTATAAAAAAGATTCATCTGTTCTACTTTATATTTGACTAAACTATGCCAGTGTCTGACTAGTCCTTTTTAATGAACAGATAATATTTTGAAAGTCTGGGTTACAAAACAGAACTGAAAATCTAAAATACTTTTACAGAGCGGGCAGCTAAAGTTGCTGAGCAGCAGGAGAGAGAGCGAGCAGCACAGCAGCAGAATTCCTCCCCCCGGGCAGGCACTCCTGTCGGGGCTCTTATGGGGGTGGTGCCGCCACCAACACCAATGGGAATGCTCAATCAGCAGTTGACACCCGTTGCAGGTAAAACGTAGGAGCTATGACCATTTTTTCCTCATCCACTTTATCAACCCCCCCTTCATAACTCTGAACAAACACTCTCTTGGGTCACGATGGAAGCAAAAGCTCAAACTCTTCAGTCCTTCTTCATGATGAACGTGCCTAGTGCAGCAGTGGCCTGGTGTCCAGGGAAGCAGGGTCCTCCTCGTGCAGTGCTCCTGTTCTGGTGGTGTGCAGTCGTGTTTATTCACTCTGCCTTGCAGAGTTCACCTTCAGCCCTGCTGTGGCAGGAGGCCAGCAGCTAAATAGTCTTCTAGTGCATGCAGCATCTGTGGCAGTGCTAAAGCAGGAGGGAAATTGTTGGGGGCTTAATTATCAGCGAGGTGAGAGGCCAACAGAGTCTAACCCAGATTTTAAATCCAAGCAAAAGTTTTGTAGAATTGCCTCCTAGGCACTGGTAAGCAGAGCAGACCAGGATCTAGAGCCGTTGCAGAAACAAAGACAAAATGACAACATTGCTGGTTTTATCAGGTTATTTTTCAGAATAGAACTGAGCTTGGAGAACTCTTCCACGAGGTCCCTGTTGCTGGGTGTTGAGCTCCTTACCAGTTGTAATCCGGCTTGATTTCATAGGGAGTATGCTCAGAGTAAGTATTTTCAGGATCAGATCTGAAGACAATGTAGTCCACTGAAGATTCTTGTATGGAAATCAGCCATACATGGGTGAGAAAATTAATTAGGTGTGACCTGATAGGTTGTTTTCCTTCCCCAGTTTCTAATTAAAATAAGAATTAAATTGCTTCAGTCAAGATCAAAATAGTGCTGATTAGATAAAAATGAGTATTTGG
Organism: Ammospiza nelsoni; assembly: GCF_027579445.1. Lineage (NCBI taxonomy): Eukaryota > Metazoa > Chordata > Aves > Passeriformes > Passerellidae > Ammospiza > Ammospiza nelsoni. The sequence continues at coordinate 15,112,093 of NC_080643.1, read as the reverse complement.
AGGGTTCTGGGTTTGAGTTTGGGGTCTTTTTAACTTTCCCTTAAGACATTCCAATTATTCCATTTATTCTTTTGTCATGTTTCTTTTTCTTTCTCATCTCACAGGCTGTGGCCTTATTTCAAGCTGACAGCCTGAAGTGTTTTTCATCACAATCTCTAAATCCCCTTTCAGTAAATAGGCTGCATGGATGTTTAACTGAAGGCACATTCCTTAGTTGGTTCATGATCTCCAGGTTATAAAGCATTTATTTACACTGAGTTGCGTTTTTCTTTTGGCCTTTTTTCACTCTGTTCATGGTAATTTCCCTCTGAACTGTTTGCAGTTGGTGTATGTTTGTGTGTGTGTGTGTGTGTACACTTATCTGTGCATATATTAAGAAAAAGGAGGGGGGAAAAAAAGTTTCCCAGTTCTGATCTCTTTTGTGAATAATTTACTTCAATCTAGAATATGTAGAAATACCATCTTCTTGTGGTTGTGTTTTCTTAGTTTGGTGCTTGGGTTTTTTGGCACTGAGTCACTTTTCCAGTTTTTGGAGGCAGGTGCTGATGGATGGTGGTACTTGCTGTTAACACTGCCTTAAAACTTACCCAAAAGTGTGCATTCTGCCACCTACGCATGCTACCTTATTTCCTGTGGCAGCAAAACTCTGTTTCAGGCCATTGTCTTATTTGAGCAGGTCAACACTCAAGAGTCTTCACTTTGGCTTTGGGAAATACTTCCTTAAAATAGATGATGGAGCAGATCCTTTTAAACTCGTTCTCCTTCAGTGGCTCATTAGAAAAACACAATCTTTCATCTTTTGGTTTTCACAAGTCCTACTTGGAAGTATCTTGTTCTGTTTGGACCTCTTTGACATCCTCCTCCATCCTTGGATTGCTAGTTCAGAGAGCTTCTCCATCACAGAACTTCTTTATGGCCCATGGGGCCAGGAAATCTGGAAGCCTTCTGAAGTTTGTTTCTCTTAGTGTGCAGCACTTTGGTGTCTTCTACATTAAGTTATTGCAAAAGTCTACTTAATCTTATATTGCTATAATAAAAAACCAGGAGAACAAGTAATTTCAAAGACATCCTAAATCACAGTTGTGGGAGCTGGAAATAGCTTGGCCATGTTTGGTAGTTTAAAATAAAAGTTTGCAGTTCATACATGGGATAAGAAAATGGTTTCTCTTGCTCGGAATGAGCTACAAGAAATGATTTCTCATGGAAGTTTGATGGCACCTTTATTAGCCAGTTGTTGAGTGTTTTAATTGGAAATGTAGAACTAAGCTTCTATGATTGATAAATATGGGTTTGATTCCTTGGAGAGTTTTCTGTTTGTTTGTTTGAAAGCTTCAGAAGTGCATTAACTGCTCTGAAGAGGTGTCAGCAGCGCAGGTGCACTGGAGGTACCAGGCAGTAGCTACAGTGTGAGAGCTCTTCATGCCAAGGAGGCTTTTGTTGTGTTTCTTCTTTCCTTTCTCCCTTAGATATATGGGTTTCCCTGTAATAAAGAGGTACAGATAAGGTTCCAGATATTTGAAATAGGTACCTACAGCATATCTCACATATCAGTCTTGCTGCCCTGTGGAAAATGAGGTCTCAAGAGAGATTAGTTCTTTATTTTCTTGTTGTTTTCTCCATGTAAAGCTTTTGGGATTAGAGGTTTCTCACTTCTGTAACATCCTGAGGAAGTGACAGGTTTAGCTTTTATTTTGTAGCTGCTCTCCCTATTTAGACCCTGACCTTATTACAGCTTTGTTCTCAGTCAGAACTAATGAGAGTTTTTGACCAGTCTCATTCCAGAAATCTCTGTTTTGAAAGTTCCTTCTGTGAATTACAGGGAGTGTGGCAAAGGCTTGGTGGTTTCTTAGAGCAGACTGTAGATGCCCCAGCAAATCTGCATTTCTAACTAACCTCATCTCTCTAGACCTGCTTCTGTCCTCTGTCATCTTTTCATTGTCTTTCCAACCCCTTTCCTTGCTTACCTGGCAATGCATCCATTTAAATTAAACATTCCAGGGCCTAACAAGCATAGTGCAGTTACATGGACAGCAGAAAATCTGGGCCAAAGCCAGAGAAAGCTCTCGGTTTTCTTCCCATACATGCAGAAAACAAAATTATTGAGCAGCAACACAATACAGTGTTTGCAGTGTCACTGATTTTCCTCTAAAGACACCTTGCAGACATGGACAGTGGAATTCTGTGAGGGACTGCAGGTGCTCCTTTAAGTCCTTCAGTCTAATGCCATGAGTGTAACTTACTGCAGCCCAGCACTTTAAACCCACGTTTAAAATTTGTGTTACTGCTTCAGTTCATTCTGGAGATGGTTTAATAAAAATCACCCATCACTGCCATTAGTTTCAAGTATGTGAATGTTGTAGGGCTTTTGTGCATCAGTTTTGCATGTGTACTGCAGGAACATGTCTGGGGTTTATTTTTGTGGCCTCTGAAGCAGCCCACAGAGCAGGGCTGGCCATGGGGCTGGCCAGTCAGTGTTGTGTTTGTAATCTGTATGCAGATGGCAGAGCTTTAAGCTGTATTAAAACTGCTTGCATTAGTAACATTTAATTGTGGCTGAATTTATTCCTTGTGTTAACATATTTGAATATTCAACATTTATTGCCTTGTGAGAAGCATACAAATACACTAAATACTAATTCATCAAAAGTATAGTGTTTCATATTTATTTTTAGTTTTTGTTTTGTTTTTTTTTTTGCAAGATACTAATTGTAGTGTTGTCTTGCTGTACTAAAGGTGCTTTTTTTTATGTGTGTGTGTGGATAGTGCATGTCTGTGCATACTATGTAGACCATATTGCATGTTATTGATGCATGTTTGAAATTTGTTGTGTCCTTCAAGGCATGATAAGTGGCTATCCACCGGTGCTGCCACCTTTGCAGGGCCCAGTTGATGGCATTGTTAGCATGGGCAGCATGCAGCCACTTCACCCAGGGGTGCCCCCACCCCACCAACTCCCGCCAGGTATGCCAGGCATCCCAGGCATCCCAGCACCCGGTAAGAGCCTCATCCTCATTCCCTCTTTATTTCATTGTCATGTACTTGGTTTGACCCATTCTTACAGGAGTTATCTGCAGCTTGTTGTGGTTGTGCCTTTGGTTTTTGAGCAGCAGCACTGCTGAATGTGAGGGGTGTGCAAAGCACTGACACTGCAGCATGGCCAGTAAACCCTCAGGGAGAGGGTGCTGGAGAAACTGGTGCTGCTCCAGCAGGAGGTTTGTTCCAGCCCAAAAAGCCTTGGTGATTTTACTTGAGTTTATCAGAAGTGTGAAAAGGTGAAATCAGCCTGTTCATATCCTTATGTCATTTGAAGTGTCTCTGCACTTATCCTTTTCTTATTTGAAGTGAACTTACAAATGAAATTTATTGTTCTCTTTCCTTACCAGAGTCTTTTTCAGTGTGTTAATGTCAGACTGCACTGAAGTGAGCCTGGTCATGTGAGACTCCTTGGCCACTGGGGCAGTGATGTGTTACTGTAAAACAGTGTTCAGCTTAAAGCTTGCTGATGAAACAGTGACTAGAAACACGTGTGAATTCAGTATTCTCTGTGGCAAAATTTTGAATTGATTTTTGAGAGCATTTCTACTGCATTTACTGTATTTTTACCACACTTTTGATGAAAAGTGAGGCTTAAATGAAACATATTTTGCCAGTGTTAATGCCATTAATATGTCCTAATTAAGGTGAAAAACATTTGTCTGGCCTCTCTTCCTGTTTCCTATGATTCATTTTTTACCTCTGATAACTCATGTGCCTGTGAAAAAGATGTGCCATCCCTCTGTTCAGCAGTAAACAAGCTGTGGACAAAATGGTCTCATTTTCCTCTCCCTACCCCCTTGCAAGTGTGTTTATCAGAAGCTCTGTTAAGAATTTTATGAATCTGTACATAAATGATGTGAGTTGGGGAGGTTTTGTTTGCTTGCCTGGTGTTTCTGAAGTCCATCAGCACCACCCTCTAGCTTGGCTGGGCTGTGGATTCCCTGCCATGGCACCTAGAGGGAGCAGCACAGCAGCTGCCAAACGTGTGGGAGGTGAATCCAGGACACTGCGTCCCTCTGAAGGGCTGTTCCCCCTGCTGTGGGCTGGATGTTTGTGTGGAAAACTGACAGGATGTGCATTAGCAAAGAAACAGTGTCTGGGAGTGGAGTGATGCTGAGCTGGGCACAGCAGGCTGAGGGTGAAGCTGTGCTCTGATGCTGGGAAGGGGAGGGTGCCCTCCTCCAGAGCCCTTCCTTCCCTTTGGACCAGTTCCAAGGCTTGTGTTGGCAATGTTTTTCCCAACTTCTGACAGATACATTTAAAATGGGAGCTGTGATCAAATGGAAAGTGCACTTGGAAAACCCTTTAGTGAGTGAAACCCAGTGGCACATCCTTTGATCACTGATACAGAAATCATGCATTTAATTCATGGAAATTAAACCTCAGGAAGAGCACAGTTAGTCTGCAGCTTTTCCAATGAATGAGCATGAGAAGTGGCACAAACAGAAAGAAAAGCAGCATAACTTTCAAGCATCTCTATGTCAAATGTCAGGAACTGCATGACTCATTTAGATCTGTACATTTTTATATGTAGGACTGACACAGTTGTGCTGCACTCTGTGCAGCAGGGAGAAGTCCTAATATGCTTGAGAAAAACAGCATTTTTTTTAACATTGATTTCAAATATTCATTGTTCTGTATTTAAGGCTATTGAACCTTAACGTGCAAGTTGCAGTTTGTATTAGTGAGAAGTAACAGAATTTGGGCAAAGGCTTGAATTTTATCCTGCTGTGAAAATATTTTACAAAACTGAACACAAGGAAATGTTAAATGTTGCTAAAGCAGATCAGCATTTCCTTTCTTAAAGGAAAGGACTTCAGGAAGATCCTGTGTAGCCAAATACATTATAAATGAAAAGATGCAGTCAGGCAGTCACTAAGTAACATGAAAAACACCTGAAAAGCAAAACCTATTCAGTGTGCATTTCTCTAACTTAAATAATTCAACAGGCCACATATCAATGTTTGGTAGTTGTCATGTTGGCTTTTTTTTTTTTTCATTCAGAAACTTGTGAAGTTTTTTATTAGAGGTGAGGGGGATATTTGAATGTTGTACATCTACTTAAAATAACTGTAAGCAGTGATATCAAAGTATAAATTCTGCTATTGAAGACCAAAAAGGAATTTGTCACTGCTCTGAAGTAAGACTAATTATTTTATATTTTGGAATATAGGTGTTATAGGCCAAAATGTGTCCCCTATGGTAGGCACTCCAGCACCAGGAGCAAGTCCTTTTGGACAGCAGGTGAGTCATTTTTGTTTTGTTTATGAGGCTCTAAGGCTCAGAATTGTCACTTGAGCAACATCCCAGTTCAGACATGTAGGGATGCACATAGGCTTTCCCAGGGAGAACAGAAATGAAATATTCTGATGTGTTTAGAACCAGTTAATATCTCATACTCAGAGTGTATGTCTGTATTTGATGGTGGAATTGTTGTTACAGTCAGGAGGTTGGTCCAGTGAGGTAACTTCAGTATAAACAAGGCAATGTTTTGTCTTAGTTTTCTACTGAACTGAGTCATTTCAGCATAGTGTGAAAATGCTGATAGTTTAGGTTTTGTGTGCTTTGTGACACAGTGAGGACACTGCCCATTTTATCAGCTCTTGATGAATAGGTAAAAAATATTCATATTTCACAAACTGATGAAGCAAATGTTCATTGGCAGTTCAGAATTTATGAGTTTGGGTAACTGTGATGATCTGATGTTTCTTCTCAGTGATTAATGCAGGTTTACTGTTCGGAACATTCCAAATTTTACTGACCAAATTTTTGCATCATTTGTAAAGAAAAGGAATGAGGGTGGCTATGCATGGGCAGATAGTGGTCAGAGGCAGGGGAATAGTTTTAAACAACAAGAGGAGATGTTTAGCTTAGTTGCTGAGAGGAAGTTATTTATTCAGAGGCACTGACACAGGGTGCCCAGAGAAGCTGTGGCTGCCCCACCCCTGGAGTGGGTGACACCCACTGGAGTCATTTAAGGCCAGGTTGGGTGGGGCTTGGAGTGTCCTGGTCTAGTGGAAGGTGTCTCTGCACATGGCAGAGGGTTGGAATAGGATGAGCTTTAAGGCCTCTTTCAACCCAAACTATTTTGTGATTCTATGAGTACCAGAAGTTAAGTGGTAAAGTGTTGATGTCATGACAGTGAGTTATTCCAGACCACAGGATGTCTGTCCTAAGAGTTCTCAGTGCTGCTGGGCTGCTGGTTAAGCACAGTGGTGGGAATTCTTCTGTAGGACTGGGAATTTTCCTGCCTGAAATTTCTGCCTGACAGAGATTCTGCTGAAGTAACCCAGTTGTCCAAGGATCCATATCAGTTTGGATTAGATGTTTTAGAGTTAATTTTTGCACTTCACAGACCACAGTATTTCAGATCAAATTGGAGAAGAAATGAAACAAAAAGGAGATAAAAGGTGTAATTAGGGTTAGAAAAGATATGGTGATGATAATGAGTGTGATGGTTTTCACAGGGGTCTGAGGATGAGGGAAGAGACGAGGATCTGACTCCATGTTTCAGAAGGCTTGATTTTTGATTTTATTACATATATTATATTAAAACTATACCAAAAGAATAGGAGAGAAGGATTTCATCAGAAGGCTAGAAAAGAATAGGAAAAGAATGATAGCAAAGGCTTGTGACTGACTGAGACAGTCTGGACAGCTGGATTGTGATTGGCCATTAATTAGAAACAGCCACATGAAACCAATCACAGATGCACCTGTTGCATTCCACAGCAGCAGATAATCATTGTTTGCATTTTGTTCCTGAGGCTTCTTAGCTTCTCAGGAGGAAAAAATCCTAAGGAAAGGATTTTTCAGAAAATAACATGGCTACAAATGAGAGTATATTTACATAAATCAGAAATATGAACTATGTCTGTTGAGTATGAATGGTTGGTTTGCACTTCCTTTCTCCGTGCATCTCCAGGAATATTTCCTCAGGCTTTTGCACATAACCTCAGTTGACGCTCCATTGCAGGAGGCTGCCCCGAGGCTGGGGTGTTGCCTGCAGTGCCCTGGGTGTGAGCCCTGGCTGGTTTCCCTTTCAGATCGGGATCCTGGGCCCGCCGGGCCAGCAGGCGCCGCCGCCGTACCCCGGGCAGAGCCCCGCCAGCCAGCCCGTCATGCAGCAGCCCAGCACGCCCATGTTCGTGTCCCCGCCACCAAAGACACAGAGGCTTCTCCATTCTGAAGCCTACCTGAAATACATTGAGGGGCTCAGTGCTGAGTCCAACAGCATCAGCAAGTGGGACCAGACCCTTGCAGGTAAGGCTTTGGGTTCCTCATAACCCGTTATTTTTGCTTTCATAGAAAATGCAACATGCATCTGCTGTTTGCATATTAAAACATACACATGTAATTAATTCCTAAGGATAGATCAACAGATTGAGAATATATGTGTTATCCACAGGCAAATTCCACCAGCTCTGCATAAACCTAAGATTTAAGCGCAATGGTATGGGGTTAAATACTAGGAGCAAAAATAGAATATCTTACATTGTAGAGTTACATTTGCCTTTCTCTAGAAAAAGCCATGAGGTGTTGTGTTGCACTAAACAGTTACTTAGTTGTTTGCACTGGGTGTTTTGGTAATTTACACTGTTCACATGATTTTTATCCTATGACCTCATGGTCTTCCCCTTTTTTCCCCCCTAAATGTTAGCCCTGGTGGTCTCTCTTTCTTCCCTGGTCAGTCCTTCCCCCTGCCCATCCCCACTTATATCCCATTGCTTGTGTGTGACCGTGTTCACAGGGGTCTGAGGATGAGGGAAAAGACAAGGATCTGACTCCATGTTTCAGAAGGCTTGATTTATTATTTTATGATATATATTATATTAAAACTATACTAAAAGAAGAAAGGATTTCATCAGAAGGCTAGCTAAGAATAGAAAAAGAAAGAATGATAACAAAGGCTTGTGTTTTGGACAGAAAGTCTGAGCTAGCTGGGCTGTGATTGGCCATTAATTAGAAACAAGTCTATGAGACCAATCACAGATGCACCTGTTGCATTCCACAGCAGCAAATAACCATTGTTTACATTTTGTTCCTGAGGCCTCCCAGCTTCCCAGGAGGAAAAAATCCCAAGGAAAGGATTTTTCATAAAAGATGTGTGTGACACTTGTGGGCCTCCTCTGGGGTATAAGAGTCATGTTCCCCTCCCCCCTGCCATCAGGTCATGCCCTCTTTCTCACCTGGGGAGTCACCAGAGCCTGAGGTGTCTTCTTCCAAGTCAATAATCAGAGGACATTTGTCCCCACATGGAAAAGAGCGCTTCCAATCTTTTGCGTTGTCTGTGTAAGGCCGTGTGGGCTGGGTCAGTAGCTGGCCAGAGTGGACACGGTGTGACAGTGAGGTAATGGAGCCCTTGTTGATTTTGCAGCACGCAGACGAGATGTGCACCTGTCCAAGGAGCAGGAGAGCCGCCTGCCCTCGCACTGGCTCAAGAGCAAGGGCGCCCACACCACCATGGCCGACGCGCTGTGGCGCCTGCGGGACCTGATGCTGCGCGACACCCTCAACATCCGCCAGGCCTACAACCTGGAGAACGTGTAGGCACAGCCCAGGACAATGGCTGCTCTGCTTACTGGGTGGCAAGAGATAACCAACAATAATTTGTATTGCATTTTACTGTACATTGCAAGACCATTTTTATATAAGGACACTTTTAATAAGCATATTTCACTTTTTGTTATATTAAGTTGACTTTATCGAATACACAGATTTTTTGCATATGTTTCCTTTGTTTGAAAGGCGATTTCATAATTGGTTGAGTGTAGTCAAGGATTCATCTTTCTTATACTTTATTGCTGAGAATCTGATGCCATTGTTTTTATATTAAAAAAAAAAAAAGGAAAACAAAGTATTTACAGATTGATACAGTGGAATGTGAAGTAGTCATAGTTTACATCCTATGAGAATGTGTGTACCTGTGCTTGTGTGTGCTGGCCACTTCGGGCAGAACTGCTCGGGTGTGAACAGGGAGGATCTCTTTCAAGAAGCTAAAGGTAAGATGTGCTTTGGCACCAAGGAGAATTGGCATTCCAAGTCAACACTGAGGCAGCTGGGTGGGCCACAGCAGCCCTGGAAGTGCTGGTGTGGACGGGACAAGGGTGTCCTGACTGCTCATGTTGTCCAGTCCTGTCCAGTTATTTAACTGTGTAGCCAAGGCCATTGTGATCCTAAATCAGTAACACAGCCCCTGTGCTGGCAGGCCCTTAGAGGGGAAATGTTTCATCTGCCATGGCCTGGGCTGGGGGTTCTGTGACGTCCCCAACACCCAGCAGTGGGACAGAAGCTCCTTCCCTTCCCTGCGAGCTTCTGTCTCTGCTGGAAGAGGCTCACAAAACTCAGAACCAGCCCAGGTCTTGGAAGGTAAGTTAGGGGAGAAAAGTGGAGTTGTTCTGTTAGTAAAGTAATGTGATGTTTTTTGAAATTCACACAATTGGGCATTGTAAGACATTTTTGTATGCTTTCTTTAAGTGTATTCATTAACCTTAGTGAAAGTTTTGCAATGCAAATTGGAGTGAAATTTGATGCTTAAATTAACTTGAAAGTAAAATACTACTGTATGGTATGTGTAAGGTCAGCATACCCAGTACATTGGAGAAATAGAGTACTTGCATTGCAGCCTTCAAAGGGTTTGGGGTTGAGGTTGTTTTGGGGTTTTTTCTTTTTTTTTTTTTTTTTTTAAATCTAAGTAAAGTAGGTATCGACTCTTCTTGCCAAATTTCAAGGCTGTGGCTGCCTTCTGCTAAAAACTTACCTGTCCTCAACTAACCAACCTTTTGGACTACAAAGTTATTTGTTTAAAGGTAAATCATTTATTTAATTTTGGAAAAAGAATTAATTCTTTTGGATTGCTTTTAAGTAACTGGGAAAGCTCTATGAATTTGGGAAAAGTCAGCAGGAATGTGGGCACTCCAACTCAGCCCAAATGAAATTATTTACTGATACACTTCATTTATGCTAGAGATGTTCATCATGTGGAAATGAGTTCTAAAGTCTGTTGGTACAGAACATTTTCATTTAAGTATATTTGACAGAAGGTTAAATTAAATATTTTCCTTCAAATACTGGATATTTTGGGGTTTGTTTTGCTGATGTAATTAATACTCATGAGGGAAGTGACCTTGCAAGTATAAACTGTGATTTAATTTTACTGGCCAATTCTTCTCCCTCTCCTATTGCAATCTTCCAGTCATTGCACAAAATACCCCAGGTAATTACAAATAGGCACTTAAAGTTAGTTTAGGTCACATGTGCAATGGATGTGAAGGAAATGGAGCAAAACAACATAGAGGGAAATGACAGTTTTGAACTCTACAAATAGCACACCCATGGTACATAAGTTCTTTACTGGCCTTTGTAAATTTCCAATTTTATTTAATAAAGTAGAAATTGAATAGTCTTAGACCACCCCTATGAAATGTGTTTATGTTACTATAGGTTTTGCAGGTTTTAGCCACAAAGATGGGATGTTGAAGTGAATCAGGCAGCAAAATCCTAGTTTTTGAGCATTTGGAACTATCATGGATTGTACTAATACACCACCAGATTCTCCTACTTCTCAGCATTAACAAAAATTACACCAAAGAACCTGGGATGAATTTTAATTAAATTATTGTTTTATTTATTTTCTTTTGAGGACTGGATGGGACTCCCTTTGGAGCCTGTATAACTCAGATGTTTAATTTATCTGAAGGTCAGTGATGAGCAGATGTGCAGCACTGGCTCTCTCCTGCCGAGCAGCTGAATCCCTCCTTTCACTGCTCTTTCTGGCCCAGGAGCAAGAGATTGGAAGTGCAAACAAAACCTGGCTCCTCCCTCAAGGCAGTGCAGAGCACTACCACTAAGCCACTGGGCTGGCCCTGATCAATTATTTTAAGCCTTATTTATTTCAAAATCGTTTCTCTCTATACTGGAGGCATTTCAGTCGATTGCAGTGAAATTTAGGATATAATGGCTACAGTCTAGAATTCAAAACCAGCAAAAGAAACTTTTCTCACTCTGGTTTAAAAAAAAAAAAGACATGTTTGTCTGTCTCTTTTTCTCTCTTTTGTGGGTGTTTGAGCCCCTCATCTGTTTTTCACTGCCGTTCATAGTACTGGCGTAAACAAAACTTTCATATTAAAATAAAAGGATGTGTGGGCAATGGTTGGCTTCTGTGAGAGTGGAAAATAGATAAAACCAGGACAGGTATTTTCATAAACCAGTTGGAGACAACTAATAATTATTTGTTCTCTTCCTCAGTCCTTCCCTTCCATGAGAAAATTTACTGTTTGTGTAAAAATTCAAAACGTTGATGTTGGTGACTTTTTTTCAGCATATGTTTTTGTACCTGGTTTATCCATGCTTGGCTTTTCATTAGATCTTGTACTGCTGAAGGCTGAGCTGCTAACCAGGTTTATAACATGTATGTACCATCACTTTGTTTACCTGAGTCTTTTTAATTTGAATAAAAATAGTTTGCAAAGTGTTTTGGATTAACCAGGTTTGAGTGTTCCATTAAGACTTCTGTTAGGATTTTAATTTTAATTCAAGTAATTCTGGCTGTAGCTGATCCAGATGTTCTCGAGTCCTTGGTACATGTGTGCTTTATATATATATCCTTTTTCTATTGACCTGTGTATTTTGAGGTGTTCCTGTAGGTGATAAGAACAGTGGTGTTGGAAATTGAGCCATCACGAGCATGAACAGTGAACCTTGAAAAATATCTGAAGCATTGGGAACCAGCTGAGTGGAGGTGGTAAGATTCAGTCAGTCCCAGATGCCCCCTTATTAATTGATTTGAAAGTAAACAGCAAACCTTAATTTCATATGGAAGCTGATGTGGTTCAGGATTGTCTTTCATGTGGCTGTTTAATAGAGGAAATTAGATGAGTAACATGGAAAAAACATCTTTTACACAATTCAATTAGAACCAAGGATAGAAATTTTCTGTACAAACTTCAAGAAAAATTAAGTGACAGGAACCTTTCAAGGTGCCTGGCATACAATTTACAGAGCTATTTAAACAGTCAGAACACAGCATTACTTAATTAACACACAGCCATGTTTTCAGCCTGGGGGATAAATGCTGCCTTTCATTCAGGCTGCCAGTTTCACAACACTTCTACACTTCTGTTGCTGTTGCCTAGAGGAAACTAATTCTGATCATCCTCCATATTTTATTTGCTCAGTCTGAGATACTAAAGATCAACCATAAATGAATGTAGCTCCCTCTTAGCTACAAGTGCACAAAATTGAAGTTTCAGAATGTCTGGGCACTGAACGTTGTGTGAGCTCTGGTTCAGTGAAATTTTGGTTCATAAAATGAAACCTTATATTAATTTTGCCAACTGCATTTGCCAGTGAGTCTAATTTGACCCTCATCTTTGGTATAAAGCACCAGCATCCAGTACTGATTTCAGGAAGTTCCTCAGGAGCAGCATTCATCCCACCAGTGTCAGAAGATTTTTTTCCCCCTTTCTCTGAAGGAGCTGGGGATGGCCAGGAGCAGAGTGCTGCTGCAGTTTGGATCTGTGTATTAACTCCAAAGTAAAAGCATGCTTCCACTGATGACAGGAAGAGTTTTGCACCAAGGAAAAATTCCCCAGTACATCAGATGGCTGTTACTTCCTTTTGCTGCTTTTGAAAAGCTTGGCCAGAACTGCTGCAGCCCTGTGCCAGGGAGGAGTGCAGGCTGGCACAAACACCCTTCCTTAGCCATAAACTTCTTTCAGCTCTTCCCTGGCTTGCCACAGGTTTTTCAGCAGATCCTTGTATGCACAGCTGCAGGGGAATGATCAACAGATTCATTTTTTCCACAGAAGCATTCTGGATTGGTGGTGGAGTTGTCCCCTCCCTAATGCTGGAGTGGTGAGCAGCACTGCTTGAGTGTGGGTATCACTGTTTGTTCCGAGGTGACTTTTTACTGCTGCTGCCTTACTGAGTTGAATTTTTCCATGCTTGGTGTCAATCTTGCCCTGACTTCCACAGTTTGGAAAGCTTGCAGCAGGATTGCTGTGCTGAGTCTCACCCAGAAGCTGTTGCCTTTGCAGAGCACATGAAAATGCTGTTGGTGGGTGTGAGCTGTGCTCCAGGTGGACGCAGCTGAATTCCCTGCAGAAGGAAGGGATGTGCTGAGCCCTGGAGCTGGCAGGGCTGGAAGTGAAAGCTGTGACCCTGGCTCACTCCAGCAGCCTGGAACAGCCTGAGTGCTGAGCCAAAGGAGAGCTCTTGCTTCCTCCCTGTTCCCTTTGCCACAGCAGATGGATGGGGGAAGCTGCAGGATGGGAGGGAGACAGGGATATGAGAGTCAGAAAGTACTGGGGAAGGCAAAGAGCACAGAGTTAGGAGTCAGCAGGAATAAAACTGCAAAACCAAATGAAGGCTTTGGTTGTTGAAGATGGGCTGTAATTTAAAACTGATACTAAATCCCTGAGTGTGCTTGGCTGTGGAATGGGCTGGAATTTTGGAATGGGCAATTGCAGCTATTCTGATTTCCAGCATTAGTGAGAGACTGGCAAAATCTAAAAATGCCAAGGGGTCAGCACTAGCAAACACATTGAGGATGGAGACTGCGGCTCAGATTTCTAAATGTCAAGCTTCATATTCTGTCATAACAGCTCTGTGTTGCCTGAAGTGGTGCAATGCCAACCCAGAGGATTTTATTCCTGCAGCATCAGTGACACGGAACTCCCTGACACCAGACATCTTGTGAGTGACTGCAGCCTCCCTCCCTCTCTGTTCACCTGGCTGGAGACATCCCTGAGATCTTCCAGATGTGCCTGGTGCTCTCAGCTGCCAAGGGAAACAGTCACTGCAAAACAAGAGGTCTGAAGTGGGAACTGGGCTTGGCTCACACTGTCTGTGGAACACTCTGAGTGCTTCAAGGAAGCCTCAGGAAGTTTTCACATCAGGCTCCTGAGTCCAGAGAAATAACTAGGGCACAGTGCTCTTGCTTGGAAAAAAAAAAAAAAAAACATATATTGAAAAACTTACTTGGTTTTATGACAACAGAGCACAAGAGAGTTTCAAAAGGCTCAAGAAATAAAATCTCACGGAGCTAAAGCTCAGGAGTTTTCAAAATCTGGCTTTTTCATTATTGCTTTATTCTTTACTGCTACAGTCAGGGTTGTACTTCAGTGTGATGGTCTGTGACTGCAAAATGAGCTTGTTCATGAGTTTTGGGCTCTACCTTGGAACTAAAGTCAAAGGTTCTTATTCTAGAGGAATAAATAGAGGCTTTCCTCAAGTTATTCACTTGCTTCTCAGTCAAAATATGCAGTGACACAGTCACATCTTTAATTCTGTCAGCTTTTATCCATTGAAAACCCAAGAAGCACTAATCCTCCAGGCTGAGTCCTTGGAAGGCACAACAGGAAGGTTCCCCTTTGTTTTGCAAGTGGAGAACCTGCACCTTGACCTCTACAGAGCTGCCTCTGTCTCTGAGTTGCTGAAGTTACAAAGGCTGGCAGGAGGAGCACAGGAACCCCTGTAAGTGCATGAACTCCCTCGCGATTGATTTTAGGCTGATCTTAAGAATTGGTTTCTTTGTTGCACCTTCAGACTACCCTCAGAAATTAAACAATTGTATCAAAGCAGGATCCCCAAAGATTACACTGTACCAGTCACTGACCCCACAGCGCTCTGGTGTCCCTGTGCAAGGAGCAAACCCTGCTGGGACACAGCAGCCACCCTGTTCTCCTGCCCTGGGGACAGGATTCCCACCCCTCAGGGGTGCCAGGACTGACACTGCACATTGCTGTGCTCCCTGTCAGACCTGGGCAGCACAGCCCCAACACACAGCTCACTCTCCACACACTGTGGGCTGAGCAAACACTGAGCAGCAAATCTCTGCTCTTTATCCAGTTACAACTGTACCACACTGCAAAGAAAACAAGTCAGCTGCCAGAGCAGCTCCTGTAAGTACAAAAGAAACTAACTCAAAGTTACTATTTCCATTATGCTGAGATGGATGCACCCTGTAATGTTTCTTTCCCACTGGTCTTGTCACAAGGGGGGTGTTTCACCAAGCAAACAAAAGCAACAGCCAGACTGTTCACTCAGTTTACTTTATTTAAAAACACTAAGCAAGCATTAAATTAGGGGCAAAGGCCCAAATACAATGAAATTTTCACTTCATTTAAATACAAATATTACAGATATGGAAGAACCATCTGAGTGCATTACACATGTGGATCACATTTCATCTTGCAGAGCCAACATCTTCCCCCACCTTCAACGTGGCAGTGCTGTGGCTTTGGCACTTGTACAGTTGAAGCACTCAGGAGCTCCCCCTTGAAGAGTTTCAGCTTTCTGAAAATTCCCCTTTCTCAATCCTTGCCTTGTACTGTCTTTCAGATTGTTTCCTGCGGTAAACATCATCTGCAGAAAAAGATGTTTGATGTTAGAGTTTCCCCAGTGCAAGC
Organism: Ammospiza nelsoni; assembly: GCF_027579445.1. NCBI lineage: Eukaryota > Metazoa > Chordata > Aves > Passeriformes > Passerellidae > Ammospiza > Ammospiza nelsoni. Next base: position 15,096,647 of record NC_080643.1, on the reverse strand, counting down.
TGGTGTTAAATACATGAATCCTGTAATCTCTTTTTACACTTTTCAATCCAGACTTCTCTTGCAGATGCTGACTGACAAGCAACTGGAAATTCAAGCCAACAGAAATCCTTATTGCCACTTATAATAGCTCAGGTTCTCTCCTATATAGGCTAAAGTTCTTCCCATCAGTCCCAATGAAATCTTTTTCTAGGAAAACTAAGTTTCCAATGTGAAACAGTTGTTTCTTGTCTACTTTCCCACGAGGGTAATTAAAATCACAAAAGCCCTAACTAGCTGAAGGGAAATTAAATTATAGGCATGAAGTCAATGCCTGAGGGCTTCCAGCCTGACTTCAGTATTTTAGTCTTTTTTATATCAACAAAACACAGGATTATTCCCACCTCCATGGTCTTCCCAGTAATTTTTCCTGCCTCCCTGCTCCCCAATACCACATACAGTTGAGCTGGTCCCTTCAGTGAAGTACACAAAAATTTCTAGCAGGGTTTATTAAGGGGAGGAAAGTCACATTAGAAATAAATGCTTTAACTTACACAAACTAAATGCCATTAGCCAAGTTCTCTTGAGCTGTTTTCATTCTTTTTTTTTAAATTGTAGAAGTCACATAATGCCACACCTCTGCTTAAACGCTGGCAAACCTCAGGAGTCTTTTTCAACCATTGCAGAATGGTTTGAGAGGGGCCTTAAAGGTTATCCCTCTGCCATGGACAGGGACACTTTCTGCTAGATCAGTTTTCTCCAAGCCCCATCCAACCTGGCCTTGGACACTTCCAGGGGTTGGGCAGCCACAGCTTCTCTGAGCAATCTGTGACAGAACCTCGCAATCCTGAGAGGAAAGAATTTTTCCCCTAATATCCAATCTAAATGTATCCTCTTTCAATTTTATTCAGTATCTAAACCCAGGATTTTTGTTTGTTTCTGCTGGGGAGGCAGAGCCCGCAGTGCCCCTTGCTGCCCGCGCAGGAGCGGTGTCTGCCCAGGAGCGGCCGGAGCGCTCCGGGCCGGGCCCCGCCGAGCCCGCGCTGCTGTTGGCCCCGCACTCACAGAAGGTCTCTTCGCCGATGCGGACGTTGATCATGAACCACTCCATGGCTCCGCCGAGCACAAAGAAGAAGGGCAGGAACCTGTAAAAGCCAAAGCGCCGCTCCCCGGGCACCAGCCTCAAGAGGCGCTTCAGCCTCTCGCTGACCAGCATGGCCGGGCGGCACCGGCAACTTCGCCCTTCGCGGCTGCAGGAGAGAACAGAGGGGGGCGTGTGAGAGGCGGAACGGGCCGTGCCGCAGTCACAGCGTGGCCGCAGTCACACCGTGGCTGCCGCCGGTGGCGGGCGAGGAGCGGCCCCGGCCCGGCCGAGCCCCCTCGGCCCCCCTTGCCCTGAGGCGGGAACGCGCAGCCAATCAGGGCCGCGCCCGCCGCGCGCGACCCCGCGCCGCTCACCTCCCGCGCGACGGCCCCGCGCGCGCGGCCGGACGGAAGGACGCGCCGAGCGCCACGTGACCTCCCCCTGCAGGGCCTCGTCTGATTGGCCGGGGCGGGGCGGGGGCGGGGCCTGGCGTGAGGGAGCCGTGAGGCGCCGGCCCCGCCCCCGAGCCCGGCCCGGCCCCTGTGGGCGGAGCGGGCCCCGAGCCCCGGGGATTGTCCGCCCGCCGGTGCCGCCGCGGGCCGGGAGAGCAGCGGAGCAGTCCCGGCGGTGTGCGGTGTCCGGCGGGGCCATGGCGGCGCTGGGCTCGGCGGTGCTGCGGAGGGGAGGCGGCGCGGCCCCCCGGCTCCTCGCCGTGGCTGTGTCCTGCCAGAGCTGCCGGCACAAAGCCACCGGGGACGGAGGGCACGGGCAGCCCCGGGAGCAGCACCCGGCGGCCCCCGGCAGAGTCGGCGGCCAGCCCGTCTCGGCCGAGGGAGCGGACACCAAGACCTACCTGTGGGCCAGGTACCACGAGATGAAGAAGCTGGTGTACGGTAAGGGGCTGCCACGTCCTGCCGGGCCGGCCTTTCCCTTCTTTTTTCCCCTCTCCTTTCTCCTCTTCGCATCTCGGTGCCTCTGCCCGCCCCGCCGCCCTGGGATGTGCCCGTGCTGTGCAGATGCCGGGTTAGGAGCCTTTCTCCCCGGCCATCCCCATCCACATCTTCCGTGGCCCGCGGCTCTCTGGGATGGTTTTATTTCATTGAAATCTGGTCTCGATCTTCCTCTCCCCATCCTGGGCTTCCTTCTGTGCAGATCCCCGTCTGGACTCAGCATTGCAGGACATGCAGGGTACATGGGACTTTTCATAACTGGCCATTGTCGGCATTGTCGTGGCAAATGGTCTGAATGAAGGGCTTGTTGCCTTTTTCTGCAGTTTGCCTTGGCTGGCACACGGAATCGCGTTAGATTTGGACAAATGGATGGTGATGCTGAGTGAAGGGTGACGAGTCTGAGTCACCAGTGGCACAGGAGTGAGCCTGAAGAGTGCTGATGCTGCAGCTCCTGGGATGGGTCCTGGTCGTGAGCTCAGTTTGGGTTCCACATGTGTCACACCTTCTGCTCAGGAGTGCGATTTTGCTTCTCTGACCAAAAAGTTACCTGGCTCTGTCGGGTACTTTGAAATCTTGCCAAGCCAGGAGAAAACTCAGACTGCTCGCCAAGTCTGTCTGTGTGTAAAACAGGATTGTGGTCTTTTTGGCAGCAGCAGACCTCCACTGTATTAAACACTCCTAAAAATAGCTTTAATGACATGAGGGCAAGGAACTTTTTCCTGTTGGTTTCTTGATTCTTGAAATGCTGAAGGTAAGCATTGTGCAGAGCTAGGAAGTGAGTTTGTGCCTGCTCTTACAGAACTCTCTGTTAGCTTTTGTTTACTTAAGGGCTTGGATAAGGACAGCAGTCAGCCCTAGGCATCTGGAAGAACTTTCTCCCTGTTCTAAGATCGACAAGGTCTGTCATTCCCTCCTCCCCCATCTTCCAGTCCACTGCATTTGACATCAAATCTCGAGTCCTTCATGATGCACAAACCCAAGGGAATTGGCTGCTGATCCATTGGGTGCTCAGGCTGCTGCATTCCAGGATGGGAGCTCCTTTCCCAGCGCTGTTGAAGGCAGTGCAGGATGCTGACAGAGGACTGGGGCTTTGGTGATACCCTCCAAGACTGAGTTGTGGTTTTAGCCCCACTGCTTAAAAGAAATTCCAATTTGCAGTGCTTGTATTGCTGTTTGGACCTTGCTATCCTCAAAGGCATTATTGTGTTTTCCATAATGGGACTGAAGCCATAAATGCAGATGTGTGCTAATAGGCTGTGGCACGGTCTCTTGGCAGAATGCTTGGTTTGCTACGTGAGATTGTCAAGTTTGTGTTCACATAACTCTGGTGTGATGCAAGAGAAGCAGTTTTTAATTGAGGTGGAGCAGTAATCACCAGGAGTAAATGCCAAATGAAGTCAGGTGAAGTAGCCCAAGTGTCACAGAGCAGACTCTTCACAAACCTTCAGGAAGCCATCAGATATGGTGAATAAGGCCTTCATTTGTTCAAAGAGTATCCCCCCAAACTAAAATTTCAAGACTGTGCTGTTATTCAGATCTTGCCAGGAAGAGACAGAGTTGGTCCAAGTTTTAATTGTTGCTTTGATGACTGAGCAGTTGTGCAGAATGTGGCAGCAGTCTGTTCCTTTGGGCCTGGTTTCTAACTCTGGTGTGAGGTGAGTGCTTGCCCAGCACTGAGTTTGGGCAGGCTCCTGTGGTGCCTCCTTCCCCTTCCCCCTCTGAAATGCCACCTTTGTGCAGTCCCTGTCCTGTGCTGTCAGTGACTGTCACTGGTTTGGAGCGAGTCTCTGCCAGGAGAGTTCATGGTGTGTTTTCAGCCCAGCCCTTGCTTAGCTCCAGCTCCATGGAGCCCTGCTGCATTTCTGCACCACAAATGCTGACTGAGCTGAACGGGGCAGGATGTGCAGGACGAGTTTCTGTGCAATGGTGGTGCAGGTTTGGGGCCAGAGGAGAGGCACAAGGAGCTCTCAACTCTATAAAGACATTTCTGCTCTGCCAGGCTGGAGTGGGGTGACACAAATGACAGCACAACGAAGCTGCACAGAGAGTGCCTCTGAGGTGAAACTTCCTCTCAGCATTGACTTAAGAGAAACCATTCTCTCCATTATCCCCCTATTGCCTATTGCAACACTGACTCTTATGACCAAATTTCATTACCTGTAAAAACTTGAGGATAAAAATTTAAGGCAGTTACTGTGCTTTTTTCTTTTTCTCCTGCCAAAAGGAAAGGTACATTCACATTAGTCAGAGGGATGGAGTTGAGCAAGACTTGCTGTTTTCTGATCTGATAAATGTCAAGGAAGGCTGATAAGCTCTCGAAATCAGCTTTGAAGTCCTGTGCTCTAGGAAACATCGGGACAGCCAAGCCAGTGATGCTTTGGCTATAAGCAAGTGTCTGTTTTTTCCTAGGCGTTCCAAATCTGTAAACAGTGGCTACACTAACTCAGCTTTCCTGGGCAACTTTACAATATCTGCAAACTTCTTGCATGACAAGTTTGAGAATGGCTAAATGTGAGAACAGCCAGAACTGGAAGAGTGACCAGTTATGTAAACTTCTCAGTTTTGCTTTCTTGGATATAACCCATTTTTCTTGTGAAGAACTCTTGTAGCATTTCTGTAGTGCCTTTGTATTTTAAAAGTGTAATTTTAGAATGAAATTATATTTTTAATATTGCTTTTAGTTAATGTAGATTTCATTGGCCGGAAATCCCAAAATATTTAGGCACAGTAGCATAAATCCAAGGTCTTTTAACATGGTTCCTCTGAAATTAAATGGTCTTTAGATAATATTTTTCTCTTCCTACCATATCTGCTTTGGCTGGTGGGAGTGCTTTGCAGGAAATGGCACAAAACAACCCTTCAAAAGGATAAAGGGGTACTTGGAAGGGAGGAAACTGGCAGTTTGTCTTTAGAAAGCAACTTAGTGTGAACAAGGGAAACTTTTTGATTCATGAAGAATGTGGAGGATGATGGCTATCTGCTTCTCTGTACCCTTCTTTTCCCTGCTTGTCTTATGAAGAAATTAGTGCAGATGTCTGCTGGGTTGAACTTGTGGGAGTACAAAGGGTGTGAGACGCGGGTGAGTTGCCTCGTTTGTGTATTTCCTGCAGGATGCTCTTGGCACCCCGGGAGCACAGAAAAGCGGGAGACGTGCTTGGCACCTCCTGCCCAGAGCGTTTTTCACATCAGAAGGGGCCAGATGGTGTCTGTAGTGTCTGCTCACAGTTAATTACCTGCTTTTGTGTCCATCTCTGCTCTCCTGTTGGGGATTGAGGGTTATTGCTTTCTAACAATGTGCGCTATTGCCTGGGAAGAGACACTCTGATTTCAGCAGCTGCCCAGGTTCTCACAGAGGGAAAATGAAGATGTTGTGTGTTTATTGTGCATTTACACCCAGGTGTGAGAGATCAAACACGCTTTCTTGTGGTCTGCTGCTGAATTTCATCATGTGCCTGGACGTGCAGCACTTCCCTAAAATCAGTCGGAGCTGCAGACAGGAGCCGATTGTGCAAGCAGGCAGATTCCAGGCTGCATCCAGTGCAAGAGCAACTTTTTCCACACCGTCCTCCCATGTGCTCACTCTGCCTCTCCCTCAGAGCAGACTTCCTGGGTGAAGTGCTGAGTAGGCAGTGACTAACTGATATTGTCTGCCTTTCTAGTCAGGACCCAGACAGAAGGAGTAGCTGGCATTATTATTCTTTTTTAATAACCAAAACTGGTCTTCATTTTGTTTTGTGTGGTTGTCTTGTTTAATTTATTATATCTATCCAGCAATTTTATGGTGTCCTGGCAAAGGAGAAGAGCAAAAGCTATCATTCTTGAAAAATGGCATCTTCATGAGCTTCTGGTGGGTGTCTGTTTGTTTTGATTTGACAATTGCCAGGAAATCTGAGACAAAGATCCCTGGCAGATTACGTGCAGAGCAGCAGCGCCCGAGCCTGCAGCCCAGGACCTGACTAGCACTGAGGATTGGTAACCACCCAGGAGGATATCTTTGAAAAACATACAAACAAACAAAACACCACAAAAAAGCAAACCAAACCCCCAAACAAACACAATTAAAGCAAGCTTCTTGAAGCCTGGCTCAGTAACCCTGAGGCGTGTTTGGGCTCTGGTATTGAAACTGATTTTGTGTGTGCTCCCAGGTTGTGTCTTTTCCCTGCTGTAGTTGGAACCTGCACGGAGACTGCACGAGTTTGAGGAGATGGAGACCTGCAGCTCTGTTGAGGAGGGTGCTGCAAAAGGACATTTACACTGACACAAACATGCATCATGAATCTCTAGACTGAACCACAGAGATTTCCTCCTCCTCAGAGGAGCAGTGACTTTGAAATTACTGTCAATTCAAGATGTAGGATGATGGGGTGGACAGAGCAAGCTGCAAGTTGTGAGTGATGTGGAATAGGAAACAACAAAAAGATGTGTGGTGCTTGGGGAAGTGAACATAGGGAATGTTGTGTGTGAGCAGTGGGTGTAAATCACTTGGGCTGCTGTGTGCATCCTTTTTCAGCCCTTAGGAGGTAAGAGAGAATATGCTGTGTAAGTGAATGACAAAATATGAGTGGGGAAAAATGATCTGGGCTGTCAGAGGACAGCAGAGAGGCTCTGTACCTTTGAGGCTGGCAGGGAGGAGCATTGCTTCACTCACTGGGTCTAAATGTACTTCATAAGTTGTGCTGTGGCACAGTAACTGCTTATCACAGATAGGACTTGCTTGGTAAAGCTTAGACTGCTCTCTCCTTGTTACAAAATCCCACTGCTCCCTTAGTTTTTCCTGATATTTTTGCAAAAGTTGTGGCTGGCATGTGTGGTTGAATCTAGAAGATTCTCTTTACCTCTGTGAATGGAGAGGTAGGGTTCAGGCAGTGGTATTTTGTGATGCTCTCAGCCTATCAATATGTGTTGTCCTCAATATATTAGCAAAAGGGGAATGTTGGAAGAGCTTGACCTCTCTGTAGGGACACTGTAGCAGCAAGTTGGGTGCATTTGTCATAGAAAGAAAAAAGTGCTTTAATAGAAGAGGAAAGCCCTGCACATTTCCCCTGAGATATGATTAAGGTTGTGTCATCATTTTTCTTGTGAGGGAGAAAAATAACACCCAGCAAATCCCAGTGTAAGCTTAGAAAAAGGTCTTGCCACAAGTTGACTGGGGGTGAGGACAGGAAGTGGAGCTCTGTTTATTTATGGTGCAAAGAGCATTTATGATGAAAGTAGGAAAGCTGTGATAATCTGAATCCTATTTACATTTCCCATCTTTTAAAATCTCTGGAAAGCACTTGGATTGCATCCTCTCTCCTAAGCCTCTTCCAGGAATGTTGCCACCAGCTGAGCACTGACAGAGAGCTTTTGTTCCTGGTGTGTAGCCAGTAAGTCAGCCCTCCTGCCTTAATACACTGCTTTATTTTCTAGTGATTCCTTGCCACATGATCTGGTGAATGGTATTTGAAGGCCAAATGGAAGGCAGTTAGGAGAGAAGGAAGGGTATGTTTTGTAACAGTGATTTTTTTTTTTTTTCCCTGAGAAAGAAACATTTAGAAATATTTGAATCTATTTCTTTGGTTACCTCTCTGAATTACAGCTCACAAAAGAACTTCAACCTTTTGCCTAAATTCTGTTATAATTCCAGACAAAATCTTTATTGGGAAGGGCTGATATCTCTTTCTAATAACGTATTTTTTGTCCTAGACACAGATGGAACTTGGTTTTATAGCAAGGAAGCAGTAAAGAACGAGGACAGGGGTCCTTGCTAAATGCCAAAAGTTAAGGTAGGAAAAGAAAAAATCCTACCCACTGATGCTGAGTAGGATCTGGAAAACGCCTGCTCTTTTATTATTCAAAGAGAAAATGACCCATCTTTGAGGAGGGAGGAAATATCTCCTTCCCCTCTGTCCCCCAGTGTGGCTGTGACCAGGCAACCTACCACAAAGAATTGTTTTTATTGCCCTTTCTTGCTGGGGCCAGTCCTCGTGGAGCGGGGAGCCTGCGGGAAGATCTGTTCCTGCCTCTCCCATTGCAGTGGAGTGGAAGCTCTCCTCTCTGCACTGCCTCTGGGAAGGGATTTCTATCCAGGTAGTTTAGCTGATTGGTCACTGAACCCCATTTTCTCAGTGCTCTGGGGAGCAAATTGTTATTCCCAAGCACCTTGAGCAGTAACCCTGCTTTGCAGTGACAAACCTCATGTGAGGGCTGAGCTGTGCCCACAGCTGTTTATCAGAGGAAAGCAGATCACTTGCTGCTATCAGAATTGCATGCTCCAGGAGCATAACTTACTGTGGGGTATTTTTTACATGTAGCTGTTTGTACTTTGGTTTTTCCTGCCAATTAATACAAAAATTTAAAAAGTCCTAATGCTACTCACAGGATTTCTCTGTGAAGTCTGGTTGCCTCTGTGAGAAGCAAAAAATGCCAGAAGACAAACCTCAAAATTTCAGATTTGGAGTAACCTAGACTTTTCCAAGAGCCTGTTTGCTTGTGAGGGGTGTGTGTTTTTCTGGTGATTTATCACAGCTGCCTTTCTCATTGAAGCCTGCAGAAACTGCAGCTGCTCTGAGATAGAAATTTGACACTTCAAAACCTCGGGTCTGCTTTGCTTCATGTAGGCCAGAGAGCAGGGGGCATTGTTTTGCAGCTTCCTGACACAAAAGGTCGGTCTGGCTGTGCAGATGGTTACAGAGCTTTATCTCCAGGTGCAGCCAGAGGTTTCACAGTGTGTTTTTTCACGGGGACGTTATTTGAGTGAGTGAACAAACGGCAGCAGCCTTCCCCAGCAGCTCTGTGCTCTTTGCTGCTGCTGTGTGGCATTTCCAGCTGCTGTCAGGTCCAGAACAAAAAGTCTAAACTTCAGTGATGCTCTCAGTTTCTCTAACTCCTCCCCTTTCCTTTGTTTAGATCTCCTTCCACCAGGAGTCTGCAATCTGCTCAACCCCGCCGCCATCTACGCTAACAATGAGATCAGCCTGGGAGATGTGGAGATCTATGGCTTCGACTACGATTACACATTAGCACAGTATTCTAATTTACTGCACTCCATGATTTTCAACACTGCCAGAGACATCCTAATAGAACAATTCAAGGTAATGAGGTGCTAAGAGTTTCCACTCAATGAAGCTTGCTGCTGTCTTTGCAATACCCCAGACATGCTTGTGCAGGCATTATACACACATGTCAATTACTTGATTTATTGAGATAAACTTAATATTTCACAATCTTTGATTGCAGAATTAATTTCCTTTGAGATTATTTAACATGATGTACATTCCTGAGGTTTTATAAAGTGGAGTGGGAGCCTTAGTGTAAAAAAGCCCAGGTCAGCTGTACTCAGCTATGGAAATAATGCCTACAGGATTGCTGGTAGGAGGTGCACATGGTGGCTGAACATAAATCATGGGCCAACTCTGAAGCTGTGCAGGACTTGGAATGTGCTGGTCGATGGGATGATGCCCTAGAGCATGTCCCAGAACAGACACTCTGTTTGCAATGGGTGACTGCTTATGCATTTTTTCTCATCCTGCCTTTCTGTTTAGAGGGGCTCTGCAGTGCCAATCTTTAAAAATATGTGCAAAGATTACAAGAAGTGTCCTCACTGCCTCAGTGAATCTGATGCTTTTTCACTACTGTCCTTTACATGAGAAAAACTAGTTTGGGGTATCCTGATCCCTTTGTCTTGCTCCATTCATCCACTTTCTTTGCTGAAGGGCCAAAATTAGACAGGACTAAAGGAGCTCAGGTGAAATGATTGTGTTGATTATCCAGTGCTTATGCTCTAATGATGTGGCTGTTTGTGTTCCCAGTATCCAGAAGGGCTTGGGAAGTATGACTACATTCCAGGGTTTGCCATACGGGGACTTCACTATGATGTACAAAAGGTAAGCTGTACAAAGTTCACTCTCCTGGCCTTTGTTTTCCTCTGTTATGTTTTCAGTGGAGATACTTTATGTCACTGCTTGCAATAACATCTGTCACCAAATGACCAGCGAGTCTGGCTGGCTGGGCTCTTCACTGCTTGGGTTCTTCCCCAAAGAAAGATGTCTATTGTGCCAGCCTGACCTCCAGCAGAATGGGACATTCTAGCAAAGGCCTCTGCTAAACAGCCTTGCAAATTTAAAAGTCAATTAATTCCACAGGCTAATTAATAGAAAACTGCGCTTGTTTATGTGATCATTTCTGTCTTTCAGGAAATTGAAACAACAAAACTCAGTCCTGCATCTACAAGTATTTGCCAGGAGCAGAGGCATAATGTCTTACTCTAATAATAGAAATGACTTGCCAGGAGAATGCTTTGGGAAGCTTTCCCCACCCCCCACCCCGAATAATAGGAGTGCTTGGAATAAGATCCAAGCTACTTGAGATGCATACTTCTTAAGAACACAGGCAGCAGAGTGCAGGCATTAGCTTTAACCCTTTTCAGTGCTTTGGCTCTGTTCCCTGATGCCCAGTGATGCCATGCTGGCTGCTGCAGCCAGGCAGTCAGGTGGGAGCTCAGCACAGAAAGTTGTTTCACTGGAGTAGCTTTATTGTATGTTGAGTTTGAGTGAGTTCAGAGAAGCAGGCAGTGCAGGCTGGAGTGTGTGTGCTGTCCTCCTGCAGGAGGGAAAAAGGAGAATGAAGGAAAAAACTCTAGAGATTTTCTGTCTTTTGTCCTAACTGTGGAGACAGCATGGCAGCAGAGCCCTCATGCCTCTGGCCTTACAAAGCAAGAAGTAGATCTGTGGGAAACTGAAGGTTCTTTCTCTGTTTGAATCTTTGGCTGCTGTATCTGAGAAACATGGGCAAGTGGCCTGGCCAAGCAAAGCACCCTTTGAGTGAGTGGAAAGTAGAGAACTCTCTTTTCTCAGGATCAGAGTTTGCAAAAAACACAGAAATCTGGGCTATGCCTGTCTACAACTTTCAGCATATTTGCCTGCACTCCTCACAGATTACTGGGAGGTTTGCCCACAGTGTAACAAGATACACTGATATTGTATCCTGATGGAAGAAGTTCAATGCCATGTTCCAGTGGGAGCTGTGGAGTGATGTGGGTTTAGTGTGAGGCTGCTTCCATCCCAAGGATTTGTGTTACAGCTTCAGAGTGATGGATGGAGAAGGATGGCTCATGATTAGGGGAGTCTCTGTTACCAGCCTGGTGAGCTCCTGGACATCTTTCCTTCAATGTCTGCTGGGAAGGGGAGAGCTGGAGCTCTTGTGTGAGGAAAATGACTGAGTGCTGCTGTGCTCTGAAATAAAACTTGCCCACTTAGTTCTGCTTAAGATAAAGGTGGGGGGAAACAGATCTGTGCACACAACGCTCCTTTGGAATATGTGTTTTCTTGAGGAGAGATAAGAATAGACTGTCTTGAGTCACAGAAATATTGTTGTCCCTGTTTTTCAACTGCATCCCTGTCTACAAATTGGGGTATAACAGACTTTGGCTCATAGAAGGATGGTCTTTTGCCAGAGAGACCAATAAAAAGACACAGTATGAATAAGTGTGTCTAAAAGTAGCTGGAGAATAAGTGCTGTCTAAAGTGTATAGAAGTGGTATGCTCATACTGAACTTTATTTTCTGAATGTCATTTGTGTGGAATTTTAAACTGAATAAGGTTTCAGTGTAAATTTTAACAATAACTGAGTTCTAACAGTAAATATTTATCCCTTGTCACAGAGTCTCCTCATGAAGATCGATGCTTTCCATTATGTCCAGCTGGGGACTGCATATAGGTCTGTCAGTTCTGAAAATCACTTTCTAAATGCTTATGTATGCAAAAGTGGATTTCTACATCTCACTGTATGTTCATGGCATAGGTTGCTTTGCTTCTTTCCTGAGCAGAGCACAGTCTTGTCTGGCTCATCCTGTTTGCTCTTGCTTCAAATGCTTACCTGGCATATAATTGCAAGGAGTTAATTTTTCTCAAGCATTTCAAGCCGGGTGTGGGTGGGAAGACCTGGAGCTTTTTGTAATGGTTAATAGCACATCTGGTCACATACACTGCCTGGTGTTGCAGCTGCAGCTACAGCATGGCTGGGTTAACACCTCAGAGCACACAGAGCCAAAAGGGAAGGGCTCTTCTAAATGTGGCTCACACATGGGCCTTTTTCAGGCAGGATTTTGTCCCAACAGTGCTCTGCTGGGCCTTGGAGAGTGATCTGGATGTGCAAATTACATCTTAAAGCAACATAGACGTGCCAATAAATTAATAATGCATCAGAATCTGGGCTCACTTTAAGTCCCAGATTGTCCTGTTTTTCCTTTAGTTCTCCAAAAAGAGCTGGGTATGCTTTGGGATAAGTGGCTGATACAGTGCAGAGCAAATTTTTCTCCTACAAGTTGTGAGACTGGAGACTGAGAAAATACCTTGCTCCAAAGAGGAGTGGAGTTGGTGTGTAAGAAGTAGTAATTTATAAATATCAATAGCAAATCTCCTGTAAATCCTATGTTGTATTTCCTGAGCATGGAAGCCAATGTGTTTTTTTCCTTGATCTCTGCCCTTTTGCTGTTAAGCTTTAGTTACAGTAAACACTCTAAGAATATTAAGAAGGGCGTTTCATAACCAGAGACAATTGGCTTCTTTGAGTGCCAGTTTGGGGGGTGAGGGGACCAGGGGTTTGTACTGCTCCATATTGTACTTCATCTTCATAAAGAGATTTTTAGTGAAAACACATTTTAATTTTTCTTTTCCCTAGTGTCCTTTGGTAACTGTCTTTTTTTGAGTGTCCTTCTAAACTTTCCTTTGCTTTTGTGCACAACTGAGGCAACATTTAACTTCTTAGATGCTGTGTCATAACTGAGTAGAAAAGGAGAAAGGGAAAGTTGCTGACTGCTTGAGCAAAGAGTCATCAAAATTGTGCAAGAGGCAAAACCTGCAGCAGTCAGATAACCTGATGTTATGAACTACACAGATCAGCCATACTCCTGGTTTGGGTGTTTTTGAGAAAACAGCCTTCTCTGTTGAATGGTCTTAGTCAAGATCTGGTTCTGTTTAGGAAAACTGAATAAGAAGGAAACCCTGTTTTCAGGAAGCCTTTTCCTACACCTTTCATTAAAGGTGATGTATCTCATGGAAGCAACATCTCCAAACCAAGTTAGTTACCCAGTGCTGCCCGAGTCAGGGCTGATTTGGTGGGGCAGTCCTGTCAGCAAATTGACAGCAGACAGAGAGAAGCCTCTGGCTGGACTCTGCTGGAATGTGGATAAAGCCCCTCAATTAACTTGTAGGAGCAAAAGAGGTATCTGAGGAATGTCTTGGGAAAGATTTTATGTGGATCTTTAGAGCCGTTGGGCTCTCTGCCTGTCTCCTTTGAGCAGGAGGAATTTTTGAGTTTTAGGAAAGAGCCTGTTTGCCCTGTCCTGTTTTTCTCTGCTGTTTGTAGCACTGCACAGACAGTGATTATTGACAAACTGCTTTGTTTTGTGTCTAGGGGGCTCAAACCGGTGCCTGATGAAGAGGTGATTGAACTCTACGGTGGTACCCAGCACATCCCCCTGTACCAGATGAGTGACTTCTATGGCAAGGTATTGTAAACCCCCCCAGCTCTTTGGACAGCTGGAACACAGAGGGAATTGTATGCACATGTAAATGACTGCAGCCTCCCTTGGAAAGGCTGGTCCCCAGTGAGCTGCAGTGTGTGTTTTTGTTCTAGTGGGAATATGCCCCAGAGGTTATTTAGCAGTTTAGCATCTGAAAGACATCTGCAAAGCATTTTTAAATACCAGGGCTATTGGCCTAGAGCTAAATGGCTTTGAAGACTGATAGGGAGATGTTCCCTGCTTGTTCCTTGGCCAAATCAGGCTCCCAAGCTACCCCTGCAGCCTGCAGTGCTGTGTTAGCAGTGAGCTGTTGGGGAGGAGGTCTCTGGGGGGTAGCAGGAGTGCCTGCAGGGTGCTTGCAGTGCCTTTCTGTCTTTGGTTTTGGGTAGGGTGTTTTCCCCTTCATGTTAAGGATCTCCCTCCACACTCCTTCAGAACTGCTCAGGGGATATTATTTATAGAGTTGTAGTCCATGAGTGTAGGGATAGTAAAATACTGACATTCTGTCTGTAGGGGCTGTAAAAATCCTCTGGTTGCCTGAACTAGAGGAAGTTAGGAGAGGTTTTTCTTCCTTGTGTCTCATGTGGCACAGTGGCCAAGCAGGACCTTTCACATCCCTTCTCCCAGAGCTGCTTTGTTTCTTGCCTCAGTTCTGGTGCCTTAGGGGAAGCTGGAAGGAGAAGGGCACACTTCCTCTGTAATACCCCTGTGAGTCTGCTCTGTGAAGTCTCCAGCAAGGTCACTGCTTGATTTTTCTCTTTCTCTCTTGGGAACAATTAATCTGAGTGGTTGCTTTCTGGATAAGTATATACTCTGTTTATAGCTCAATGACGTTTCCAGCTTTGAAATAGGACATTTTTGTTTAGAATTTGATCTGTCTGTAAACTGCCATTGACTGGCCTCCTCCTGTGCAACTCTCCTCACTCCTGCCAGACTTGAGCTGATTTCATCTTTCTTTTTATATTATTGTAAACATGAAACCTGCTGCAAGTTGTGGCTTTCTGTAGGACCACGTGATTATGCTGAGGTGAGTCTTTATGTGCTTGTATGTACCAGGTGCTTTCTTCTTTCCTGTAGCTGGTATTGAAAAATTTGTCTAAAGAAGTAGAGATATCAGCTTAGTCTTTGTGAAGAGGTGAATCTCCTCTCCTATTAATGTAATAGACTCCATGAGCTAATAGGTGGATCTCAAAGAGAACAAAAGTATTGACAATTAATAGCATTTGCATTCAGCAATGTCTGCTCAGCCTGTGCCACTCAGTGGGGCATATTTTCCCACATTAGTGAGAAAGATGAAAGAAGGGTTATGATGACTGCTGGTGTGAGCAGGTGCAGTGAATGGTGAGGAGTGAGCCTTTAGCAGGGCTCTTTGATTTGTTCTCCTCAGTCTGCCATGCTGATGCTGCTGTATGAGCAACAGGAGAGTTGCTAACAGGCAACAAGAGAAGTGGCACTGATATGGCTGAAGTGTGTAAATACTTAAGTATTTACTTAAATACTTCAATAAATCCCTTAAGTGTTTTCCTGGATCTCTGTTAGCAGGAGTGTGTGACAGCTGCCAGCATCCCAACACCTGCAGTAGTTGGGCACAGATCTTTCCCAAGGTTCAGCACTGCAGCTGCTGTGGCTTTACATGTGATGGCCTGTAAGGAAGGTGCAGGTGTCAAGGGAGTTGTAGAAAAAGCACATGTAACACTCTGAAAGCACAGTCCAATTTTTGTCACAACTCCTGTCACTATGTCTGCCTAAGGAAGTCAAGGCCATTAAAGGGACTTGGGAGAGGTTGGACTTGCCAAGAAAAATGAAACAAGGCACAGAAATTAAATCAGAGTTGACAAGGTAAATCTTTGCTGTTAACACTGAACATTTACCTGTCTGCTCTGTACTTCAGGTATTGACAGGTAGGACAGGTCATTGGTCTGCTAAATCCCATACCTAGTTATTTCAGTAGGAACTGCCTGGCTTTGTCCCTCTTGCTTCTTTCCCATAATCTCTGAACAGAAAAAAAGATGAAGGTTGTTTACATAAAATTTTGGTGTTGCTATGGGAGAAATATTCCCTTAGCAAGCAGACATCAGAATGGACAGAAGTGTTGGAAGGAGTCAGTGAGTATCCTAAGCAGCACCACCATGTGTGGTAGGTGGCCCTTTGTGTTGTCTTCTGCTGTAGGTGAAATTGTCCTGTGCTGGGTGGATGGAAATTTATAACCCTCAGCACACCAACATGGCTTTTGATGGCAGCATTTTTTGGTAATACACCTCAAGCAAAATGCTGTTTGTTATTCCTTTGCCCTTTTGACCCCAATTTGTATTGCCCCAGGTGTTGCCTTTAGACAAGGCTGGTCTCCTGCCACCCTTAGCCAGCCAGACTAAATGGGAGATGTTCTCTTGTTACACATTCTGCCATGACAGGGCCACATTTGTCATTAGACAGCAGGGGCCCTGTCAGCTTTCATCATCTGCACCTTCTGTGGCTTTCTGGGTGCTGCTTTCATGTCTGTGTTTCACACAGCTCTAATAAACTTTCTGAAGTGGGTCAGTACTATCCTACAGTGTTCCAACTTCATGGCTCTCAGTCCTGGATTGCTCAAAGCCCATGCACAGACATGATGGAGCTGGATTGCCAGGGCACTGCTGGTGACCAGTTCATGGGGAGTCTGTGTGCTTCCCAAGTTACTTCCCATATACAGGACCTTAGTAATTGACCCATTCTGGTCTGGAACTTCATCAATGGAAAATGAAAAAATTGATCCCAGCTTCATCTTGCAAGGGAGACTCACTGCAGTCCTCTGCACAGGTGGTATCTGCAGAATAAATAAAGTTTATTTTACTGGAAAGCCTCTCTGGGGCCAAAGTTGGCTCTTGGCCTGCTGATAGATTTGTGATTGATAGGCAATAAAAATAGCAAATGTGTGTGAGAGTGCAGCTCTGCCTAATGCAAGGGCAGTTATTCCTTGGTGAGGATGTAATTGTCCATTTCCACTTGACTGCTGCTGGGCTGCAGTTCTTTTTCCTCTGGGCTTTCTCTAGTGACACACAGGCATTGGCCAATGGCTTGTTGGAGTGATTCTTACACTGCCTTGTGAAATCTCACTGGAACCTGGTTTGAGCAGCTTGGTGCCCTGTGTAGCCTGGTTGGGATGAGCAATGTGGCATCTTCAGCAAGGCCCTTGTCTGCTGCTGTAGCAGAGCATTGTCTGTTGGCACCTCTATTAATGCCAAGAGTCCAGGTGGGAAGCAGAGGTTGAATTAAAATATCTGGGACCAACTCCCTGCTTCCCCCATCTTCACCATGTGGTATTAATGATGCTGGGTTTGTGTAAACATTTATGTGAAGGAGACACCTCTCTCTCTCTCTTCAAGGTTGGTGTTTTGGTTGAGAAGAGAGGGCTGCTTGCTGAGTGACTGGGATTTACCACACCAGGGTTTTTCTTGTTATTAGTCTGGAATATATTTCAGATGATGCTGGGTGATATGAGTTTGTTTGTTGGCTTTATTTTTTTCCAGTATTTTTGGCCTAATGCCTCCTTTTCATTTTTTTGCTTTCCAGGGTCCATCACTTAAGCAGTTTATGGACATTTTTTCTCTCCCTGAAATGACACTGCTCTCTTCAGTCATTGATTACTTTATCACCCATGGCATTGAGTTTGACCAGGTGCATCTCTACAAAGACATATCTGTAAGTGAAATGCCAACTGCCCCACAGCTCACACCCATCAGAGTTGTGAACTCTGCAGCACTGCAAACCCAAGGGTTTGCAGTGACCAGCCTGATATGACAGCTCTGTTGTCCCTTTAGATCAAAGCCTTACCAGGGAATATTCAAAGCTGTGTTTTCAGAACATGTTTGGGCTCTGTCTGTACTACAGAGCTGGTGTTTCTGGTGTATCCTGTGTGGGAGTGCCTAAGCTGCTTAGGCTGAAGGTCCTTCCATGGGAAATATATCACAAAGCTTGTGTAAATGTTTTCTGGTTCTGCAGACTTTTAATTTGTTTTCCTTAATATTTCATTTGTCAAATAGAAAAGCTGTGTATCAAACAGTTTACTTTATACAGTGATTGCTGTAAAACACCTGTCCTGGCTTGCTCTGAGGATCCTGTACCCCTTGCAGCTGCATAGTCTGATCCAGTGGTGACTCCAGCTTTCATGTGTCATTTACTTCAAGGTGTTAAGTGGCACTTGAAAGGGCTGTGTGGGATTATCAGCATTGTTGGGGCTGTTTGACTTTTCAGTTCATGCTGTAGACAAGATGTAAGTGCTTGAGATTGCTGCTCTGGGTGATTTATGCTGACAGACAACACATTTTCCTTATTGCACTCCCTTTTCCATGGAGAAGGGTTTTTGATTGGTACCTTGTGGGGCTGTTAGGCTCACCCACTGGCTGTTCAGTTCTGGGAGGGAAATGGGGCTCCAAGGGGAAATGGGGTTTCAAGTCTGTGCTGCTGCCTTGTGATAAGGATCCACCTGTCAGCTGTGTGTCCTGGCCTTCTGTTGGTGCTAGATAGGAACCTGCCTGCCCATTTCCCACAAGACCTTAACATGTTTCAAGGGTGTTGTTTTTTCTCTTGGGGTGGGGAAAATGTGAAGAAGGCATATAGCTGACTCCTGAGGCCTTTTGTGAAGAGTATCTTCTTTTGAGTTCAAAGTATCTTCTATTGAGATCAAATGGATGTGTTCCTAATTGAAATCTTGAGAGCAGGGGGATGGTTGCCACAGCTGATTCATGTCCAATGCAGGGCAGCTGGTGTGGTCCAGCCCTCAGACTGCTCAGTGCTAATCCTGGCTTTGTCCTTTTGGAGGAGAATGTGGTCCTCTCTGAGGAACAACTAAAGTAGGCAAAGAAGAGAGCTGAGGCAGAAAATCTGTGGCAATGCCTGAGATCTATATTGAAAGTAGGGACCATCACATGCTCTCACCAGAAGAGTTCTTGCTTTTTTCCTGTAC
Source organism: Ammospiza nelsoni (assembly GCF_027579445.1). NCBI lineage: Eukaryota > Metazoa > Chordata > Aves > Passeriformes > Passerellidae > Ammospiza > Ammospiza nelsoni. Next base: position 15,078,192 of record NC_080643.1, on the reverse strand, counting down.
AATGAGGATAAACAAACATTTTTTCAAAACTTATCCCTTTGCACTACCCAGGTTCAAGTGCAAAGAAATGTTTTGTGAACATGAGCACAGAGATCCTTCTGTGCCTGTAGAGGACTTGCATAGCCCAGCTGTGAGGACAGCACTGGCTTAGCCTGACACCCTGCTGTAACTCCTGGTGGTACTGCTGATGTGTGTTTGGGAGCAGGCTGAGTGCTACAGGCACTGCACCGAGTCAAAAGGGCAGATCCTGGGCTATGGCAAAGGCTGAAGGTGACATGTAATTAAAGCAGTCCTGTCACACCAGTTTGGTCACTTCATATTTGAGAGTAAGAATGTGCAGTTTACCCTGCTTCCCCTTGGAGGCATTTTTTTGATGCCTACCAAGGCTCCAAGATTTTACCTACAGAAACATTATAGTTTTCCCTTTTTTTTTCTTATTTTCTTTTTTGGAGGGCAGGAATTTAGGGAAAGAGCACACTGAAATGTTTTTTCTCTGCAAAGGTTTTGGCACAAGTCCAAAGATCTGCTTGCTTTTAAGTGACAAGCAAGATCTGCTTGCTTTTGAGTTAAGAGAAAGCTGTTTTCTTGTCAGAGCTCCTGCCCTCTTTTCAGATTCCTTCCAATAAGGCAATGAGATGTGACCTCTGCGTTTTTGCCCTTCAAATCCACACGATGGAAAGAAGCTCTTAAAACTCCATTTTTAAGTGGTTATGCCTCCACCTTCATCATCCCCTTTTAAGTTGTAAATTGTGGTTCTCTCCAGCTCTGAAGGAAATTTTCTGGGGTCATGAGGAGGTTTCCCCAGCACTGCCATGAGAGCAGTTGACTGTGTGGCAATGTTACTGTAGTGATATCAGTGGTGAAGTCTGAAAGGGCAGCTACTGAAGGGGCACACACAGTGTCACAGTGTCATAGGAATTTAAGGGTCCTGGGGAAAGGCAGCAATTTGTTTACCTGTGTGAATTGTCAGGGATGAAAACAGTGCTGTTCAAACAAGCATTTGCATGTGCAAGCACTGCAAACTGTGTTGCTGCTCTGGAAATGGTTTTGTGGGTCTGGCATATCTTGCTGGATGGAGACTTGTGCAGAATCTCAGTTGGGTGTGTCTAAAACTGTGCTGTATCTTGGCTTCTGGCCTGGAAAATAGAGAATATTTGGATGCCCTTGACAACATCTGTTTTAACTTGCCTCCCTCCCAGCTGTGTATTGTGCCACCCTGCTATGGGAGCTTCTGCTCTGCCTGTGCACACTGGTCACCCAGGGTTCTGAGCTGTGGCCCTCTTTGGTTTGTGGGGAGCACTGGGGATCACAGGTGCTCTCCTCTGCTGCTGTTCACACTCCTGTCCTCACTCCTGTCCTTTGGGTCACACCTGGCAGAGCTTCCACAGGCACAGGGGGAACAAAAGCCACCTGGTGTGTGAGACAGTACAGTGTTGGGACAGTAAATGGTTTTGGAGTGGCACAGTCCTTATTGCCTTGGAACCAGTGGGGTAACATGTGCTCGTTTCCAAGAGCAGGAAGGAACTTGTGCTTCCACAGATAAGTTTTGAGGTTTTCCCTCTTACACTGCATCAGCTGAGCCAGCCACCCTGTTCTTCTTCAGGCATCTTGGTGAGCCTTGCTGGGCAGGCTCTGCTGCTTTGCAGTGATGGAGCTTTTGTTCATTCAGCAAGGAGAGGATGTGTCATTACTGCCTTGGTCCTCAGTGGTGGCAGTAGGTTTGTATGCTGGGAAACAGGAATGCCATGTTGTAAAACTGAAACATTTTCCCCCCTGCTCTTTTCTTTAGGATGCAATTAGAGATGTTCATGTGAAAGGAGTGATGTACAAATGGATTGAAAAAGATATGGGTGAGTTAAATAGAGCTCTGGTGCCAGATTCACTTGTCACTTCCTCTTTAGGTAGAAGTGATGGGGATGAGGAAGGCCACTTTGTCACCATGGTGGTTTATTGCCTGCCTGCCTGGGGTGGATCTAACTCTGAACTTTTGCATCTTTAGTGGTATAGGGGCTAGGTTTGGTTTGGTTTATAGAAATGTGGTCATGACTTATGCCAGAGTGTTCTGATGGATGCTGTATGTTTCATTCTGGTACAGAGCAGTATATCCTGCACGGGGATGAAATCTATGCTGTGCTAAACCGCCTGGTGAACCACAAGAAGAAGCTGTTCCTCATCACAAACAGTCCCTTTAGCTTTGTGTGAGTACCATTACTGCTCATCAGTGGGTCACCATGGCACAGCAAGAGCTGTACAGGGCACTCCCTCTTCTGAGCACCTGGAATTTGTATGGGACAGGGTTTTGTAGCAGTAGTCATGGAGCTCTCTGGGAACTGTTTGTGGTGAGTGTTGCACCCACAGCATTGATCTCACTTTTTGGAGAAGTTACAAAGCTGTGGCTGGCCACAACATTGGAGAGCTGACACTGCCTCTAGCAGTGTTTGATGTATCACAGACTTCCCTGGGCTTCCAGTGGTGCAGAAGAAAGTGTGTGACAGCTTGAAACAAAGCACAGCATCAATACTTCATCCAATGAGACAGCTTTGGGGGCTTCACAAATCTGTTTTCTTCCCTGTTACTGAAATAAGAGTTAATTTAGGGCAAACTGTTGTAAAGATGCAGTGTTGGGTGAAAAAAGAATACTGGATCTGTTAACTTTTCTGCTCCTAGGGACAAAGGAATGAAGCACATGGTTGGCAAGAACTGGCGGGATTTATTCGACATGGTCATTGTGCAGGCGGACAAGCCCAACTTCTTCACCGACCGCCGCAAGTACGTGTGCAGGGCAGCCCTGCCTGGGCCTGGGCCCTCCCTGCAGGGAGCTGCTCCTCTGGCCTGCCAGGAAGCACTGCCTGCTAAGCACAGTCTGCCTCCAGAAGCATTCAGCCTTCTCTCAGATACTCTCTGAGGAGGCAAGGATTGACCAGTCTGGGAGTAAGGGGAGAGAATGTGTAGAGCCAAGCAGAAAACGTGCTTCTAAAATTGGCCTGAGAGATGGCCATTTCTTGTCCTGAGAGTATGACAAAATCTTTCCTTTTCCTCTTCCCCACAGCAAGTATCTGTGTGGTTTGTTTTTTGAGGTTTTTTGGGATCTTGTTTGTATTGGATACATGTTTGGGAACTGGCAGTCCTGGAAGCCTTTTTATGTGGCAGCTGAGTTTTGTGGTCAGTTAGGAGCTGCCAATAGAAAGGCTGCTGTCCTTACTTTGCTCTTTGGCTTCTTTGCTTTGGGTACTTGTGTCTGCTTAGTTGAGAATTGGTCTGTTCTTTCCTTTGTATGTGTTTTCCTCCCCCACTACCCAGACTGTTGGCATATGCTGGAGCAAACTATGGAATGGCTTTATAAGCTCTGCTGGCCTGGTAAAGGTTTTTTCATGGGCTGCAGGTGACATGCTTTACTAGCACAGCTTGGAGCTATGATGATCTGGCCCTCTTGGAAATAAAACCTACAGCTGCCTGGTGTCTTAGATGCACTCATGGAGTGGAGAATGTCATGGCAAGCCCTCAGGAAAAACAAGAGACAGCTCAGTTCACCTGGTGAACTCAGCATGGGGATTGCTTTCCATTCTCTCTGCAGACTTGCTTTATCCTATTAGGACATTCCATGGTCTCTGTTGGGCTGGGGCATAGCCAGGCTGGAAGAGCACACAAAGTGTTTCATGGCAAAGCCTTCTTGGCCTTGGCGTTTCAGAAGGAGTTATTATGGTTATTTTCTTCCTCTCTGTATGTGAAAACAAGAAGAATTGCTAGGGATTTTGACATGAAATGGTTACAGTCAGTGAAGCATTTTGGAAAGGTATTTCCCTTTCATACTTTCTCTTCCCCTGAGAAAATAGTGCAGAAAGCCCAGAAGGTCACTTAGAACTCATATAGAGCTTTTATTTTAAGTTGTTACATAGGTAAACAAGTTTTGTGATTCAAATGTTCTGGTTGCTGGGTAACAATCACCAAAAATCAAAAGAAGTTGACATCTCCCCCTGTTTTTTCCCCAGACCTTTTAGAAAACTGGATGATAAAGGCTCACTACAGTGGGACAAAATAAACCAGCTGGAGAAGGGAAAGATCTACAAAGAGGTAAAGTGAATGGGGGCAAGCAGGAGTCTGAAATGGTGGAGACATAGAGCACACCTGCAGTTTTGGAAACCACTGGAAAAACAGGAGAATCTGCTTGGTCAGGGTGAGGGGAAATGATGGGTTCTGCTGTAGGACACTTGTTCGTGGTTGGTGTTTGAAAGGTAGAACACAGAAGTCCTTGAAAAGAGCATCTGTGGAGGTAGAGGGTGTTTGTAAGATGACACACTCTGGGCTGTGCTGGCTGTGGGCAGTGGGAGGTGGCCTGTCCCCAGGAGCTCTCCCTGCCTGATAGGACACTGTGCCCCAGAATGCTTTCAGCATGGGTTTGGCACTAGGCATGGAAGGACAGAGACAAGTGGGAAAGGCAGAGCAGGGCCAGGTAACTTAAGGTGTGGGGTACTTGCTTTTCTGCCCAGGGGAAGCTGTGCTGAGTTACCTCTGCCAGGCTGGGTTGTCCCTGCTGCTGCCCTGTTTGTGCGAGGTGGGGTGGAAGGGAAATATCCCCTGGATGTGTGGGAGGGGCCAGTGAATGTCCCCTGCCCCCTTCACCCTGGGAGCTCTGCTCTGACATTGTCCAGCACGGCCAACTGTGCACTCTTCCCTCAGCTCTTCTGATTCTGGTCCTGAAACTCTTGTCCTGGAGGGGCTCCCAGGTCTGGTAGTTGAGGCTAAAAAGTCACAGCTCTCTGAAATCTGATGTGCATGCAAAGATCTTCCACACCTCACTCCAAACTGTTCTCCATAAGGTTGGAAAAGGTGGACTTGTGTAGAATAAAGAAATAAGGAATAAAGAAACAAGGGTGATCCTGTAGGGTACAGAGCATCAAAGAGAGTACAAAGCCTGGCTCCTGACTCTCCCCTTCTGGAAGGAGTAGCATGTCCAAGGATGAGCTGCAGCTCTGGTGAGCTTGCTGCCCTGAGTGTTGTCCTTGCAGCTGGCCTGTCCCCTGAGACAAGCTGCCTCTGGCTTTAGGACGGTTTGTTCTTGGTTATTTGAGCTGTCCAATCCCACGGGAAGGAGCTGTTAGTGAGATTTCAGTCAATTAGCTGGGACCTGACCCGTTGTAGCAGAGTAGGTCATGTCCTTGAGTAGTGCTGTTGGGAAACCTCTGTCTGGTGGGTCTGCCAAAGGGCTGGGCTGGTGTCCCATCCTCTGCCAAGAGCTCAGAGCTGGGAACATGCAGGCAGAGCTCATTCCCAGAGGGTTAGCAGCTCCTTCAGGAGAAAGGGCACACCTCACCCATGGAGTTCATTGCTGCACTAAATCCTGCCCTTGACCCACCTATGTCTTGTGGCCACAGGTTGCTCACCCAAGTGAATGGTGCACTGAGGAAGGGAAAATACGAGGGAGGAAGGTGGGCTGGGTAGGATTTTGGGCTCCTGTCCAGTTCTTCCCCACTGTCATGTTTATCTGACTGCATTAAGGTTGTTGCCTAACTGTGGCTCTTTGGGTGCATCCTGGTTGTAGCCCACCCTGTCTCCAGCATTTTTGTTCCTTGGAGTGTCACAATATGTTTCTTTCTGGCAAGTGTCACTGGCCATGGCCCTTGCTGTGCTGGGGATGTTGCCAGAGGCCTCTGAGCTGTTGCTGTCCCCTGAAGCAGGGCTGGATGGTAGTTTTTTTCTTGTGGGTATCTCATGAATGGGACCTCAGGGATTGGTGTTTTGCCCTAGGGACTGGGAAGTTGAAGTGATGCCCTCTAGGCCCTCTGTTCCAACAGATGTGGTGTTTTCTGTATGTGCCAAGTTTGTACTCCTTTCCCTCTCCAGATCTGTGATATTGGGGGAAATGAGGGCAGGACCTGGAAATCTCAGAACAGGTGTGGCTCCATGGAGCTCCAAGCACAAGTTTCCTGCCATTGCTGTTTGAGGTGACTGGAGCACAGCAAGAGGACTCTGCTCCTTGCAAGGCTGTGCTCCATCTCCTTCTCTGACAGTGCCTTTTGAGCAGGCCTCATGTGAGCAGCAGCAATGTTGTATCTGAGAAGTGCAGAGGCTGTTTTGTGCTGTTAAGGGAAGTCTGTTCAGCTCCAGGGATGCTGCAGGAACAGAAGGCCCAGCACCCTGGTCCTGGGCAGCCTTAGCTGTGCATTCAGCAAGCTGCCAGTGGCTGCTGGGGGCTGCCTTGTGTTTGGGGGCTTTCTGGCCAGGCTGGTGCTGGTGGCTGGGGGTGCTGGCTCCCTCCTGCCACTGGAGACTGGCCAGGGGGATTGCTGCTGAGTGCCTCATAGGCTTACACTGACTGCATGTGCTGGTCTGCTGGCATTGATGGGCCCATTTCCTTTCCTAGTGGCTTTTGTTCTCGTGACTCATGTGCAAAACTTGTGTGGAGATGGAAGGGTAGTCCCTGAAGTGCCTTCTGTGCATGTGTGGATGTTTGGAAAGCCTTGAAAGCTGCTTGCTGCTGTGCTTTAGCTGGTGCTTTGGGGTTTGGTTTGTTTTACTCAGCTGTGAATCTGTGCAGGCTGCCTGGCTCTTTGGCTTGGTTAAACAGTTCCTGTGGACATGTGGGTGTTGTTAATCTTTGGGGTTGAGATGGTGGTCAGGGATGTAGAACAGCTCCTGACTCCAGAAGCCTTGCCTGGCAGTGCTCACCTTCCCTCTGGTGCACCCTGTGAGGTGAAATCATTATCACCTGAGACCAACAACTTCTAAACCAGGTGTTCTTTCTGCCCAACCTCAGGCTTTTCTAATTTAGGCATTTCTTGGCCTCTAAACTGCCTCCTTTTGTTGCCTTTTTACACCATGTTTTCTTCTTGACTTGCTGTGCCCTAGACCACAGAACTTTGGAAGAATTTTTGCCTTTTTTTAAGGCTAGAGAAAAATCTGAGGGATGTACAGGGAATTTTCACATAGGAAGAAAGTGAAGTGAGGTGGGGAAGGACAGAAAGCTCTGGGTGTAGATGGTGGGGCAGCACATGGGGTTGACATCCCATGAGAGTGCTCACACCTGCCTGGGGTGAGGTGTCCTGTACCCACATTTCACACTGTGCTCCTGTCACTTGCAGGGCAACCTCTTTGATTTCCTGAGGCTGACAGGCTGGCGTGGATCCAAAGTGCTCTACTTTGGGGACCATCTGTACAGTGACCTTGCGGTGAGTGCAATGTCTCTGCCCTCCAGTGGGCTGGGAGCAGTCCCACATGGCTGCTGGGGCTGGAGATAAGGCAGGGCCTGCTCTGAATGCTCAGGGCTGTGCTGGGTGTCCCCCACAACAGGACACACAGGCTGTCAGACAGAGGCAAGCACTGGAGAAAAGGCTCCTGAAGTACCTTCTGTGGGTAAAGTGTGAATTTGAGAGCAGTTTGTAAGGATCCCACCTTTTTAGGTGCTTCATGCAACTGATCCTAGTGACCAGGAGATGGTTGTTATTGGCACGGGCCATGGATGGCTGTCCCCTGAGAATGAGAAATGGGAACAAACCCACTCTTCTAGGAACCAGGGTTGTGTTTGGCTTTCAATCTTTATGTTGAATTCTTGGTTGTTTTTTCACCCTGACCTCCAGGACCTCATGCTGCGTCATGGCTGGAGGACGGGAGCCATCGTTCCTGAGCTGGAGACGGAGATCCGGATCATAAACACGGAGCAGTACATGCACTCCCTGACCTGGCAGCAGGCTCTCACAGGGCTGCTGGAGAGAATGCAGGTAGACAGCTCCTGGCTGAGCAGGACAGGTTATGTGCTGCCTTCTGAGCCTGAATTTTGGGTTTAGCATGGGGATGAAGGGATGTACCATCTTGCCTGGTTCCTAAAAACATCTCATCCTCCTCCTGGTGCAGTGGGCTCTGGGTTTGTGAGTTACAGTGGAAATTGCAGGGAGCTGAGGTGTGGCCTGCAGGACTGATGGATGTGATGCTTTCTACTGCTGTCTTTGCAGATGTATCAGGACGCAGAGTCTAAGCAAGTATTGCTGGAGTGGATGAAGGAACGGCAGGAGATCAGGTGAGCATTTCCCCCCCTCACTTGTGAGGTCTCTTGGGGGCTCCCAGGCCCTGCTTTGTAACCTGCTTTGGGGACAATGCTGCTGCAGCTGCTGGACTCTGGTCCTGCCTGGTGTCACTTGCCTCTGGGTGAGGGCCATGCAGCAGGGCAGTGCTGCAGGCTGGGAGGTTGGACTGGTTTGAAGGCAGGGTGGGAAAGGGGAGTGCTGGGAGGGGCTGGTGGCTGTCTGCTACTGCAGCTCCCACAGCTCCTGACACTGCCCATAACAGTGGAGCACTGAATATTCATCAGTCTCACTGCACAGGGACTGGCCTGCACCACAGTACTTGGGGTGATCCCCTGATGCCCAGGGAATGGAGTGGCCCCGGGCTAAGGGAGTGGGAAGAATCTGTGACCACAGTTTTAGCTACAGAGCACCATCTCTTTGTTCTCAGGTCTCTGACGAAGAACCTGTTCAACCCCCAGTTTGGAAGCATCTTCCGCACCTTCCACAACCCCACGTACTTCTCCCGCCGGCTGGTGCGCTTCTCTGATATCTACATGGCTTCCATCAGCTGCCTGCTCAACTACGACGTGAATTTCACCTTCTACCCCCGGCGCACCCCTCTGCAGCACGAGGCGCCGCTCTGGATGGATCAGCTGTGCACGGGCTGCATGAAAACGCCCTTCCTGGAGGAGATGGTGCACATCCGGTGAAGGGCAGGTACTGCAGGCGGCAGCAGCGCGGCCGGGGCCGGCAGCACCTCTGTCTACCACTAAAGGGCGTTTGACACTTGCGTGTGTGTGTAGATGGTGTGTTTATTCCTCCCTTCACTGGCTCCATCCCTTTCCCTGAAGTGCACTGCAGGCTGCACAGAGGATGGGTGCTTGTGCAGGGAGTCCTCTCGAGGAGTAGGTGAGATGGAAGGGCCAATGCTGGTGGTGGGACACTGCCCCCCCCCCCCCGCTCTGTGCCCAGACACGTGGCTCAGGCACGGAGCTCCACATCTCCAGTGCTTGGTGACAACAACCCATGGGAGGTGTGACAAGGTGTGTCAGGTCTACAGCTCCCCCCATAGCCTGGGACTGCAGCATGAGTGACTCTGCAGATGGACAGGGAGGGTCAGGACTGCCAGCTGGGCAACCACTCAAGCCCATCAGTGAGAGCATCACATGACAAAGCAGCAGCAGCACTACCTGTCCAGTTCCCCACCAGACTGGTCTGTGCTGCTGGAGACTCTGCTGGGTTACTGGGCAGGATGTGCAAGCCTTGGGTGTGGGAGTAGGTCACAGGGTCTCAGAGTTACTGTCTGGGGACATGGCTGCTTTTTGAGAAAGCTTAAGGCTGTGCACTGTTGGTATTTTGGGGTTTGGTGCCATGTGACATCAATACTGTGGCAGTTGATGTGGTGTGGTCTGCTGTGAGCTGCAGAGGGATGTGTTCAGCCCTGCAGGGAAGGTGCAGGGCTGGCAGCAGAGGTGGTGACCTTCATCTGTGTTCACTGAGATGTGGCCTAAGGAGGGCCTGGTGAGGATGTCTGGGGAGGGGACAAGTGTGAAGTGCTGTGGGGAACATGGCCACACAAAGCCCTCAGTGGTGCCTCCCAGCAGGAGGAAGAGCAGAGAGATGCTAATAGTGATGCCAGAGTCTATAGGAGTGGACAAAGGTGACAGGCAGGAGGCCCAGGAAGGTGAGATCTGGTTTAGGATGGGAGGTGCACAAAGTGGGCTCTGCACTGGCTCAGGGCCTTGCTGGTCCTGTTCAGGCTTCAGATTTCCCAGGGCCATGCAGGGTGTTGGGGAGGGGCAGAGGGCAGGTGGGGTGCAAAGGAGGTGTTGGGAGTTTGTGCCACTGTGATACTGGTTGGCCCTAGGAGCCAGGAGCTCATGCCATCAGAAAGCTGGTTGGTGTGGGAAGTGATGGCCACAGGATGAAGGGATGGCAATACTGACTGTCTTGGTCCTCCTTCTCCTCCCCTCACTGCTGCACCATTTGCAGATGGCAACAAGGCTGACAGTGCCAGCTTGCTCAGGGGCAGTCAGTGAGTCAGTGTTGAGGTGACAGGGAGGAGAGAGGGGACAGAGGAAAGGGCCTGGCAGTGAGCAGGCACAGAGGAGGTGAGTGAGTGACTGCAGAGTGGGTAAGGGCTGTGGGTTTGGAGGGAGCTGAGCACCAGGGCCGTGTGAGCACTGGGCTGTGCTGCTGGCTGTAGGGGCTGTGTGTGTCACTGTGGGGGCAGCTGAGGAAGAGGAACCAGGGCAGTGTGGAGGACCCTGTGCCAGGACCTGTGACTCAGAAAGGTGCTGTGTGTGTCAGCAACCCTCAGTGAGACACACACACACACACACACACACACTTCTCCTACCTGTTCCTCCCCAGTGCTGTGCCAGGCTGGCCTGTCAGTCTGTCACTTGTGTGTCACTGCCTTGTCTTTGTGCCATGTGCCAGCCTGTCGCACACTTTCAAGATGCCTTGTGCTCAACTCAGTGGCTTGGACAATCTGTTAACGTGGCTGCTCTAATCAAACACCTGTAGTAGGTGCATGTGGCATTGTCTTTGTGCTGTGTGTAGTGTGTAGCTCAATAAACGTCTGCAGCATGTGTCACTAACTGACTAACCCGCTCCTTTCCCTGCCTGGGGGCGTGACCGAGGGCAGCCTGGGCTGAACAGCGAGGCTGGGGCGAGCAGCACGGAGCAGCGGTGCCCTTACAGCGGCAGTGCAGGCCGGGGGCACCCGGAAAGGTGGAAGGTGTGTCCCAAAGGGTGTTCGGGGTGTGACTGACGAGACTCGTACCTGACCATGGGGCAGTGGGAGGGCACGGGAGCGAGGCCCGGCGGGCCCCGGGGGTGCTGCACGTGAGGACGGAGGGCCCTACGTCCCTATCAGCGGCTGAACAGGACTCTGGGTGCTGGAGGCCCCTCGTACGGGGCTATAACAGGCGGGGGCGGGGACACGAGGGGCTGGAGCTCCCACCTGCAGGGGGCGGCCGGTGCGGGCGGGGCGGGCGGTGGGAGGCCGGGGCCGGGGCCGGGGCGGCGAGGCAGGCGCGGGCACAGCCGGTGGCGCTGAGCTGTTTATTTCCCCGCGGTGCGGTCGGGTCGGGGCCGCGCGGGGTCACTGCAGGAACCCGCGGGGGTCGGTGCCGGTGTCCACCAGGGGCGGGTCCTGCGGGGCAGAGAGCGGCGTGAGCGCGGGGCGGGGCTCGGGGCGGGGCGGAGGGAGAGCGGGGCGGGGCTCAGGGCAGGGCGTGGCTCACGTGCAGCGGTTCGTAGTCGGGGGCGTGGCCGCCGTACAGCGGGTTGGGGATGGCCACGAGCGGCCGCTGCGGGCGGGGCCTGACGGTGCGCGGGCCCGCGCGCTCCGGCCGGGGCCGCGCCTCCTCCTCCTCTTCCTCGTGCTCCTCGTCCCCGCGGAGATCGGCCTGCGGCGGGAGCGGCGGTGGGCGGGGCTGCGGCACCGGGCCGGGAGAGCCCCGCCCACACCCCGCCCGTTGTCGCCCACGGGCTCCCCCTGGCGGCCCGCCCTCTCCCGCGCAGCCACCGGGACCCCGCGCCGGCCCCGGCCGATTCCCCCGACCCCCGGCTCCATCCACCGCCCTCGCCCCCCGTACCTGATAGTACCCGAACTGCCCCTGCTGCCGCCGCCTCCTCACGCAGTAGTAGGCGGCGCCGGCACCGGCGAGCAGCACCAGCGCGAAGCACAGCGCTGACAACGTCCCCGTGGCCACGGCGCCCGGCCCCGCACCGTTCACCTGTGCCAAAACAGCGGCTCCCTGACGGCGCTGCCCCGGCACAGCGGTGGCACCGCCCCGCAGTGGGACCGTGGGCAGCCCTCCCAAAATGAGCCGTGCCAGGAGCAGACGACAAGGCCAGGTCTTGGGATGACTCTGTCACAACATCCCCAGGCCTGATGCCAGCCCTGTTGGTGCCCCAGACTCACCTGGCCAAGGTGAACAAGGGGCGGTGGGATCCTCAGCGGCTCTGCTATCACGTGAATGATGCCATTGAAAGCTACGATGTCCCACTCCACAATCATCGTGTCATTGAGCCCCTTGGCGTCCTACAGCACAGGACACAGATGATGTCACCTGCCCAGAAAGGCTCCCCATCATTCCCTTTCTCAAAAGAGATGTGATGAAAACTTGTGGGGTTTTTTGCCCTTTGCTAAGGCTAAACCTACTGAGTGCTTTGTACTGTTGCTTGCTGGGAGCTCTGATACGTGGAGGTCGTATCCTGACTGGGATGGGATGATGGTGCCCGTTGTGAGGTTGAAGCTGAAGAGGATGACATTGCTGGATGACACGTGGAGCTTCAGTTCTTCTCCTGTCAGTGTCTGAATAAACACCAGTGCACAGGGGTGAGAAATGGATGAGCTGGTCTCTCCCTTTCCCCCCCAGCCAAGCCCAGGCTCTCTCATGGCCACAGACAGCTCCATTCACAGATAGCACAGACAGCTCCATTCACAGATAGCACAGCACAGAATGTGCAGAGCAGAGGGGATTCGCCACCCTTAGGATTGTCAAAGCTCAGCTGGAGAACACTCTGAGCATCCTGACCTAAATGGCTTTTCTGAGGGAATGGTTGGACTGGAGACCTCCAATCCACAGGTCCTCTCTGACCCACATTCCTCCTCCTTCCCCAGGCTCTTTCACACTGTCATGCCAGCTTTAGTGACACCTGCTCTCCTCTGGGGCTCTGACAGTTCATCCCTGCTTGCTTACCTCATTGTCTGCAAAGCCAGAATTCAGAGGGGCAAAGAGAGTTTTGGGAGCAGAGACATCAGACAAATACATGAAAAAATCCAGTCCTTCTTCTGTGTCATTGGCAAAGTTCAGCAACATCTGGAAGAGATGGGAGATCTTCCCCATCAGTACATTGCTGGCAGCACAATGCCATCCCCTTCCCCAGCCCAGGAACCCCCCAGCCCTGGACAGAAACCCCCTCTGTGTCTGTAGCCTCTACCTTGCAGACAGCCCAAACCCCAACTCCTCCCTTCCCAGCTGCTCCCTCCCTGCCTGGCTGCTCCTGCAGCACCAGGAGAGCGTTGCTTACGGAATAGAAGGTGGAGAAGCGTTCCTGGTCTGCGAGCACGTCGGGCAGTTTCCCACTGCACCAGTACCCATCTCCCACAAAGCCGTCACGGCAGCTGCAGGTCACGTCTGCAAAGGAACACCAGGCTGTGATGCGATCACCAGTGCTGGCTGTACCAAGCACCTTTTGATTTCTGGTACCCTCATCACATTCCCTCTGGACATGGCCATGGGGAGAGGCCATGGGCTGTGCCCACCTGCCCTGCTCCAGGGCAGTTCCTGCCTGCTGCCCTGACACAGGACTGTCCCCAGGGAGGTGCTGGCACCCTCACCCTTCTCCCGGTAGCAGAATGCATCCCAGGTCTCGCTCAGGTTGCTTCGGGAGCCATAGTCCACGATGCCCACATGGCCGGACCCACAGCTGGGGTTGGGGTAGGCTGTGGGGTATCCAGCTGTGCCATTGTCCAGCCAACCCACCAAGCACAGATGGAATCCCATCTAGAAGAGGAAAGCCAATTATTCGGTTAAAAATAGCTCTGGCCCAGATTTTCTGCCCCAATGAACATTCCCATTGTACCTCACCCACCATACCCCCAGCACCCAAAGTGTTGGGCATGGTCACAAGTCCCATCCCAGTGTGCCTGGCAAGATCCACCAGCCCTCCTGTTTCATGGATGTAGATGGAGCAACAGGGCCTGGCTGAGGGGCTGAGAGGCCACCCACCCACATGTTCCCCCTGGGCTGGCCCAGGCCCTGGGAGATGCATGGCCTGTCCCAGCCCCACAAGGACACAGAGCCATCCCTGCCCTGACCTGCAGCGCTGCTCCCAGCTGCTGGAATGTGGCCAGGGAGGCGCCTTCTGCAGCACAGGCTGCCTGAGCCTGCTCGTAGGTGAAGCCGTACTTTTTTCGGGGTGACTGCAGGTGAAACACACCCATGGTCTTATCTGCAAAATACCAGAGCCCAGGAGCATCAGTACAGGGCACACTGAGCCACCTCCCTGGGCAGCCACGTGTGTGACCATGGGCAGCACTGCCAAGGAGGGTGGGATGTGGACAGGGCATGAGTGAGGGAGAGGCTTCCTCTGAGCTTCTCGCCTCCCACACGGGAGCCACTGCCACCAGAGGCCATGTCACATGGAGCAGACAAGCTCCATGGCTCACCCTCCCCATATGACATGTAGGGAAATGTGAAAACCATGCCAAGCTACAGAGATGAGCCCCTGTCCCTTTGGCCATCCCACCCTGCAGCTCTCCTGAGGGGAGCTCCAGGCCAGAGGTGGAGGATGAGGGAATGTGGCCTCTCCATGGAGCACCATTCCTGGCCAGCAGGGCTGAGCACACTCACCGTGGAAGTGCAGGTCAGTGCAGATGGCCTCACGGTGGCACTGCCCGTTGGATTCCAGGCACCGGTCCGTGGGGGGCACAGCCACCTCCAGGCACTGGATCCCGTCACCAACATAGCCCTGCTTGCACTCGCAGCGCCGCTCGTTCTGCAGCAAAGGGAGGGGTGGCAATTGTGTGAGTGCAAACACACTGGGGATGCTTGCATCCCTGTGGGGATGTGGATGAGCCCCCAGAATGCCTCTACAGCCTGATGAGGCTGAGACAGAGCTGTGAAAGGCCACATGGCCTTGTCCTATGCCCACACCCAGGCAATGTCACATCGAGTCCTTGGCACGTGCTGTTTGTTTGAGCTGAGCTTTGAGGTACATGGTTCCTGACTCTTGTAATACAGCCTGCTCCCAATCCTATCTTCTGGCCTGTAGTGATCAGCTTTGGTTCTTCTGCAAAAATAGCCAGCATTGTCCTTGAAGGACCATCCAGGAGCCCCCAAACCAGCCCAGGAATGACACAACTGACACAGCTTTTGCTCCTTAGACAGAAGAGTGGGGGAAACGGCCTCAGCCCCAGAACTGTCACAGCAGCACAGCCCCTCCCTGGTAAGCACCCCCAGGATGAGCACAGCCCCTGAGGGCACCGGAGAGGAGGGGCAGGGGGCTGCAGGAGGGGGACACTGGCACAGGGCTGTCCCCGGGCACCCAGCTGGGCGGCTCTCCCAGGCACACGGATGTCCCCGGCCCTCGGGGCCGCGCTCACCGGGCCGGTGCTGATGCAGAGGGCGTGCTCGCTGCAGTCCCCGTTCCTGCCGTCGGCACAGCGGTCGATGGGCTCGCAGATGTAGCCGTCCCCTCGGTAGCCGGAGCTGCAGGCGCAGGACACGTTCACGCCCGTTTGCGAGCACTGTGCGTGCCGGGCACAGCCCCCGTTGTCCTGGCTGCACATGTCGATCACTGCGGGAGGTAAATCCTGGGTTAACTAAACCATCTCATGAGGTGTCCTGGGGCTGTCCTGCCGGCTGTCAGCCCAACGTGGCCATCGGCAGACGGTCACCTGCTGTCCTGCCCCGTGTCCGCCCCCCTGCAGCCCAGCCCGTACCTGAGCATGTCCTCCCGTCCCCCTCGTAGTGCAGGTCGCACTCGCAGAGGTTCCCGGCGCGGCAGGCGGCCTGGGCGTGGCACGGGGGAGAGCAGGTGGGTGTCACCACTGAAACCAGAACACACCCGGCCCACAGTGACCGCAGGGCTGGGACACGGGCACGGCTGCCACCACCGGCCTCTGCCCCAGGCCACCCACCCCACACTCCCACCTCTCTCACTCCCCGTTCTCTTCTGCAGATGCCTTTTCCAAACACAGAGGTTTGTTACTCCATTGAGCACACCTCACATCTGCACCTCAACCTCGAGCCCTGCCTGGAGCACCTCTGAGCTCAGGGACTTGTTCCTGATCCAGTAGAGCATTTCTCATCCGCCCCTTCCTCATCACCCCAACCCTTGTGAAATTCAACAGCATGTGGCGGATCTCGGGATGAGCCTCACAATTGAGAACTCCTTTTTGGAGATCTTTCTAAACAGCTCCCAGGAAAGCAGCCATGTGGCAGCAGGTCCCAGGGAGCAGCAGGTGGGTCCCAGGGAATGGCTGAGCACCCCTCACCCAGTCTGGTTTCACAGCGCTCCCCAGTCCAGCCCTCGGCACAGAAGCAGAAGCCGTCACCGTGCAGGCCTCCATTGCACACACCATTCTCAGTACAGTTGCACTCTGTGAGGAATGGACAAACACAACATTTATGCCTTGGTGAAAGGGCCTGGGACAGCCACGTGGCAGAAATGTGGCATTGTGGCAGGTGTGAAGGTGGGCACAGGAATCTGACACATCCCTTCCTGCCAGTCCTGGCCCCTTGTCACACACGCCCTTCACAGAGGAAGAGAAGCCTCTGCACCCACAGTACCCATCAGTCCTCTCCCTTGGGCATTTCTGGAATGTGTTTCTCACTCTGAAACATTTCCTGAGGCCCCATGAGGTCTAGTTTGGGATGGGAGGATGGAGAATTCTCTTTTCCCTCTCTTTGCTTTTGTCTCACATGGCACAGGTCCCTGCTGAGCATGTCCTCTTTCTGTACGGAGTTCATCATAACTTCTGCATCCCCCAGCACACAGCACAGTGAAATACTTTCTCCCAAACCGGGGGTCTCAGCTGTGCTCGACAAACGAGGAGGGTTCTGATGCTGTGGCGTTATCAGCCGTGTGCTGCGAGGGGCTGAGGCCAGCCCTGCCCTGTCCGGCCGGCGCGGTGCCCCAGCCCCGCCCAGCCGCGGTACCTCGGCATTCCGGGCCGTATCTGCCGGGCGCGCACAGCTCGCAGCCCGTCCCGATGAACTCCTGGCTGCAGTTGCAGACCCCTGAGCCGCCGATTTTGTCATCGCAGGTCCCACGGTTGTTGCACGGCGCCTCCAGCCCTCCTGGGCACGCTGCAAATGAGGCACTTTAGTGAGGCTCTGGTGACAAAGGGACGCTGTGCCGCAGGGTCCCTTTGCCCCTGACCCCCCGACCCCCACACCAGCTGCTGCTTACGGGGTGCTCAGACCACAGACAGCTCAGCAGCCTGGGCACTGAGTGCTGGGGACATCCCATGACAGGAAAACTTAGGAATGGGGGCAAAAGGGACAAATGTGGCACAGCTTCCAGCCTGGGAAGAAGCCCTGCTGTGGTGTGCTGGGTCTGTGCTGTTCTGCCCCACACTAACAGCAGACTCATCCAAGGATGTGAAAGCTGCCCGTGGCACAGAGGGCAGATGCCAGGGCATGGTTGAGCATTGACAATGTCTAGAGGTGACATGCCTGACAGCTACCCCCACCAGCCCAGTGCCCAGGGCTCTTCGCAGAGACAAGATAAATTCTCCAAGGAAAGGGAACTTCTTGTCATAATCTCAGGGTATTGCTCCGGCACCCTCTACAGGCTGGGGCTCCCCGCCTGGGGTTTTGCCCGCCCTTCTCCGGGGAAGCACGCTCGTGGATGTCGGGTGTGCTGAACCGGCAATGTCACCTCCTCGCAGGGGACAGGGCCGGGCGGGACAGGGCGTGGCTCTTACCCCGGCAGTCCCGGCCATAGTGGTTGGCACAGCACTGCGGGACCCGGAGGCTGGACACGCAGCTCCTCCTGCAGCCTCGTCTGAGAGGCCCCCTGGAAGAGAAGTGTCTCCTGAAGGGGTCCCACGGGGAGTGCGGGGGCCAGGCCGGCCGCAGGAGAGAGTTGTGGTGGAACAGGAAGGTGTTCCTCAGCAGGTGATTTCCATAATAGTAGCAGCGCTTGGTTTCCCCCTGTGAGGAAACAGGCAGAACACAGACATTGCCACACTGGTCACTGATAACTCACCCTGACTTTTCTTGTGCCACTCATTCAGTTTTATGGCAAGCAACAGAGGCTTCCAAATATATGCTGGGGCTGGCTGGTGACAATGGAGCCCCCGAGGAACCTCAGGGTTGTGCCAGAAGCCAGCATTGACAATGGGGTACAGCCACTGCCTCCCAAAACTGCTCATCGTGGAATCCCTGAGCCACTCCCAGGCTGAGCTTTTTTGCTGTAAAGCACCCAGGGCCACCCCCACTGTCACCCACGCAGGACTGACCCAGCAAAGACCACTGGGCCCCATATTTTTCAGCCCAGCTCCTGCATGACTTGGGGCAAGGCATGGACCATGTGACTGAGCCAAGGGCTCGCCACACACAGGTGAGCCTTCATTGTGCTGCTAAAACATGAGGGGCACATGGGGGGTTGTCACCTATGGGCGTCCCTGGTGACAAAGCTGTGAGCTTTACCCGTTGAACGGAGCCAGCAGGGCAGGGTGGCTCGAAGCCACAGAGTCCACAGCTCTCTGTAGATCCCTGTGGAGGGGAGAAAGAAACCTCACAACAACTCAATACGTGCTGCTGCCTCTCTTGGCTGCTCAGAGCTCTGCCAAGGAAGGGCAGCAAGCCTTTCAGAGGTCCCTGTCCCCAGGCACAGGCTGCATGGGTGGCCCAGATCCTCATTCAGCCCATCCCAGGTGCTCACCGGCAGCTCAGTCAGGGTGAAGTCGTCACACCGAGATCCCAGATCCGGTGGCTCCAACAATCTGTCAATGCCATAGGCAATGCCCCCATTGAACTCCATGTGCCTCTGGATGATGGTGGCATCGCCATTCTCCAGCAGAATCTCCCCCTAACACAGGAAGAAAGGAACTTGTGATTCTGGCACATCCTACATCCTGGCTGCACCACCCAAAAGTGGCTCAGTTTAGGCTGCCATGGCTTCTTAATCACTCCAAGAACTCCAAAATCTCTGTGCATGTGTCCTTGACCACCCTTCCCATTTAACACTTTTCACAGCCACCTCTCCTAAGGATGGCCTCTGTCCATGCAGCACGTGCTCTCTGAAGGTTGTGACACCATGCAGCCAGGTCATTGTGACATTCATGTACAGGTACCAGACACCTGTGCACTCCCCTGCCAGCTGGCCATGTCTTGTGCCTCTCCACAGCCCAGCTGTAGCCAGGGAAGGGGGGGTTCCAGCCTGCAAGCACCCCAGTTCTGTGTCCACTCCCTGCCAGAAGCACCAGTTGCCCCATGGCCATGCCCAGGGACACTTGCTCCATGGGAAGCCAAGCCTGGAGTCACCAACACTCACCACGTGGGCTTTGCTGCAGCTGAATGAGATGAAGGAGCCACGCATGGATCGTACAATTTCAACCTGGGGCATGTTACCAGCAACAATCTAAGAGGGGAAAAGAAGAATGTGAAGGAGACACTGACAAAACTGGCAGTTGATGTAAAGACATGGTGAGGGCAGGGGTCAGTGGCCAGCCTCAGAGGGGTATGTGGCAGTCCCTGAAGCTGGTGTGGGTGGTACAGCACAACTGTGCTGGGTTAGTCCCAGATTCATGCACAGTGAGAGGCCAGTGTGAAAAAGCAGAGCCTGGCTTTGCCCACCTGCATCTCCCCTCACTTATATCCCTATACACAGGAGCCTGTTTGTGAGCCTTGCAGCTCCCCAGGAGCTGATGACAGAAGGTTTCAGCTCAGCCACCAGAGGTTCACCATGATGCTGTAGGTGGCCCAAGTGCTCAAACACCTTTGGGTCTTCTCAAGACAAGGGATACACTGTGTGCTCTATGGCAGCAGAGTATTCAGCAAGGTCTCTCTGACACAGCCACAGCAGACAGTGGTACCTCGTGTGGCCCTGGCAGCTGTGTGCTGTCCCGTTTACCTTGGTGTCCCTGATGATGTGTGCTTTGAGGTAGGAGGCCAGCACGTCGCGGTGCTCCCTGCGGTACAGGAACTTCTGCCGGCTCTCGGGGAGGGCGCTGAAGGCGGCGTCCGTGGGCCAGAGCAGCGTGAAGGGTCTGTGCACGGGGTTAGCCAGCAGCGGCAGCAGCTCCGCGTCCTGCCCGACAGCACAGCGACACCAGGGGGGAGCCCCGAGCCCACCGTGACCGTGCCCCGGCACGCAGCACCTCCCCGGGGCAGCGGGGGCAGTGGCTCACCTGCAGCAGCTTGCTGTAAATGCTGTACCCAAAGGCCTCGGCCACCTCCGTGATGTTCTGCTGCACAGGGAGGAAAGCAAACAACTGACACCAAGGGTTCCCCATAAACACAAGTTTATCTCTGTCACCATCGTGCTGATGGTTTGGCCTGGAAAGGGCTGGCATTCAGCAGCCACCACTTTTCTGATTCATCCTGGATAGACACTGCTATGGCAGGAGCTGGGATGAATTCCAGCACGCTGTTGTGCTGCACAGAAAATGTGTTATATTCTGTAAAATGCAGACTCTATAAGCCCCTAGTGCTTGCTTAAGGAGTCACAGAGAGACATTGGCAAACTCATGCTGCAACCTGCTCTGTGCTGGAAAAGGAGTGTAATGGTTGGCACGGGACAAGATCCTCCTGCCTACATCCAGAACTGTTGTTCCCTCATGATGGAAAAGGCTCCTTATGTTCCCTATATCCCACAAATGCTGTCACCTTCCCAAGCCAAATCTGTGGCCTCAGACAACCCCTGGGCAGGCAGGGACAGGGAGGAAGAGCAGCCCAGGCAGCTTTGGGCTGAGGCAGCTCTGCTGGGAGAGAGATCCTGTCCCTGAGCACAGCCCTGAGAGCAGGGCATGGCTCCAGCCTTACCTGTGAGAGCTTTGAGATGTTGTGGCCCACCAGGTCACTGGGAATGAGGATCTTGTTGATGAAGTGGATGACCCCATTCACACCCACGATGTCACTGGTGAGCACAGTGGCTTCCTCATTGAGAGTGATGCTATTCTGAGAGAGAGGGGCCCTGCTGAGGCCTGCACAGCCAGCACCGTGCTGTGGGCCCGGGCAGGCCACCTGCCACAGCCACAGCGCCTTCACTCGACAGGAAAGGTGACACCCTGACAAATGGGACAGCAAAGGGAAGTACCTCATTCACTGTGATCTTTATCTTGTGGCCAGATAAAGATGTAAGGGACTGCTGGCCTTCCAGGTCACTAGAGAGCAGCTTCTGGCAGCCCACCATGTGGTAACGAAGCAGCTCCCGGAGGAGGCCTCTGCTCTTCCACTCCTCAAACTGCAGACAGAAAACACAGTGAGGTCACACCAGGGCACTTTGCGTTGCACACAGAGCCCCCAGCCCCAATGAGGGAGACCTGGACTGCCTGAGTTCCCTCTGACTCATCCCTGAAGGGAACATGGTCCCCCCAAAACACACTGAAGGCACAAAACCATTTGAGAGCTTTGGGAAATTTCAACCAGCTTGACTAGTCAGTGATGGGGTCAGGATATTCCATCACACTGACACCAAAAATCTGCCATTCTCTTATTCCTGAGAAGGAGTAAGGGGTCAGTCACAGATGCATGGGAGCCTTGTTACCAGCCCCATGGGCACCAAGGGCACCACACACCAGTCATCCAGCACAGTGCTTCTGAGGCCCACAAGACATCATCTCCAACAAGAGGAGATATGTCCACCCCTGTCCAGGTTGTATCCTCAGTGGGATGCCTCCAAACTGCTTTTACACTGATGGAGAACATCAGTGTAACTCTCCATGGTGCAGCCCCTTAGCCTTGGTTCACTGGGCAGAGCAGTCCCAGGGGGACATTGCCACAAACTGGAGCTGTCAGACAGAGTTGGCATGGGAGGGCACTTACCACTGTGCTGTTTCCTATGAAGTCTGTCTGTGGGACGAAGACAGTGAAAGGCCCTGCCCCACTGAGCTCTTTGATGCTTTCTGCCTGTGTTAGAAGGGCATTTATGGGAAGGGAAGCAGAAAACATTGTTCCAGTTAGCAAGACCCTTTGCAGAAAGCTCTAGGTGGGATTTACTACACAGACAAGGACAAAGCTGTCACCAACCTGTATCATCCTAAAGAACATGGATGCTTCTGGAATCCTTCCAAGCTCCTTAAACAAAGGGAATCAGCTGGTGTTAGCAGGGTCCCTTCCACTGGTTTCTCCCCAACCAGCACAGTGACCTGCTCTGGGTCACTCTCCCACCCCAAGAGACAGCAGTTCTCCTGGTACACCACAGTGATTCACCCTCACTCCCTCCCCAGCTCTGCAGGCACAGGTGACATGGATGCTGCAGTGAGCTCTGCCTGCACCATTCACAAGTGCTGCAGGATGGAGTGACCAGAAGATGAAAGCTGCTGGTCCTGTAGCACCTCTCACAGGTAACTGCCCTGTGCTCAAGGGACACCTTGAGTGCTTCACAAAATCCCTGCTTTAATCTCACTGTGCTGCCACTGCCAGTTCTGGGATGCTGTCCAGATGGCAGACATACCCTAGAAGAGAAACCCCCTCTCCTCACCACATTGACTTCCAGTAAGAGCAGAGGCACACACAGTCCATCTCTTTTCTCATGGCTCTGCTGTGGGCACTGCTTTATTTGCCACTGCCTGAAAAGGTCACCAGTTTGCCCAAGGACAGCCATTGTACTGGCAAGAGAACTGGACACAGACTGCTGCCCTCCAGGCTGGGCCCCAAGTCCTGGCATGGCCTCAGGGGACACCTGCCCTCATCCCACTGGGCAGAAGTGAGTTGCCTTGGGAAAAAACAAGATTACTCCCATTTGTTTATGACATGAAGCAAGCAATCCTCTGGAGGTATGGCCAATGTTGCTGACAGCAGTAGAGTGTTCCTTCCCTTTGGGGCAAAGTCACTTTGCCATGTCCCATAGCTGGCACACCAAACACACCTATGATTTATGGAGAGGTTGCTCAAAGCACCTGTCTCCTCTCCCACACCACACACGTGTCAATGTGACCCCAAGATCTGAGAGGAGGGAGTGGTTTTGCTGAGGGCAGGGGACACAGAAGGTGCAGCATAGGCCTCTCACCTGATGCATTTTGCCACGGCAGGTGAAGCCATCTCCAATGTTGTACCAGGAGCAGGTGCAGTTCCGAGTGCCAGGGCCTGTGTACTTGCACAGGCCAAAGGGACTGCAGCCTCCATTGTTCTGGCAGGGAAAGCAAAAGGCTGCTTGGAGGGGCTTCTCCCAGCACCTGAACTGCTGCTGGTGTGTGGGAGCTGCAAACTCCATCCAGCCCAGTGAAAGGAAACCATCCCTCCCCCATGTTTAGTGCCTTAGAATAAACCTCACCCAAATTCTCAAGGGCTCCCCAGCACCAAATCCTCCCATGAAATAAGACTTTTACACCTCACTTTGGAACACAGGGTCCATGACAAAGCCCCTGATTCAGAGGGACAGTTTGACATGGCAGTGATGCCCGTGAACACAGAACACTCTGAGGATTTTGAGCACATCCCACACAAAATGTACACAAAGGAAAAAGCCCACATGCCTCCAATCCTATGTCCCTCTTCCCACCCTGAGGGAATGCTGGGTGACAGACACAACTGCAAGTGACTGCAGGAGGCAATGGAGACCAAATACACAAGGAAATCCTTCAGTATGTGGAAAAGCCAGACTTCAACTCCAGCCAACCAGGCTAACACTGTTCCTGCTGTTAACTCCTGGGAGAAAGGAACACTCCCAGGCTGTGGCCTTCACCTCTGGAAGCAGCCCAATGCTGACATACCTGTTCACACAAGTTGATGGGGTTGCAGTGGCTCACACCATCCCCACTGTAACCAGGCAGGCAGTTGCAGGCAACCTGGAGGGAGAACAGAGCCTTGGGCTCAAACTTAGACCAAATAAAGGAAACACACAAGGGCTGCCCTGGACAGAAGGCATGTGGAATAGCAACCATTGCTGCCTCCATGAATAACCAAGCTTGTGTCCACAACAAATATAACCTGAGACTGCCTTCAGCCTCTGGCCAGCAAAGCCATCTGCTCTCATGGAAACAGCAATGTTTTCATGCTCTTCCAAGGAACTTTCTCTGCATGGAAGGGAGTAAGCACAAAGCAGGGCACTGCAATGGACAGAACTGTCTCTAGTGACAGCTGTGACAACTTCCATGATAACATTGACATCCACCCCACACACTCACCTTCTTTGGGCCTGTTTTGATGCACTCTGCGTGGGTATGGCAGCCCCCATTGCTTTCCAGACAGAGATCAATTTCTGCAGCAAAACAAAAAGGCCAAGTTATTGCTGAGGGCTGTTCAAGGCAGCTGGGAACTGGTGATCCAAAGAGGTTTTGGGAAAACAACAGGGAGAACTTTTCCAGCTTGGGGAACAGTTTCTTGGGAAAGTGTCTTGTGATAGCAAAGGAATAGGGTGCAACTGCAAAGTTACTCCTGACACATATGGGTCTCTGAGTTGTGACATATCTGCCACAGAAAATTCCAAGCCTGTCTGGGTGTACTTTAAAGAATATGAGAGGACTGGACTCCCTCTAGCTCCATCTTCACCCAGAGCACCACTGTGGGAGACTGCCCTCTACCTCTGTCCCTGGGCCTCTCCATGACATGCACAAGAGCAGGAAACCTTGCAGGAATCTTTTTGTCTGAGACCAAAACTCTGGTGTTTTAGTCTGAAATTCCCCTCTGTATTGATGCTACTACTCCCAAGACACACCCTGAGTACTCACCCATGCAGAGTGTCCCATCCCCAGCATAGCCTTCCTTGCAAGCACAGGTTCTCTCTCCTGGGGACACTTTGGTGCACACAGCGTGCACAGAGCAGCCACCGTGGTCAATAGTGCAGGGATCTATTTCTGTGACCAAAAACATGAGGAGCTTGAGTGATCTTTCCTCTGGCAGCTTCCTGCCATTTATTTCACCTTGTGTTTGCTGGACACACCTGTGCAGTGGGTCCCATTCCCTGTGTATCCAGCAGAGCAGATGCAGGTCGGTTGGGAATCTGTGGAACTGTTGAGGCAGCTGAAACAAGACAGGGATAAACAATCACTGGCTGATAAACACCTCCCAATTTGCTCAGCTGATGGGAAGCACTGTTCAAATCTGGCACATGCAAGAGACCACAGGAGGCCCATTCCAGGTATTCCTTTACAGCTCCAAACACTCCAGTCATGCTGGGCAGGACCTGGTGTCCAGCCCAGGCCTCCCACAGTGCACCCTCACCACACCCATGAGCTTCTGCAGGGTGCAAGGGGGATGGTGGGGTCCCTGCCTAAAACAGGAGTCTGGATAATGGATGAAGAAGGGAGTATGGGGGAGTCATTCCAGCCCTGTTTCATTCCTTGGCAGGGCAGAAAGAGTTTGTAAATGGCAGGCTGACTTGCTCCATGAATAAGGGCAGCCTTGGAGTACCTTGGAATCTCTGCTCTCTGCCATCCACCATGCTGAAGGAACTTAGAATGGATTTATGCCTGGACGGACAAAATCCTTAGGGAGACTACATGTGGTTCAGGTCCAAAGAGAGCTCCCAGAAAGGAACTGACAATTCTGCATCTTTGATGAGTAGGCACCTTCTGCCAGTCCTCTGCCAAGCCCTAAGCCAGAATCACCTCTGTGTAAAACTCACACAAACACACATGGATGACTCAGCCCCTCTTCTGCACTTACTTGGCCATTTGATGGCAAGTGTTATTGCATAAGTCAATCTTGATTCCTGCAAGAGAAAACACAAATATAACTTGGAATTTTCAGCTGGGCCATTTCTGCCATCTAGAGAAAAGGAGCCTGCAAACCAGGAGTGATGCTAACTCTCTTGTCCTATGTGGCAGCAGGAAAATCTCATGGGATTTATGTTTTGGCACTTTGCAAGGGAGTGAATTTGATGTTCTCTGTCTGAGCTCATGGTTCAACTTGATTTTATCTGTGTGGCCTCTGCACTGGTCGGAACAAAACAAGGACTGAAACCTTGTTAATCCAGAACACAGAGCCATTTGGCTTTGGCCCTTTTGAAGCAAAAGATGAACTGCTTTCATGCTTGACATTTACACTAGATAGGACAGCTCTGCTTGATTTCTATTTCTAAATTCACAATAAAATCAACCCTTATGTGCAAAACTTTAAAATCTCAAGGTATTTAGAAGATCAGGTTTCTCCTCATCCAAATGCTAATCAAAATCCCAAATCCGTCTTCAACGTATTATTTGGCACACAATGACAGATTTATTGAAGACTGCACACCACAGCCTGAGCTCACCTGAGTGATTCAATCTGTGAGCAGAAAAAGCAGCTCAGCAAACACACTGGGGCCTTTTGAAAATTCAAATCAAGCCCTGACACCTTCTTAGGAAAGCAACAGGAGTCATGACCAACCCAATGTGGCTGGAAGCTCTCATTTCTCTCCCAGAGCAAGGGGCTGTTTTTGAGGTGTCTCTAACCTCAGTGGAGGTAGAAACAGGGGTAGGCTTTTCTTGGTTTACCAGAATAACTCAAGGGCTTGTGTATGGTTGGGGAAGTCACAGCAAATGCAGCTTGTGTGCAGGAATGAGAAAGCAGAGTCTGAAAAGGTTTTGGGGGAATGCAGAGTACATGTGACTCCATGGTCAGAGCAGCCAGAGCTGCTCTGAAAACTCGATAGGATCCCTCAGACTTTTCTGCCACTGGTACACCAGAGGCCCCTCACACTCACGTACTTTCTTGGCAGGTGGGGCCCGTCCAGCCCGGGAAGCACTCACAGCTCCCGTCCCCTCGCAGTCCATCGTTACAAATGCCATTGTCACAGGCACATTCTGCAGGGGAAGTACAAACACCTCTGTCAAACCAAACCAGCCAGGGCTCACCAGCAGAGCCTTGCTGTCATTTCATTGTCTGCTCTGTTACTAATCCAACACATCAAACTGCCATCAAGAGTATCAAAAGAAAAAGTCATAGGAGTATCAGCTCTTGATCCCTCACTGCCAGGCCAAATAACCCAGGAGGAGAGCACCTGCCTGTGCTTGCTGTAGTTTGGGTGGCAGCAGGAAGAGCAGCACAGCACAGCACATGCTTGGTTTGAGGATGCCAAATGGGGCCATTCCTCTGGCTGGCCCCAGGTGCTCACTCCTGCTGTCTCTCTCTCAGAGACCTGGCAGCCATTTGCCTGTCTCAGAGTCTTGGCACCTTTCTGCTCTCCCACCACCCCCCCTGAGAGCTGAGACGTGGCCACCTTTCTGCCCTTGCAAGCAGTTTGGCAGAGCCAAGCTGCCCCAGCCGCGGGTGTCACCTGATTTGCAGTCGGCTCCGAACCGTCCCACTTCACACATCTCGCAGGCGGTGCCGTGAAAGCCCTCCAGGCACCGGCACTCCCCGCTGCCCTGGAGCCCATCCTGGCATTCCCCGTTCCCCGAGCACCACCGGCCCGGCTTCCCGGGGCACATCTCACACATGTGCCCGTAGTAGCCGGGGCAGCAGACGGACGTCTGGAAAACCAACAGGAACAAGCTGGGGTGAGCCATCCTGTGCACACAGACACGGCACAGCTCAGTTTCCCTCTCTGTGTGACAGCCATAATTTCTGACAGCACATGGAAGGAACAGGTAGGATGGAGTGAACAGCCTGAAATGAGATGCTCTGTTGCCCAGAGCTTCATGTAAAGTTCTGCACTGCCCTTAAGAAACAGGGGCCCTTTGGTGAGTAACTGAAATATCCTGTGCCCCTCCAGCCTGTCTCCTGCCTGTGTCCTCAGAGCAGAGAGGCTCTGGTAGGAGGTGATTTGGTTCCAAAACCTGATTTAACTGCTCTCACTTCTGTCTGCATCTACCCATGGAGGGAAGAAACTCATGACAGGACAAAGTTAGACATTACAGATGATGAGAAACAACATCTAATGAAACAATGCAAAAGTGCCGAATGAGATACAAGTGCTGACTGAAACTCTATGTGAGTACAGTAAGTCTAACTCCCCCTCTCCCTTTTCAATTTCCCATTCCCTCTAAACTTTCCAAGCAATGCTGCAACACCTATAAGATGTCAATTCACACAAGCCTTTCTTTTACCATCTTCTCTTTAAGTGTTTTCTTCCAGCAACACATTTTCACAAAACTGGTAGAGGCCCTAGCACACACAACATGAGGTGTGAGACCTTCTGCTCCTCCCTTTGGTTTGGCTCCAATGAGTCATCAGTTATTTGGGAAGGCATAGGCACAAGCAGAATACCATCACTCATGCCTCATTTCCTTAGGAAACCAGACTGCAAACATTCAACTCCTTCTCTTCCTCTGCAGGACAAAACCCAGAGCAACAATACTGAAGCAGCAGATCCCAATCCATCACGGTGCAGACATTTCTGCAGATCTTTTGTTGTTCCAGTGCCCTCCACCTCCTGACAGAGAGCGATTCCCAGACAGCCCCAGTCTCAGCTATGCAATGGCACATGCACAGCCAGGATTTCAGCACAGCCTGCACTCCCATGGCTGTGCTTCTCACACCCATCTCTCTTGCTTTCGCCAAAATGAATCAGAGGCAAGTGTTTTGCTCACCAGAGAAACTTTTGCACAGGTGAAATGGCAGCCTGTTGTTCCTGCACCCGCAGAGCGCAATCTGCATTTAGCGAGATTCCCTCTTCCAAGGGGCTCCTGAGGATATGATCAACATAGACACACTTAGGAGACACTACAATATTTAGACAAATAATGTACATTATTGTGCACATGTCAGTGTTCTTGATGTGTATCTGACAGGAATAGCCCTAAAAATCTGAACTATCCAGAGCTGAGACCAATGAAGCATCTCTGGATGTGAAGTCACCACATAGAGTCTTTTTTTACCTGCCAAACCCATGGTACACATTAGTCTGCATACTGAGAAGAAAAGAATTGGGAATTTTTGGGTATAGGGTAAAGCAGCAAGGCCTAAAAAGCCAGATGTAGCTGCTAGGCATTTCACAGCCAGCATGGAAATTAAATGCTTAGTTATTTTCCTCTCTGGATATGTTTGTCACTCACTCACAAACAAGCTGCAGGCACAACCAGCCCATCTGCATGAACAAACCAATGGTCCAGACAGGGAAATTGCTACCAGACACTCTTAAATTTGCTTTCCTTGATGATAATGCCAAAATAGTCAAAGATAGAATAAAATAAAATTTAAAAAAAGACAGCTCTTTTTCCCTGTTAAGTGGGAAAACGAAAGGGCTCCCAAAATTCAGGCAAAACCTGGTGCCAGCTCTGGGTGGAGCTTCATGATTCATGTCCATGTTTTGCCTGTGTAACTCTCCCTTGGTTTCTGCTTTTTCTTGCAAACCTTGGCAATGGATGAGCCACAGAGGACTCAAGAGCACATTTTTTCAGGTATCAAGATGACACCTATAGAGCAATAAAAGGATCTCAAAACATTATCTGCAACCATTCTGTGAGGTGTCCCATGAATCCAAGACTCACCAAAAGAACTGATCCAGCAGGACACTTGATCCCCTTGTCGCACTTGCCGCACCTTGACTAGGGCACAGAGAACAGGACAAGTCACCAGTGTGCCCTCACCCACATCACACCAGGACACTAATCTTGAATTGCAAATGCTGCTCTACAGGCTGCTGCCTGGGACAAAGATGTTTTTATCTCTGTGGCTCAAAACACCAAAAGAAGAGATCATACGCCACACATTTCCTGAGTCTCAGGGATTTTTGTAGCCCTGGGGTTCCTTCACACAAGGCTGCAAATAGTTTTTTTCCTGATCTGTGGCAGGCAGTCTGTCACTGCAATCTTCAGGTTTAGTGGTTTAAGTGTCATGAGCCACAAGTTGGAGTTTTGGCCATGACTCCTAGGCAAACCACGGAGCATTTTCTAAGGGAGCTTGTGGTCATGGCATGCAAAAATTGGGCTGGATTTTCCTTCCAGAGCTGAATATCTGGGAGTCCCTGCACTAGCCAGCCTCATGGCTGGCACTATGAGGGAGGCTCAGCAAGGAAGCTGAACATGATCTGCACAAGAGCTGCATTAGATATACAGAATCTCCAGGTAGGAGGTGCCAAATCTCCACAATGTCCCATTTCATGAGGCTCATCTGGGGTTACACCACAAGCTACTGCCTCATCCATGAGGGCAGCCAAGGAAGGTTGTCTGTTACCCATCAGTTTGGTTCAGCAGGTGGAGGAACCCTGTGAAATGGTGTCAGCTCCTTGGACATCAGCATTACCCTCAGTATGGTGGTGGTATTGGCAGTGCAGCGATTCTTCTGGACCTGGAGCACCTGGGACACCCCAATCAGGATGCCATTCCTCGTCTCAAAGGACTTCCCATCCAAAGGAATGTTATTGACAAACTTCTGCAAAGGAGGAGATAGCAGCTGAGACAATAACCTTCAACTCCTTTGCATGGATTGCTTGGCAGCTCCAAGATAGTCCAGCAGTAAAATTGTGAGTGTGTGCAAAAGAGAAATGGGAGTATTGGGTCACCAGCCTTAGGAAGTGATAGGTCAATCCAGAACTGGTGCCTCCCTTACCTGAGTGCTGTTTTGGTAAAACATCAGCCAGTAGGAGAGCCCTAACATGCTGTTCTTATGAACTCCACTTCTCAAGTCTGCAGGCAAGAGCTTCTCTCCCAGAATGATGTGGTACTGCACTGTTTCATTGTCCTAAATCCAGAAAAATACAAAGCTTTGGAGTCTTTTGACTTCCTAGATTACAATTCTGTCAGAGGTATGGCATAAGACATGTTCTTAAGCACCTGTAATGGCTAATTAAGCCCAGAGAGCCTTGTAACTCTCTGTAACAGATGACCGATCACACTTAATGATTCTGATACTTGATGAACCCATTAATTTTTTTTGGAACCTTTCAGAAGTCTGAAAATTGCCACAGCCAGCCAGGAAGTGGAAGATGTTGTGCCATCTATCTACATACTAATTTACTCTGCCCTTGGGGTCCAAATATTCTTTTCAGGTCCACTGCAACACCCCTGGAAATCCTCTCATTTCTCTGCCACGTTTCTCCAAGCTTTTAGCATCAGATATTCATCTCCTATGCATGCAGAAATCCCTGAGCTTGTTTACTATTTGTCAGTGTACCTGCCCCTATACCCGCCACAACACATACTCAAGCAGTGAGCTTACCAGCTGGGTCACATTGGCAGCATGGCAGTACTCCTCAATGGAGTTATTTCCAGGAACAAAAATTGTGTATTGTTCAGAGGACTCAATTTTCCCAATGAGCTGGTACTCCTACAAAATGTCCAAACAGTAACATTAGCAATTACCCTTGTACTCACTAAAACCCAAACCACACGTTGAGATCAATTACAAAGACAAGAGGAAAAGCTTGAAAATGGGATGTACAACTTCTACTCAGCCATACACATCTGACTGCTTGCTCCTTGTCCTGGCTGACAAAAGAGCACCTTCCCAGCTATGAAAAAATCTTCTCTTTATTCTGGTTTTCTCTGCCTTGTACAGACATCAGAGCACCTGCAGTAGACAGGTCATCTTCCACTGTAACACATGGCAGTGATTGAGAGATCTCACTGTAATTATGCAACTCTGGCTGCTCAAAAGCTTTATGTAGGACACACACAATCTCCCTTTCTTACCAGGCAGCCCAAATTTATGTCCCCCAGTACAGGGGGAGGTGGCATTTGCTCCAAAGGCTGCTGTGACAGTGACAGCTGTGCTCACCTCGAGTGCTTACCTCTAGCAACTCCTGGAATGTGCTGAAGGAGGGCACAGTGCTGAGCTGCTCCTGCAGACCAGGAGGGCTCGGGGGGATATCTGCTGGGGACGGCAACAAAACCTGTGGAAAAAGCACGTTCAGAGCAAGGCTGAGCAAGGGGCTGAGGGGAATCTCACTGCACTCCTGCCCTGCTTGCAAGAAAGGCAATTAAAAGGCCTCGGTTTGCACAGTCCTGCAATAGCCTGAACTCTTCTATCAGCCAAGAGAAGGAGAACTCTCCTCCCACTGGTCCTGGAGACAAATGTTTTAAACATTGAACACTGCTGCACAGGAAACATCTGTCAGGACCTTGTGATAACCTCATATATTTTGCCTTTATATCCTTTCCTAACCATCCAGACATGTGTTCCTCCTTGGCCCTGTAACAGAGGCTGCTACACAGGCCTGCTGCTACATCTGCAGCATTTCCCAGTGCCACATATACTGACATACCTTGCTGAGGACATGGATGATGCCATTGCTGGCAGGGATGTCACTGACAACTACAGTTGCATTCTGGATGGTCAATACCTGCACAAGAACCAGAGGGAGATGCAAAAGGGTCAGGAAGTGCAAAGCAAGTGCAAAACAAATACATTGTTCATCCAAGGCTGCACATGGTTAATCTGGGTACAGTTTGTGAAAGATGCCTGCATTTGAGGGCACCAGTGTCCCACCCAGGCTCCCCACTGGGAACAGCAGCCCCTCAGCAGTTAAATTTGAGCTTGGTACATTTCTTATGTAAGAAAGCCTTACGCCACTGGTGGTGTTTATCTGCCATCTGGTCTGTGGGTTGAGAGTGGGTAATTCTGGCCCGTACTTTTTGAGCTTTTCAGCAGTGAAGACACCTTCAAGGAAGTGGGCTCTGTGGGCAACAAAATCAGATAAAGAGAAGATTAGGGAAGTGTTGGTAATGACAGGGAGATAAGACCATGCCACCCAACATTCACATCTCTCACAGGAAGTACTGTAGCCTGTGGAGAGAACAATGCAGAGAATTGTTCTGATGCCATCTGACTGGGAAAATCTCTCTGTAAATACATGAAAAATAAACCTACTTCCCATGGTCTGTGGTCTGTTATGTTTTAAATACCTACTTAATTTTTTGCCGGCTAGATATTTAAATTTACTTCTATATTTATCTCAAGGTATGTCCTCATTGGTCATGCACAAGAAAAATCCCATTTCATGGCTCTGTTACTGTTGTTTGGCCCAGTAAAGCAAGGGCAGGAGGCTCCTCCTACCTGACTAAAAACGGCAGTGTGTAAGGGGTCAACCAGAAATCTTCGTCAGCATTGCTCAAGTTCTTGATAGCTGCCTCTGATGGCACCAGGACAGTGACATTGGTTCCTGCTGGGATGCTGAAGAGAGATTTCTGTTGTCCAAAGCAGAAAAATGAACAAATAAGACACGCCACTGCCACATCTATAGTGCAAAATACCCCCAGCAGCCATCCCACCCTCACAGCCATGTGAAAGGGATGAGGAGGAACAGGGCAGTGCTCAGCAGCACAGCAGGGTCTCCTGCCTCTCCTGGGCATGGCAAGCAAGGAATGCCACAGGTGCTTTGGCCGAAACAGCTGACACCTCATTGCCAAGGGAAAACCTGCTGCTTTAAGCTCTACCTTCCCAATCAGTTTTCATTCAAACACGTTCAATCATATCCATAAATCCTTTTTGAATGCCCAGCATCAGTTCTGGGGAAGGGACCAAGATAGCTGCTGGCAAAAGCAATTTTCTGTGCAGCAGGTCAGGTGAGCTAAAGCTCAAGTTACAGGCTGTCCATCATAGTGAGTTTCCACACACTTAGTACAGTCTCTGGAGGGTCTCTCTTATTCCCACATAGAGGCAGGGAAGCAGCAATGAGAAAAGGAACAAACATGCAGTCTAATGTCCCAAAGGATGCTCTTCTGAAAGACAGTGTTATAATGCTACCCCTGCTTTCCCTTCTGTGCTGTGTTTTGATGGCCAGTGGTACAACCATGAAAATTAGGTGTAACACAGCCCCAGCTTCCTCTTGTGTGAGAAACAAAGCTCCCAAGACACACTCATGACCTCATTCTACCACAAACTCCCCAGCCTTTCTACATGCCTGCTCTGCAACCATTTCTCATTTGCTTTGCTTTGTTTTCTCTAAAGAAAAAGATATTTGGAGTTGCTTGTCCTCTAACAGACTCATTCACAGACTTCACTTCCACAGAACTTACCCATGTGGGTGTCCCATGGTTTCTCTTACCTTAACCCAGTTGTAGAATCCTACAAAGTGGGAATTCCTGGCCAGCTCCTTTTAAATAGAAACAACAGAAGAGTTAGCTCTGCTGAGCACAGGGTACAGGGCTGGGGGACTAGGGATGGGGGAAAGGAGCAATATCAAATATCAAATCTGACAATATCAAATCTGGCAACAATGACTTCAACATTCTTCTCACTTCACAACCATTACAGGCACCATGTATTGTGAGGAGAGATGGGCACTTCTAAAACCAAACTTCAGCCATTAAAATATATATTTCCAAATAAACAAACTATTTTCAACTCATCTGCAATGGGTTCATGTGTATCAGGGACAAAAGATTGAATCCACAATTGCCTTTGATATTTCTAAAGACAGAAAATGGGCCTGACAGCTCTGACCTGAAAAACTTTCCTAACAATGAAGGAAAGATGACTTATTGCACAGGACAAGTGCTGCCTGCACAGGGGTGAGGCAGCTTAGAAATTATGCTTTCACTGGCAGTAATTACTGCTGGCATCACTTCTCTGCCTGTGGCCTTGGAATACACTTGGGCTTCATGCTGATGCTGTAGGAGTCAGCTCAGGTAACAGGGAAAAGCAAAGAGAGAGCAGAGCCAGTGCTCTCCAGTCTCAAAAAGGCTCAGACATTTGGTCTTCACTAACTTTTAGAATGTCCCCATAGCATGTCATGCCATCCCCAAAGTAGCCTTCAGAGCAAACACAGGATCTCTCTCCTCCACCGAGGGGTACACACGAAGCCTGGAAATACAAGGAAAGGAAGAAGAAATTAGAGAGCAAACACAGGTTATGTAGTCTTACACCCATCTCAGAATTGAATTCTGGCTTTCCAAGTGCTGGGCTAGAGTAGCACACACAAACTCCTTCCCCCTGCTGCCTTTATGGTGGCACTGAGTGTTCCCCTCATGCAGCCAAGACTGGGTGATTGCTCTGGTTGTGTGAACCCACAAAAATCAGAGGATCCATCTTTGGAGCACATCAGTGCAGACCAGTAAGATGACATATCATAAACCTTTGCAATTCTCTCAAAGCCATGGCTGCTGCAAAACCTGTCAGTGAGCAGGTGAGCCTGCCCTGCCATGCCAGCCTGAGGAGAGCTCTTTAACTACTCACCAGGTCATGGCAGCCACCATTGTCCATGAGGCAGGGGTTGATGGCATCACAGCTGTAGCCATCACCAGCATAGCCCCTCTTGCAGACACACTTGCTCTGTAAGAAAGACATTTCAGTTTTATAGACTTACCAGAGCATCCTCATTATTATCCAAAACATGTCTAAGGCAGCAAAACTTATCCTTAATTTATTTTCCCAAGTTTTCTTCCTGGTACCTCAAGACCTGGAAATGTGGAGTTGTTTCCTTAGCAGGGCATCATCCTCTATCACAGCACACAAGCTGCCAGATTACTTAAGCACATTGAACCCCTGCATTGCTTGGCTGTGGGGGTCACTTGAAGATGATGGTTTCCTCCTTTATTTCCAAGTTTTCAGGGAATGACACAGATTTTGGGAATGGCAGAAAGAGGAATTAATTTCAAAACTTCCTGCTTTGAAGATATCTAGGAGAGGACTTGCACATCTCACCTCACTAAAATCTGCTACAGCTTTTGTACCTTTTTTCAGCACCTTGTGCAATGCTCCCCATGCTCAGGGGGAGAAGCAGCACCCTCAGAAATCTCCTCTCACGTGCACCTTCCTCCTCCTCCCTCAACATGCATTGCTCTTGGCCCAGCTCCCTGCACAGGCTGTCTGAAGTGCTCACATGCTCTTCAGTGCTGTGGTCTGGGGACAGGGCCATGCAGCAGCTGCTGCCTATGGTCAAGCTGTGTTACAGAGTGCAGTCCTGTCCCTTTGCTGCACAAGTCCCAGAGTCAAGCAGCAGTCCTGAGCACACCAGTGCACCTCACATGCAAGTGCACTGTGATGCTGCAGCTGCAGCTGCTGTTTCTGGCAGTGGACAAGCAACCTTGGCTGCTGGCCAGCCCAATTTTTGCCTGTGGCAGTCCAAGGCCACCTGAGAGCAGCTGAGGGAGTGTTCGCTCCAGCTCCAGGCTGCTCAGCCCTGCTCATACCTGCCCAGGCCCGGTGTAGATGCAGTCGGCGTTGAGGTGGCAGCTCCCTCTGCTCTCCAGCATGCAGTTGTCTATGGGCACACAGACCTTGCCATCCCCAGTCCAGCCCACATTGCACTGGCAGGTGGCAGTGCCAGGGCCTGTACTGGTGCACAGGGCCTTCAGGAGAAGGGACAGAGAAGGAATTATACCCAGCAGAAGGGAGAGAGTGCAATGAAAATACAGCAACAAATCTCCTTCCTCACACTGTGGAGAATTTCTGACTGACCAACTCTGATTCCAGCACTGGGGACGGGGGGTGGAAGCATCTTTTCCAGAAAAGTCATAGAAAACTTCATAATGAAGTGATTCTGGAGACATTTTGTGTTTTCAGAGAGGTAGACACTTGTGCCTGAGGTGGCTCAGAACTCACAGGTTCATTATCATCATGTAAAGCTATTCCATTACACAATAAAGTATTCCCTGAAGAGGGGGACCACAATCTCCTGCCTGGATGTCTGGGATGGAATCAATGATAGATGGCAGATCTCCCTCAGGAAAAGACCTACTTTGTACCCAGTGCCATCCTATTCTCTTGCATATGGGCCAATGTCTTCCTCTGACTGAAGGGTCTAATTTATGATGAGGTTTGACCATTTGGCAGTAATTGCCAACATGAAGTACCACATGGACACAAATGTTGTGTTGGTGGTTACTGGGAATATGTGTTGGATCTCACAGTTAAGCTACAGAGAAAGGAACACATTAGAAGAGCTTGAGGGGATTATCATTGCAAATCAAAAATTATCTGTACAGCTAATCTGTGTGGCTGATAAAATATCTGGTGTGAACCAGCCAAACTATCCTTGGAGTGTCACATTTTGGCACAGGACCAAATGATCAACATCTTTACAATGACTATACCAAGGCACTTGTTATTCCACCTCATCTGACAGACAGGAAAATTAGCACACAAAATGTGTAACAGTCCCAGGAGCCCTGGATCCCTGTTCTGATTGAGAGGAGCTGCCTCTCACTCTCCAATCTGACCCCACTTACATTCTGTGAGCAACCTCCCCGTCCTGGCTGACTGCACAGGTTGATGGGCTGGCAGGAAAACCCATCCCCTTCGTATCCATCCATGCAGATGCACCTTAAAAGTATAAACACAAAAGGGACACAGGTAGAGCAGTCCCTCAAGCAAGCAAGATTCATTACTAGCAGGCTGGCTGAGTCACTCAAAGCATGCTGTGCACCAAGCACACAGCCACACACAGCCACAGGGGTGGCAGCCATGTACAATGGCAATGTGCCCTGAACGTGCCACAGAGACTGACCTTGCTGTGTCATTGAGGCTGCAGACAGCGTGCTGGTGGCAGTACTGGGACAGCCCACTGGGGCCACAGTTCCTGGAGGTCTTGTCACAGAATTTGCCAGTGTAGCCTTCCTTGCAGGACCAGGACTGACACACCCCCCCACTGCCAGGCCTGTTGTCACAGACACCATGGACACAGCCACAATCTGTCAAGCACATGCAGTAAGATCAGTGAGTACAGAAAGCCCAGAATCCACCACAGTCATAGATTTCCAACTTTCCTTCACAATCTCTTATGACACCAAATAATCATTCCATTATTTTTTTCTGATAGAGGGGATGTCTGCTGAGAGACATCCATCACAAATCAAGCCTGGCCAGGGAACAGATCCTGAGACTGCCTGGGTCTATGTTTTCTATAGGCTGTAAGAACAGACTCAAATTTAGGCTATCAAGCTCAAGGTCATTGTCAACTCTCTTTTGTTTCCTAACAGGAGAGATCTAAATTAGGTTGATGCTTCATCACTGAAATATCACCACTGTCATATCAAACATATTTTCTCCACTGTTGTTTGAAGGGACACACACGATGACATTTTTGTCACTTCTTTCATGATGCTGGTCTTGCCAGAATGGAATCCCACATATATGAATTTGCACCATTATCTTTGTTATAAATTTTCCTTTAGTCTCTCCATCAGAGTTACTAACCTTCATCACAGTTCTCGCCGTGCTTGTTTGGGTTTGCACAGATGTGGCAGGCTGTGCCTTTGAAACCTTCAAAGCAGAGACAGTTGCCATTCCCTTGAATGCCATCACTACACTGGAAGGACAACAAGAAAAAACCAAAGTGATTGAAACTCAGAGAAATGCCAAGGCATTAATATCCATCAAAGGTACTTTGATACACACAGTAACAAACAAGACTTTGAAGAGCGGTGGTAGTAATACAAGATCCCACACAGCCAGAGCTGTGCCCAACAACTATGACCTAATTCTCACTAAATATGTGCCATTTTCCTTGGATCTTCTGCTACCACCTCTGTGTGTTTATCCCTGGAGCACAAACTCTGAATTGTACTTATCTCAAACTACACTGATGCACCTGCTCATTGCAATGCAGAAGGTTCCTCCACACTTACATTTCCCCTGCCATAGCATGGGCTGGAAAATCCCCCTGGGCATGGCATGCAGTCTGGACCAAAGAACCCTTTGCAGCATCCAGGTTGCTGAAATGAAAGCAAAATTGATAAGTATGACATGACTTAACAAGAATTTCCTGGAGTACTCCTGTGCTTATAATTCTTAAATTCTGGTCCTTGTCTCTGCCATGGGGGGAAACAGAATGTTGTATTTAGCATCTGTGTTTCTTAGGAGCTCCTGCACCTAAATTATTTTTCAACAATGACCTTTTCCTGCTCACAGCCAATTCTTCTCAGAACAAACCATTATTTTCTGCTTACTCTGTGACTTCAACACATGGGATGCATGTTTTTTATGAACTTTTAATTCTTTAATAGCACTGGTACACTCACTTTTACTTTATCCTTGCCCAGAACTGCATTACTGAGGAGGGATGGAGCAGTCCTGGATAGCAGGCCTTGTCATGACTGACCAAAGGAAGAACAATCATAATGCAAACAATCAGCAGTATTTAATGAAACACCCACAAATCATTACATACAGTTGGCACTGCGAGAGCTCAGGATCTGCACACAAACATGAGGTCCATAAATTGACTAAGACAGACTTTCCTGAACCATCTGACAGTGGTTCATAAACAGGATGCAATCACTTCACAGCTTATAGCACTTTCTCTGTGCTCAGCTTCCTCTGGGAGAAATGCTAAAGCTGGCACACTCCAGTTAACACTACACAATCATGGCTTCCTCATTTTATTTAGTTGTTGCACTCAGGTTTAACTGAGCTGCCTTCTAACATCTGCAGTATGTTGGTACCCTGTGTTCTCCTGGACAAAGGAAAAGCAGGTAGCTCATTTATGTGATGTCCTGGGGACAGCTTATCTTTTGCTCCCATCCAGCCACCTGATTCAGGTCAGAGCTGCTCCTAGTGAATGAGGAAGGGCAGAACTGAGCTGTCCCAGAGGGAATGTGTTCCTAAATCCCACTCACCATGATGGTTTGATTGCAGTACCTGGCACACCCCTTCTTCAGGACATTCAGGCCTTGTGGGTCATGGATGTAAACACATTCCTTTGGGGACAGTGTTGGTTCCTGCACAAACAAAACAAGCCACCAGCACTGTCATCTTCCCCTTGGCTCTTTCTGCTGCAGAGAGCAGCTGTGCCTATCTCTAAGCTGGGGAAGTTCACTGGGGAGCCAAGGTGAGCAGCACACAGCTGGGGCAGGCCTAGGATGGACCAAGGCACACAGTGGCCTCCTCCTGCTCCCAAGAGTCCCCAAGCCTGAGCCAAGGTGCTGCCCTCTAGTTCTAACAATAGCATCTGTGATAAGGGAGAGAGCAAGCACAGGGGAAGGAAGGGAGGGAGAGGAGACAGGGGGAGATAAGGGCAGCAGGGAGGAGAAATAGAGGGTAGGAAAGAGGGGAGGAAGAAGATAGGAGAGGGGACAGGGGAGGAGGGAGGGATAGTGGGGAATAGAAGGAGTAAGGAGAGAATTACACAGTGAGGGAGGGAAGGAAAAAGACAAAGGTGAGATGAAGAGAGGAAGACATAAGAGGAAGGGTTGCAAATAACATTGGAACAATGCTCAGTGACCCGTCTTGGAGTTGGGCACAGGTAGAACTGGGCCCCAGGTGACTCTGACTTTGTCAGCCTCAGTCAGAGAGGCAAATGAGCAACTGGTGACTTTGCAGATCTCTACTTCAGACATCCATGCTGAGACAGCATTAGCAAGTTCCTCTGAAAGTCAGACCTCTCAGAGGACACTCAAGAGTTTAAGGGTGGTGAGCACCTCTCTGGCTTTCACAAACAACACCATTTCCTGGAACTTGCTGTTCTGCTAACCTCAGCATGGGATAACTCAAACAGCAACACTCCTCCTTCCTCCACCTTCAGCTAGCTCTGCTCATCTCTGAATCAACAGGGAACACAGGACAGGAACAAACTGTTTCTCACCCTCTGCAGAGCAGAGAGATTGTTGTGATTCTCTGGCTGTAATATAGGGAGAGGCAGTACTAAATGGTACTTGAGGAATCAGGTTTGCTTCTGAGATTCTGGAGCAGCTGGCAAACCTTGCATGTGGGCAGGAAAGCTCTGCCTGAGGCAGAGTAGAAGTGCTAAAAGCTGCAAGTCTACAATTTCATTTAGACCAGAATTTCTCACCACGCTCCACATTGATTCAGCAAGCAGACTCCAGAATAAGAGAGTGCACAGAGCAGTGAGTGGGCAACAGTCTAGGACCACAAAGCTTGGATACATACCCCCTAGCAAGGCTCTCTGCTGGCTGCCTTTCCTGCTCCCTATTTATTTGAAAGTGGCTTGAGTCAGAAACTGTCAGTGTGCCTGTTTGTTATTATGCAAAGAGATTACAGAAATAACTACAAATATTTACCATTTCTTTGCTGCCAGGTGGGCAAATGCTGTTGTTGAGGGCTTCACAATCCACACAAGTGCCCTGTTAAGAAAAGAAGAGGCAAAAATGTAATCTTCTCAAAGGAACCCCTTCCCCATGCCAAGAATGCTACAGAGCTACTGTTTCCAGTACATATATCCAAAACCACACAAAATGTATCTGAAATATTTAACTACTATCAGTTTCCATTCTCTGAAAGGAGCCAAGTTTATCACTTAAATAAAATTTTCATGTGTCCAAGCAGATGTTTGCACCTGCCTGAAGCTGGGGTGTATCTGCACTCTCTGAGTTTCTCTGCCACTAGGCATCCTGCTAGGCTGGAAATCTTTGGGAATCCAAGCAGCTTTGGGAATCCAAGCAGCAAGATTCACTGAATCAGCAAGTTATGTGGACACTGTGGCCCCTTGGGATTTACTGCGTCTCTCCAAATCCAACTTCAGAGTCTCATCTTCTTTCCTCAGTAAGCTACCAATGATCAAACTGGGGAGCAAGCACCTCAAATAAGGTGTATGAAACAGTTTGTGTGAGAATACTGCACAGCATTTGTAGGTCCTGCTGCTGAATGCTTGCTCCCTGTCCAGGCTACAGGACACCAGTGGGACAGAGGTGGGAACAAAGCACTGTCAGCCGAGTTAGCAACTCTAGTGGGAAGAAGATCATATAAAGGAAAAGGCAAATGTACTTTGGAATCCAAGGTAGGATGGGGGCACAGAAAGAACAACAGCCTACAAGGAACATGTGCTGATTAGCAGGAAAGCAGTGCCAAGTGCAAGCAGAAGAAACGCTGACAGTGCTGCCAAAGTTCACACCAGGGGAACTCTCAGACAGACCACCTTTCCCAAATGCAATTTACAGAGCTTTCTTTTGGCCCTCCAGGTGAGTGTGGGGTGCACAGCAAGCACCAGCTGTGCTTGGGCATGAGAATGGAAGGAGTTGACTTACCATCACAATCTTATGTTGCTCTTCATTGCATCTGTGAGGCAAAATGGGAACGATTGAAGGAGGGATGAAGATGCCATCCAAAGTATGAATAATACCATTTGAAGCCACAATGTCTCGCATTTTTAAGGGGATCCCTGATTCATCCATCAGAATTCTTCCCTGATGTAGAAACACAATTTTAGCCCATTAGACAGGATCAACTACATAAAGCCATTGTGGGAAACAGATGGTTCACAGCATCAAGGGAAACCACACAAATGGTCAAGACTCCTAGTGGAGTCACAGATTGGATAAGAAGCAAACTAATTCAATGATCTCATTTAAGTCTAGATTTTTAAGCAGAGGAGGAAGCAGAGATTGGCTGAAACCACATAGTTCAGAACCATGTGCAGACTTTCTCCAAGCACAGAAGGGTTTGCCCCAAAGGGTTTTGATTCACACTTACATCCGCACTGATGTTGATGGTAAGTATCTGATTAGCCATTGTAACAATGTGTGGCATCATTATCAGTTGCTCTATGGCCACCTGAAATAAAACACAAGGGGGTGGTACCATGAAAAATGACCATGAAAAGGGTCATTTCAGTGTAGCTTACAGAATCCCCCCATGATTCCTGCCACTTGAGAAACTTCTGAAGGGGACTTAACGTTTACATTTCATGAAATACCATAAAAACAAGCAATGGGTCAGAGGGTAATCCAGGACTTTGTGTGAACTGTTTGCAGAACCACAAACACAGCAGCTGCCTTGGTTTTCATTCCTTGTTTAGGTAACTGTCCAGCACTACTGAAATCAAGTCCCACTAGCAGTGTCTCTTGCTAATACAGCTGCAAGTAGGGTCAGACTAATAATGATTTTTTCTAGGACATATTCAATAAACAATGAAAGTTCAGCCAGAAGCATAATAGAGAACATATTTTGACTGAAAAAATAAGCTCTAAGGCAGAAAAAAATGTAAATTTCAGCTTCTGTACTTAGAAATGTAACTATTTGAGTAGAGAGTTCTGAGAACCCAGACAATTCTTATTTTTGTGTCCTGCAGAAAATTCTGCTGGACAATATTTTCATTGTAAAGGCCATCCAGCTAGGGAGCACCAACACTCCAGAAAACTCAGAGCTCCTTCATGGAGAGAGAGCACAGCTGTCCCTTTTGGCAATTCCTTTCATGGCAAACACTTTGCCTCATCAGATCCTGCAGAGTCACATCTCTGCTCCTCCAGGGGAAGTCCAAGAAGCAGCAACTGAAGTCATCAACACTGAGACCTCTCTGCCAGACAAAAGGGTTGCTAAGGGGTTGCTCTGAAGGAGCTCTGGGGTCAGAGAGCTGCCTGCCTTACCGCTGCTGAAGTGTAGATGTGATGTTTCACCAGTTCCTGGAGCTTATTGATACCCTAAGGAAAGAAGAGAACATGAGAATTAGATACCCCTTCGATGCTCAGGAGGAAGAGGAAGCAACTACATTTCCTTCTAATCAGAGATTGACAATGCCAATGTCTATAGCAGTGAATTCACTTGGTGAATAAGTTCCTTCATTTTCCCCTGCCCAAAGCTGGGTGAGGAATGAAAGTCAAACGTCAGATTTAAGCAATCTGGCTGACCTGTAAGCTCCATCAGCCCCCACTTCTCTCCTAGAACCTTACAGAAACAAAGACATGGTTTGGCCACCCCCAGGAAGAACAACTTTCAGCAATGACCAGATCCATTGCACAAAGTCATTCCAGCACAGCCCAGTGCAACTCAGCCAGCTCAGGATGCCTTACAGTACTATGGGCTCCCACCTCCGTGAAAAGATAAATGAGCCTTCCATCTCTCAGCTTATCCACAGCATCATTGCTGGGTACAAACACAGTGAAGGGGCCTGGTCCATCCAGTATTGCAGGCAGGCCACAGTTCTGCAAAAACAACAGAAGACTTCATCATGGATCTAACATGGGTTGCTGAGGGGGGTCCAGCAGAAGTGAGAGGAAATATTAAACAGCTCAATATTAAAGGCAGAGCTGTTGTAAAGCAAAATGTGCAAGAGGCAACTTGACACCAGGGACAGAGGTGTGATAGAACAGAAGTGTAAGTGCTACAAAACCACAGCTGGGAAAAAGAGGCCACTGGTGGGAGTGCAGCAAATATGAACAAGGGAGTTCTGGGCTAATGCTCCCTGCATGCTTTAAACACAGAGACACTCAGCTGTGGTCAAGAACTAAATATGCTGTGGAGAAGAACTCTGCAGGGACAAGGGGAAGATGGGAAAGAGGCATGTACCCTTGCCGCTTGTGCCTGATCACCTACAAATGTGAAAACTCCAACATTTTCCATTACATTTGCTTAGGTAAAATAAGAAAATAAATACCAAAAATGGCACAGAATAAAAGATCCAGAAAGAAAGCCAAAGCACTG
Organism: Ammospiza nelsoni; assembly: GCF_027579445.1. Classification (NCBI taxonomy): domain Eukaryota; kingdom Metazoa; phylum Chordata; class Aves; order Passeriformes; family Passerellidae; genus Ammospiza; species Ammospiza nelsoni. Next base: position 15,034,385 of record NC_080643.1, on the reverse strand, counting down.
AGATGTATTTAAATGTTATTCAAAATTCCCCCCAAATGAGCAGCAGGCTTTGTACAGCAGCAATACCTCAGCTTCCTGGGCAGACACAAACTTGCTTACCTCCAGTATAGTTTCAAATCTACTGAAAATCTCCATTGAGGCAAGGATCTCACCAATGGTTTTCTGCAAGAAGATACAAAGAGGAAAAACATGGCTGGGGCTGAAGCCATACTGGTCTGAACACATACTGGAAGGCCAAGCTTGTGGTTTGCATGTAAAGATCTACAGGAGACCATCATCCTCAAAGGGATGGGCACAATCTAATGATTATTTGTTCTCATTTAACACACAGACAACTTTTTGATTATAATTTCAAAATGCACTACGGGCCAATTAAAGAAAATCTTAGTTTGATTTTTATGTGAAAAATGCTTTTCAATATTAATCCCATAAGATACATATTCTGTAAGATACAGCAGCAGAAGAGCTCATTTGCTGATTTTATTCATGAAAGTAGAATTCTCTTCTCCTCCAAGCACTGTAAAAGCATTATTGCAAGATTTTTATCTAATTTATGCAGTACTTTTAGCAACTTTTAAAGGTTTTTTGAAGATACCTAACAGGCCTAATCAGAGATGGAGACAAAATAAATAGCCTTTTCCCTTTAAAAAAAGCCTCACTGATTTGGAAGATTAATGATGAAAATTGCTTTTTAAAAAGTGTTTATTCTGCTTCGCCATAAAAGAAGATAAATATGAATGCTTCTGTACCTGTGGGTTTCTGAGGTTGTCAGGGCTGGGTTTTTTCCTGAGGCTGTTGACAATATGTATGATGCCATTGGCTGCTGGGAGGTTTGATTGCAAGATGTTGTACAGTTCCCCTGGCAGATCTTGATACCGGAAAGATTTGATGTATGTCTGGGTGATAATAATAATAAAAAATAATAATCATAATAATAATTTTAATCACCATAACAATAACAATAATATTGATTATGATAATTTATTTCCTTGTGTTTCATCTGTGTTACCATGATACAGCTATAAAACAGTCCTTATGGCTCAGCAAGGGGAAGGCACTGCCAGAGCTACTCTTGAAAAAGTAAATGTAAGGGATGGCCTGGGTGTAAGACAAGCATCCCACCCTGCTGGAGTTTGGGTGATATTTTGATCCTGAGTGGTACTTTCAAGTCTTAATACAGAAAAAAAAGACCTCATCTGGGACACCCTGCTCCAGAATGAAGTTTGAGTGTGAGCAATGCTTGATCACAGCTCTGGATCACAAAAAGATGTCCTGACAACTGCATAGCTGATTTGGAGGCAATCCTGGAAGTGCAGCTTTAACTGCAGCTTTTATTAATTCGTTGTGCCCACAAGGAGTGTTCATAACAAGGCCAGAGCAGTCAGGCTCACTGAATTACAAGGCAGGTGGCTGGTCCCTTCACTTTGTATGGATCCATGCCCTGCAGCCTGGTGTGGGAGGGTATCCCAAGGTTAACCTGCAAAGTAAGCATCCAAGCCTTGGTGCTGCAGCTGTAATTCAAGTTCAGGGAAGCACAGCTTTCCTGTGCTACTCATTTTACCATGTGCATTTTGAATTGCTCCTCCCTGCCCTAAACTTCAGTTCACATCACCAAGGACTCAGTCTGAAACAAAGGAAGGGGAGTGCAGACTTCCCAGATCAAAAAACTCCTAAGTAAACAAACAGGAAAGAATTTTAAAAGGAGCATTGACACACTCAGTTCGGATTCCCCTGCTCCAATAGTGCTTTGTCCTTTTGATGTATTATGACCTAGACCTCAAGGCCAAGGCTGGATCCTTAGAGAGGAAACTCAGGGCTCTCTCCCTTGGCCACCTGTGGGTTTGCAGGAAAGGCCCAGGATGGAGAGAGGGAGCAGTGGATACTGGAAAATGTGAGTCAGTTGGAAAAGGAAAAAAGAGCCTTCCACGTCAGAACACAACAATGAAAGCTTCTTTGCTAGGACGACTAAGGAAAATATAATAGAGAGGAAAAGAGAAACTAGAAGAGGAAATATTCATCATGTGTCTGTGTCCAAGCACACAAACTCCAAGGGAGCAGCATTCAGTTCTGAAGTGAGACTTTGCTGGCTCTTCCACATCAGCCACATGGATATTGTAGCTGCTGACAGTATAGGGAAAAGGTCTCTCCTCCAGAACATTGTGCACATAGAGAGCATGGAAAGACCATTCACATGTCAGATTCTTGGTTGTCTGTGAGACAGGAGATGTGGTTGCTTGGGGTGTCTGGTCTTAAATCACCTTGCTTTAGACTACACAAAGGAGCTTCTTGTTTTGATCACAGAAAAAGGTTTTCTGGTGAAGAAAGCCATCAAGGAAACCAGGCTCAAGCTCCAGCCTGTCCTATGTGAAAGCAGTGCCCCAGACCCTCAGGAGTTCCTCACCTGGCTAGTGAATGTCAGCTGATGTCCTGACAAGGTCCACATAGTCTTGGCTTTTATCATGTCTTCTATCAAGTGCAGACCAGGAACAATGTGCATTTTGCACAACTGCTCAGCAGCTGTGTCCTTTGGGGAGGAAAGCCCACATAAAAAAGAAAAATTACATGTTCTTTCAAAAACTTCATTTACCACAACACCACCTTTCTCCCAGCTAACACACCCACAGAAATTCTTAGCATACAAGACTGAGCTTTCCTCTTCATTTTGATTCACTGGAGTAGCACCCTGGCAAAACTCTCCTGTTTTTCTGCACGTCCAAGAGGGAGATTGATTGACCTGCAAGTGACTTTAGAGCAATCCTCTGGACAGAAACCCATTGGACTTGGACAAATTAAAAATTATCCTTGCATGCTCCAGATTATAAAATTTGCCAAAGCTCCCCAAGTGCAATCTTTGCCTATGCCGGACCATGCAGGTGGTCTAATCTGCTGAAATTACATTTAGCTTCTTCATTTCTTCTCTGAACTTATCATCATTGCTGCTTTTTAGAAAAATCTTCTGTCAATACTGATTTAGGTGAAACTGATCCTTGGGGAACAGGTTGACTGGATAACTTGGGGCCCTCTCCTGATGCATTTTCTATGGATCCAGAAGTTAGTATTTTTAACCACAGGTTGAATTTCCAATACATTGGTGTAAAAGTTGGCCCCTTTTGAAAGTCACAGCCACAGGTAGTAAAAAGCCACTTGAAGCTTTAAGAACAGTCATACAGAAGAGTGACTTTCCTGACATTGAAAACAAACAAAAAACTCTGTCAGTACTGAAGAAAGAAACAGAGTTTTTAAAAATAATGTGAGGGATGTAACATCCTCTATAAGGCTGCAACTTAACCAGACAATGAAAAGTATTCCCAAGAGATGATTTCTATAAACAGCACATGCCAAAGTTCCTCTCTTGTGTCAATCAGTTTTTACAGGCTGCAGAGCTGAAACAGGAAAGAACCTTAAGACAAAAATTTGCTAAAATCAAGAAAACTTACATTGAATTCCATTCTGTCAAGAATGGGAAGAAGGGATGGCACAAAGACTGTGAAGGGCCCATATTTAGTTAGCAATGTTGAGCACCCAGAAGCTGTAAAAAGAGGGGCAGTGTGAACTAGTTAGGCAGTGATGGTTTAACCACAGCAATAAAAATATTTCTCTTGTTAACAGCACAATTCAATCTACGCAGTATCAGCCTGGTGCATTTACAAGGAAGCAGAGGGAGTTTGGCACTGCTACCCTGTCCCCAGCTTGCTCCGTCCCCCAAGCGAAATAAAAAAGCATTTACCAAACATTTTCTTGGCGACGTTGAGCTTCCTTATAAACCTTCCTCGCAAATTCTGCTGATTTATCTCACCCAAGAGATCTTTATAGCAACTTCTCCCATCTCCAATCTCCCCTTCTTTACACACACAGCTATGAGGCAAGGATGAAACATGACAAACCATTGTAAACCAGTTTGCAACACATTCAACAATTGCCAAGTAGAACAACATGTCAGTATCTACACTTGGAAGACCAATCCCAGTTCCCACATCTTAGAATCATAGAATGGTTTGGGTGAGAAGGAACCTTAAAGATCATTTAGTTCAAACCTCCCCTGCCATGGGCAGGGACACCTTCCACTAGACCAGGTTGCTCAGGGCCCCACCCAACTTGGCCTTGAACTCTTCCAGGGATGCTGAGTAACTTCTGCCTAAACTGAGTGACAGGAAAAAAGATTCACATTTCTGCCGGGAAAGCCAATTTGTATCTACCCAAAGAGAATGGAGATGCATCTTTCTCAGATACAAACAATATAAGGGTTGTCTGCTCTAAAGTTCAGAGTACAGATTGCCACAATATAATTATTAGCACCTTTTTTAATTAGATATTTAGTCAATTGTAGTAATTTCAGCATCTGAAAATCTGAGGTAATGCATAAAACCCACAGGCTAAGGGACGATCTATCAAACAGCCCCTGTGTGACCCCTTGGCTGCAGTGAGAAGCCAGCCCAAGCACACCAGGTAGCTACAGCTCATCTGGAGCTCACTGAGGGCCCCATACAGGTTAATGACTTTTCCAGAAAAGCTTATCTACATGTGAAAATCTCTGTCCTGGTTCACACGGGTTTGCAGTCATCACTCAGAGACTACCAAAACTGTTTTTTCCCGTTTGGGCTTTGTCCAAGTATCAGCTCTGCTCTTTCTGTGTCAGCCATGCAAAGACATGCGACACAGGGGAGGAATTTGACTCCAGTCCAGCCTCAGAGGGCTCAGTGCCAGCTGCTGGGGAACAGATCTGTAAGGCAGGGACTGCACTGAACACTCTGTCCTGCTCTGTGCTAGCACATCTTCAGAAAGGGAAATCACTGTGTTCCAGTCTTGGCCTGGAGCACACAATAAGCAAGTAGATGCTAGTAGTTTTAGCAGCATTGGAGAAGGAAGGATGGAGGAGATGGGACTGCTCTTTCCCTCTTCAATGTCTCAGAGAAGCTCTACCTTTTCTTGAAAACACGTAAAATTCTCAGGGAAGTTTTCTCTGGTGTTTGAGAAGCCATTATGCAAAAATGATCCTCTATCCAGCCATATTTCCCATCTAATGGGTACAAACTTGTAGGTGTTTTGCTGCAAAGGACTACATGAGGTCTGGTGTTTCCTCACTCAACTTGCCCCTTCTCTGTCACTCTGCAACTCTAATTTATTTATTGCTTACAGATCTGACTGGGAGAAGAGACAAAGTCTTATTCCTCATTATCAAATATGCACAAATGTGAGCAAACACCCACACATCTCCCTTTTAATGATTGGTTATTAACTTCTACCACCACTAGCTTGGGGAGCTATACCTCCAGCTCACACCAAGAAGACTCTGTCACCCCAGATTTAAAGCATTTTGTGACCCATGTGCAATAATTTACAATGACTGATGTCAAACTCTTCTTCCAATAGGTTTGTTACAAACAGGCTCTTCTCAAAGGGTAACTCTCGCCTGTAGTCCTGAGATCACCCTCAGTTTCTTCAAAATTCAGTTAATCCAAACCAAGTTGCCATTCTAGCTGCAGGAAAAGCTTCTTCATTTGCAGTTTTCAAAGTGGCTTACCTAGGAATCCCCTGAGCGTCAACTTCACAGGTGGCAGTCACATCGCAGAGGTACTGCCGGCAGTCGCTGGGAAATGCCAAACACTCGGATGAAGGAGGTCTCCTACTCATCCCAGGCTTGCAAACACACGTTGCCTAAGGGAAGGAAACACAGTGATCACAGAGCTGCATTCACCATCTTTTACCCTGTGAGTAATCCTACAGAAGAGCTGTCTGGTTTCCCTTTGCATAATCTGAGGTGAGGAGAGCAGATTTGACCAACACATTCATCAGTTCATGTGAAGATCTCCCCTGGACAATTTTGGATGTTATTGCCTTACCTCTCCTGGACGTCTGTAAACACAAATTGTGGAGTTTTCTGGGCAGCCTCCATTGTTGTCAACACAAGGGTTGATGGGCTGGCAAATCTTTCCATCTCCTTGAAATCCTTCTTTGCAGGTACATTCATATGTACGTGGTCCAAGAACTTTACATACAGCAAAGGAGGAACATGGAGAAGGAGTACAAGGATCCTGAGCTGCAATTAAAGAGATTAGAGGTGAGCAGAACCAAACTTCTGTTTTCAAAACAGCACTTAATGCAGCACAGCACACTGTAAGGCATGGAAAGAATGGAGCATAAGGAATTTGTACCGTTAAACTTCTAAAATTTCACAGGGAATGAAATCATTCCAGACAGCAGACATTTGGGGGTTTTTATTCTGAGGAATTTGGATGACACATTTTCCATGTTACTTCAGTAACAGAAGTGTGAGTGACAGAGGATGCTTGGATTGGTTCTGAATTTGCATCATGTCTGAGGATACATGAAACTGCAGTTTGGTCAGCAAAACCTGTAAAGAGCCAGTGAAAACATCTATCCATAGCTAGCTCATCACATGCATCTTATCAACGTTCTTTTAAGGAAACCAATTCAAAACTTGAATTTGAAGTCAGTGAAGAGCTCCTTTGACTCCACACTTTTTAACTGGTTCACTCACCAACATCCTGCTGTCACTACTTAGTGCATAATTATATGTGAGTGCTGGATGGAACCTGAAACTCTAATTCACTTCTTACTTTTATGACCAAGTGAGAAGAGAGCCAAAAGCTTAGCCCTTAATGTTATGTGTATTCCTGAAAAAAATGGTTTAAAACAACCTCTGCAGTGAAGTAGGCATTGTGTTCACAGTAACCAAACTCCTCTGCAGACAGCAGTGTGATAGAATTTTTTCCAAACAGAGCCATTGAGGGTCACAGAGAAATTTCTCACCTTGACAAGTGCTGCCCTGTTTTCTGTAGCCCAGCTTGCAGTCACACAGGGCTGTGCCATCCCTCACCACGCACTCACTGTTGGCCTCGCACGTCACACCTTTGCAAAGGGGGAGCTCTGCAGTCACACAGCAAAGAGAGTTTCCCTTTGAGCATGTGGGGCACTGGTAGGAGATATAATTCACTTCACACAATATCTGGAAATGAAGGCAAATGTGGATTCTGAGGACCCCAAACTGGCACAAAAGCCAGAGGATATGAGCAGTGCAGGCAGCTCTAAGTTGCTGGCAGCCTAGGTAGTCAGGCACGCCAAGGCTGAGAGAAGAGATCTAGCTGGTGTCCAGAGAAAGCAAAGAGGCATACAGAGATGGTACATCTTAACCCCTGTCACAAAGTGGGTAGACCCAAGAGTAGACCCCAGTTCTTCCCTCTATCTTGATCTCCAGTGCTCAAATCATCTTTCCTCTACATTCCCAACCTATCCAGTGCCACCCTGCCCCTTTAGGGACACCCAAGCCCACATCATGGGGCTGCTCTCCCAGCCCCTCTGCAGCTGCCAGTGTGTTTACCTTGGTCACACCTGGGGCCTGTGTAGCCTCCATGGCACGTGCAGCTCCCATTCCCAGCGACGCCGCTGTTGCATTCCCCGTGCACACAGTCACACTCTGCAAGGGAAGTACAGACAAAGCTTCAGCCCTTGGGCTGCCAGGCAATGCACAGGGCTCCAGGAACACACTGGCCAGCTGCCCTGGCACTTGGCATCCTGATTTCCCACCAATAACCCACTAGCTCCTTTTAAAATATGGCCATGCCAGTCAGAGCTTTGAGAGGGTAAATTGCATGTCCTGAGCTCAAGAAGAAGAGATAAGAGCAGTTCTGAATGCAAGACCTAGACCAGCTTTTCAGATGTTTGTTTTAACACATGGGTACAACCTCCAAGGTCACACCTATCTCACCTGTGTGGACACAAGGAAGCAGAAGCTAGACAAAAAAGGCTCCTGTAACAGCCAGGCTGCACTGCCATAATTCACTTCCCAAACTGCCATACATGAGAGGCAGCATGGTGTGTAATCATGTTTTTATAGAGGAAGGAAGGAAAAAGCTGGGAGACAAGTGGAGCTGTTATAGGAGTCTGAAAAACAGTTGGGACGTGAGTGTGGGTTGTTTTAGGGATGCAGGTAATGGCCTGGCTAGAAAGAGAGAGGAAAGTGGGACAGCCTGGATAAGGGGGGAGAGAGAGAGATTTACAATAGGAAAAATGGACTGTTTGAGTGAGAGACTGAGGATCATTTATTTAGTGGGACAGTGCAGAACACAGAAGACAGTGCAGAAAGACAAAATGCCCAGACATGTGCTATTGAACACTGCCAGCTCTCTGCCACTTTCTCCCTCTCCAGCATCTTCCTCACTCAACCTCTTCCTCCTCCTTCCTTGTTTTCAGCTATTTTTGTGGAGGTTTCCCTTGAATGACTTGTTCTTACCTGACTGACAGTCTGGGCCAAATCGATTTTCATCCCGGCAGTTCTGGCAGCCATACCCACTGTATTGCTCCTAGAAGGGCCCCAAAATGTGTCAGGTATTATTTTTCTGTATCATTCTATTGTTTCATACATCATTACAGTTTAAAGTCTCTCCCCATTTTTGATTTTCTGTGATATCTGAAGCAACACAAAGAAGAAAACTGATCTGCTCAGTGCTCCAGTACTAACCAGCCCCCGTGGCAAAGGAAAACCCAGTGTAAGCTGACACACAGAGGGCATGCAAATGACAGGAAACTCTGCTGGGCACTGAGCAAATAATGTCCTAATTACAGACAGACAGGAAAGTTCCAGCTGGCTCCTGATATCTGTCTGAAAAAGGAATCTGGAGGTCATTGATACCAGTGGGATTTTTTACACTGATTTTACAGGGCTCAGGGACTTTCAGCGTACATTTTAGTTGATATAAGGTGTCTTTGAGTTAAATCCAAAATCAACTTTTCTCAAACACGGGTCCAAGAGGTAGGATTTGAGCTGTTAATTAAGAATGCTGTAAAAATATACAGTTCATCAGGGAAAGTTTCAAGTCTAACACTGATTCATTACCATATACATTTTAGAAGCACTGCTCAATTCCGTTCAATTCAATTGTTTATACTTTGGCTGTACTAAGCCTGGAGTAGTAAAGAAAAAAGAAAAAAATATCTGCCCTAAATTCTTTCTCATCTCTCCTGTTTCTCCTGAGAGAGGGAGTCTCTGCCTACCTGGATACAGTTCATTAACAGCCAAGTGTTTCAGGGCTTCTTGCAGCCATGGACAGATACAATTATTTCAACTGATAAGGGGTTAAATTAATGCAATTCTTTCCTTATTTCACCCTTGAGATTCTTCCCAGCTCCACACCATCATCAACAGTGTTTTAGTGCTATTGCTGACAACAGCAATGCTGCAGGAAAACCACAGACACTGATGCTGGGATGAGAGGAGCTGCAAATGCCTTCCAGGCAGAAGGGCAGCCTCCACCCAGAGCTCCTGCACAGACACCACACAAACAACTCCCTCTGACAAAGCACATCACCCTCAGAGAAAATCATGCCTTCACCTTGCAGATGCAGGTCCCATTCTGCTGTATACCATCCAAACATGTCCCATGGCCATTGCAGGGATTTTCAGAGCCACCTGGACACTCTAGCAGGTAAGAGACAGGACAGATGAGATTAAATTGAATAACCAGCACCTTCCCATCTCCTCCTGCCCCAGGTATTCCAGCTGTACAAAACAAAGGTCAATTCACCAGCAAATTATCCAGCATGCCTAACACTGGCCCACAGGTGAAAGGTCTAAGCAAAGTCCCAACAAGCGATAACTAAATTTCAACAAAGGCACTGAAACATTTTTTGAGGTTCGGCCACTGCTGCCAGCAGCACTGAGGGGTGAGGGCAGTTCTGGAACTAGGAACAGACAGGAGCCTGCTTTGCAAAGACACTGAGCATTTTCAGCTCTCCTTGACTTTATGGAGAGCTGGAAGTGTGCCCAGAAAAACAGGGTCTCCACATCTTTAGAGTGGGGTACCTCCAGATTCTGAGGATTATTTCTGATAATTCTGAAATCTGTAATTTCTCTGATTAAACTAGTTGCTTATTCAAAGTTAGTATGAGAACAGGCTCAAGCACTCAAACAGTCTCCCATTTTCTGCAGAACTGGAGGGGGCCTTTCCATATTCTGTCAGTCAAACACGTGAGAAGTGTTCAGCTTAGTAGGTCTTGATTTTGGATTTTTGAGACAAGACAAAACAAATTCTCATTACTTGGCATAAATCTGAGTGGGAGTTCTGGGATTGTTATTTTCACCTTGGGTTGGAATTGCTAAGTATTTTCTGTGGCTGACTGACTCCAGACTATAGCGCAGCACACATGGCACACGCGCTGCAGACAAGAGGGATATCAGAAAGATCTTCCTCTTCCTTTGGAAACTTTTGCAAAGAGGAACAAAAACATCCCTTTCCAAAAGTTTATTTTTATAGAAGAGACAAAAGGAAGTTCCACCACAGGAGGTTATGTTATGTGTTAAATGTAAGGGGATTCAACTCATCTGGAGCATAGAGATTATGTGCTGAACAGACAGATATGCTCCCAGACAAATAATGGAGACCTTGTGAGTGTTCAAAAATAATGAAAATTAAATAACCTCAATATATATTTAATGCCTCTATTAAAACTGCTTTGACCTGTTCAACAGCTGAAGGTTGTTGTAAAAAACCCCAAAACTTACCATAGCACTCTGTACCCCAGAATCCTGGACAGCACTTTTTCTCCTCAATTTCCTTAGTACATATGCGATGGCACCCTGGCAGGGAAAGGGTATTTTCTCCTAACTTGACAGAGTATCTTAAAAAGAATAATCAAATCCAAGATTATGATTATACCACAAACTCAGCACAGACCTGCCTGAGGGTTTCTAGGCAACCCCACTGCAGTACCCTGATCTCTGAAGGGAAGGCAGGGCCCTCATCCCTGTTCCATGCACACACACAAGAGGTTTCACTCCAGTTATGTCTCCTTTAGAGAGGCCCATTGATTCAAGCATAGAGATTGGTTAGAAGAAACCTGTCAGGGACTGGGCATGAGACAGGATCTTGCATCAGGATGGAAACCTTGGGTGCTGAAGGGTTAAACAGCGCAGAAAAAAAGGTAGGATTTCCAGGATGACTCACCATTCAACTTCACATCTAAAATAAATTTGAAAGAACAAAATCTCCTTTCAGGACTCATCCTTTTGTGTCTTTTACTGAAGATTCCAGATCAAAATGCAGTAAATTTGGATTTAATAGCCATATTATTCACAGATTCTCTATTAAATCTTGGACAAATGCCTTAAATCTCTCAAGGAAGCATCTTCTTTTGAACCCATCATCCCCCCCTCCACACACTGGGTGAGTCCTTGGTGGCACTGCCTCTTGTTCTGCACGTACACATTACAAAACTATTCTTGGGTCTGTCCAACAACCACCACAAGAGCAGATAACACTCAGAAAAGCTGCATAGACTCACATTATTCTTACACTTCATTTTATTTTTGGCACCACATCCTTCCCAAATGCAACTTGGAAATTGTCTCAATAGCATTGCTGCTTTGGCTTCATCTGACTCCTGTGTGTGTGCAAAAACTGCTATAAACTGCAAAACTGCCACCACTATTTTTAAAGTATTTTGAGGGAATCAGAGAAAGAGCAGACAATGGAGCTTTATATTAACAGTTAACATTCACTGCTGAATACATACACAAACAATAATCTATAGTGTTTCATTTTACAAAAGCCTCCTAGTAAATTCAGTTTTCCTTCATCCTTTTCCTACCTGCCAAACTCAACAGAGTATGAGCAAGGAACACATGAACAAGCAACTGTCATAAAGTGAACTAGGAAGGTTAAAAGTTCAGAGGATTATTGCTGGAAGCTGGGAGGATATACAAGGGGAACTATCATTAATTTTTTTTCTTAATAAGCCACTAAGGAATTCTGGGTCTGAAACAGGTTTTTATGCTAGACAGACCTCTGTTAAATGGCTATACAGCAGGATTAACAAACTCAGGTTATTTGGGGCAAGTTAAGAGGTTATTGTCATTTAATTTGTTCTCTGTATATAGAACCTGCCCAGCCAAAAGTCAGTGGGATTTGCAAAGAGACAAAAGCAACAATAACAGGGGCCATAAACCCATCTGAAACAGAACTCCATGGACCTTTACAGCTCAAAACCACATGTGTGTTCTCCTGAAGAGCACACTACTCCCTGCATAGAAGGGCTGCACCAAAAGCATCACACAGTTAGGAAACAGGCCTTACCTGCAGTCCCCCATCCCTGGTCTTTGGGTGGTCCTTGACCAGCCTCTTGGACACAACATTTTAGGCACTGCAGCACAAGAAGTACACGCTGTACTCATGGTGAACATCGTCTTGACATTGCACCGCATGGATTTTAACTTAAAAAGAAAAAACAGCACGGAAATAGCCCCAGATTAAATTGTTATCCCAGGAACTTATCTTTCCAATCTTGTAATATCTTTATCAAGTTGCACCATGAGTTAGATATCACTGGGGAGGGCAGTGGCCAGTGCAGCACACTCTCCCATGGACTAAACCCTCCTGCCAAGGCGCTGCATGCTTGGGTCCACTGGATCTCAGCTAGAAGCAACAGGGCAGATCACAGCTATCTTATCTTCCCCTATGACCCACAGCAAAGTTTCTAACCATTTCTAAAATAACCACAACTCTGCACTGCTAATTTCAGCTGATCTTTTACAAACATGTAGGACTGGTATGTGAGGACAAGCCCTAAGTTAATAACCCTTGCCAGAAGACACTGAATTAAAAGGCAACACAGCATTTATCTTTTCCATGCCACTGATAAAATCCAGTTCATTGCTGTTGCATGGACCTGCAGAGCTGACTGTGTTAGTTCAGTCTATTTCCCAGAGCCAGGAGCTGCTCACAGAAATATTTCTCATGGCAACTGTCTGTGAGGAGGCACAGAGAGGTGGATGAAAAGGAAAGGTGCTCTGCATCCCTATGAACACCTCAATGCTTTGACCCCAAGTGAGAAGGACTCCATAAACATTGGCATGAAGATCAGGTAGGACACTTGGTCCATAAACATTGGCATGAAGATCAGGTAGGACACTTGGATATATGATATGGCTGGTGAATAAATCAGTAAGTCCTTCCACCCAACCAGAATGACTTTAGGGGTTTAGTTTTCCTCACAGGGCTTTCCTGCACCCCTGCACAACCTTGCTTTTCCAAGAGAAACACAGATGGCAAAGTACAGCCTCAAGAGTGAATGATCATCATCACATGCCAACCTGTCATTAAAACTTGTGATTTTGCTACAAAAGCATTTCCTTGAATTTCTAAACTTGTGGAAGCAAGCAACTGCATGGAAACCTCATAGGTAATTTTGAAAAAAGACAGCATTTGCCACTGCTGATGACAGAGAAAAGCTGAGAGGCATGAGCTGTGTATGCTCCAGAAGGTCATTGACTGGAAAAAACCCAGAGCTCATCTCAACTGTCCCTCTACAGGCATTGTATTTTCTAAAAATAAAAACATATCAAATTTTGGGAGAGGCCTTGATCTGGAATTTTAAAGCCAATCCTGAACAATGCTGCTAATGCAGCAACCCTCCTGTCCCCAGAACTCCTTGTTTTGGATTCCTATCAGCAATCTCAACTTTGCTTCCTCTGAACTTAAGCCCAAATACATACATTTGCCTCAAGGCAAGGGAGGAAGCCCATGGCTTCCCATCAGTTATCAAGAGCTCAGGAAGGCCCTCCCAGATGATAGGCAGCAGACCCTGTCAGGAAAACCTCCTGAGAGATAACCCTCCAGTCTCAGGTCCACAGGGACATGTCCCTGGAATATTTCCCAACTCCTTCCCCCTGACTGGAGTTGTTGAGCTTTTGCTCATGTTTATGGATCCACCTTCTTGAGCCATACACTCAAGAATGCTGCCCAGTGAAGGAAATTATTTCTGTGGCTGTGGTTGCCCTTCCCATGGATATTAACTTCTAGTTGTGCTTCTGAGGCTTTTCTACCATACAGCAACCTCCAGTTCCCCTGGCAGCAAAATCCCCAGAACCTCTTATATCAAGGACCCCCTTGCAGTATAAAGAGCTCAAAAACAATCTGAGATCCATCTCCCCTGTGAGCACCAGCTTTACTGATATTATCCAGCAGAACAGAGATCAGCTTTGCTGTTCCTTATGCACAGAGCAGGTAGATTTCCCATTTTTCATGGAGCAAAGCAGAGAAGAAGACAATATGGATGAGCAAACAAGGTGCTGCCTCCAGAGTACTCTGCCTCTAAAGACCAGCAGGGCCATTGATGGGGTCACCATCTGACTGGATCTTAAACGAGGACTCCAGATTAAAGCTGGGCTTTTGAAAGGAGCCAGTTGAAGCCAGGCTCATGGGTCTCACTGAACAGACAGCTCCTGTCCTTTTGGTTCCACCAAATCCCAGCGTTAGCCTTTCCTGAGACAATGCCTCAGAAAAAGGAATGGGAAGATGCCTGAGCAAGAAATACAAATGTGGGCTCCTTCCTGTGAGTTAGAATCATGCCACAAACCTCTACCAGGTATGTGAGCCACCCTATCTGTATCAAAAAGACCACTAAACATAGAGCACAAAACACTAAATTAAAATTCTCCAACCTTCTATTTCATCTGTACTTTCAGGCATCAGACACAGTTGGACCAGTAAATGTATTCTCTGTCATGGTGGTGCAGGAAGACACCATTGTTCACATATTATTCTATTTCCCTTCTCTTTTCTCCATCAATGTGGCTCCATTTCTCAATGGAAATGAAGAGTGGGAGAGATGGATGTCTACTATTCCTCCCTGTTGGCATGTTTAATTACTTGCAGACCTCTAAGACAAGACAGTTATTGTGGAATCCCCCCCACCCTACTGGGACACTAGATAAGCTTAGGCAGCTTTCCAGTAAGACCTTCCCCTTTTTATAAGGAAATATGCTTGTGTCAGCAGCAACAGGCAGGAGGAAAGAGGAAGAAAACAGCTGAGTGGAAAAGTATTAAAAAAAATATTTCCCTTCTAATTTGAGTGACAGAACTGATGAAGCAGTCATTTTCTGGAGAGTTTTTCTTCTTAGAAAAGCAGAAGATGGAATCAAGGAACATAAATGCAACAGTCTGGATATTCAAATTCTGGAAAGGATGAAAGACAGACAGAAGTTTGAGTCAGAAGTGGCTCCTGGGGCACAGCCTCATGGAAAACAATGATGAACTGCTCCCTTGGGCTTATCTTTGACTGGTTCCTAAGTGCAAAGCCACTGGAAAGGAAGTGACATGAGGGAATATCTGTCCCTGTGATGCAGCACTGCTGCCTGGTGACAGTCACTGTTCTGATCAGGTGATGTTGTGAGCTGGACTGGGTCACAGTCTGTTTACAAAGGAACAGGAAAGGAGGACTGATGCTCTCAAACATCTCCAAAATGAAAATTTTAAAGCAGAAGACATCCAGCAGTAGCCAAAAGAAGTTAAGGGTGCCTCTCTCTTCCAGGCTGTCCTGTGCTCTCTCCCAGCACTCAAATGCTTGTGCAAGAGCTACCACTGTTCTCTGCACTCAGCTGAGACCCAGAGAAGCTTCTGGATGCTGCAATGTTTCCTTCCCTCCTCTCTGAACAGATGTCCCTCACTTCTCAAGTGCTCATTTCTCGTACTCCACCTCAGGAGAATAAGCTGGGAAGTATTATTTCGTAAGGGCTGGTTTCATTCCTCTCATTTTCACTCTTTATCTTTGCTTCCCAAACCATAACACAAATCCTTCTGCATGGTAAAAATGTCAAGGAAGAAAGAAAAACATATTTGGACGTCAGTGCTCGGCTCCAACAATCCTGGGAGCCAGTTCTGGAAATAGCCATTATCTAATGAATCACCAAGTTTCCAGGGCATTTGTCCTTTACAAAACAGAGCTGCAGACACATGCTCGAGTCATTATAGTCATGAACCTTCCCAAGCAGTTCTCAATAACACTGGAGCTGAACAGAGCAGCAGCTCCTGGACACACAAACTCTTCACACTCGTTCAAGGAAGACACTTGGTAGTGTGAAGATGAAGAGTCAGGCTCAGAAATCACAAAACATGAGATTTACTGTTGCCCTGGGTTTCCCAGCATCTCAGTTGCAGAGCACTGGAAACATGGGGATGCTCAGACCACTCTCCTCATTTCCCACCTGCCTCCATTCCTCCTCCAGCACAGTCTGGGATTGGCCTCCTCCCAGCAGAAAAACTCCCATGGTTCTCACATCTGCTGCATCTTCCCCAACCCATAGCAAGAGGTATGAAAAACCAAATAAGAATAAGAGTCACTGTCATGTTTGAACCATTAAAGCTGAGTCCTGAGGTCACATCAGTGATAAACAGGTAGCACACAATCTCTCCTCTCTCAATGGCCCCTGTGAGCCAAGAAAAGCCTCCTGTGGAATCACAGCACTTTTATTCTAATCAGATCCAATGGGTTTTCTAAACTGTCAGAGAAAGCTTCATTAGATCCTTATTTTTCCTTATCTCCCACTATAACTTTGCAAATGTTTCTTTTCTTTCTCCATAAAGAGGGAATTTTTGAGGAAAAAACCCTAAAACTGAGTTATTCTGGGATTAAGTTAACTGCTCCATTTAACTTCTCTGTAAGTGGGTACTCATACCTAATAATGTAACTGTTTCATGCCAAGCCAGACTCCTCAGTGATTGCAGAGATCAACAGAGTGTCTCCATGCAGAGAGACCTACATTTCCCCTTACAGCAGCTGAAGACACAAGCCCATGCCTCTGGACACAACCTGAAACCCATCTGCCTGGAACCCACATCTCCAGACAGGTGAAATCCACCCCTAGAAACACTTCATGTTTGTGCTCAAGTCACCATCATGATCCTACAAGCCTTCCTAGCATTCATTTATGGCCCTTTCATGAAAGAGTCTATACAGAAGCTTCCACCCAAAGGTCTGACACTGAAGCATCTTTCCAGTCCTCTGGCTTTTTCTAAATCAAGTCCTTAAGACTCACAGGTCTGTCCATTCCCCACAAGGCCCTGCTGTGTCATTCAAGACAAGACAACCCTACACAGGGTGTTCCCCCTGCCCAGGGAACTTCCAAATGCCCCCCACAACTCTGGGCTTAGCAGCCAGTTCACTCCTCCAACAGCAGGACACGAAGAAGGGTATGGCAGGAGACAACATAAAGTGAATTAGTGTGAATTCCAGCCCACAGGAACTGGGCTGCCTCACCACAGAGTCTAGAGAACAGATCTACAAAGGTATCACACATTCTCCTATGTGCTGCTGCTAAACACAAGAATAGAGGGGAAGAAATCACAAGAAAATCAACAAAATTGAAATAAAATGGAAAGTATTCAACAATCCTTACTGAGGAGCTTTTGGGAAATATACTTGAAACAAACTGTTGCAAAGGGACAAATTGATGAGATCGTAAAAATTTTTTTTAAGTAAAATTCTTCTGGGAAACTTATGGATCTGTCCTGATGGATACAAAGTTCCTGTCCCACATACTGAAACTAGCAGAAGACAAAGATGCTGAGGATTTCCCTCTGATGTTGCTTCTTTTAAGTTCAATGCCGAACACAGACACAAATTTAATCTGATTTAAAACTCAAGCAGCTCCCTTCAACCTTATATTTAGCTCCTGAGTTTGGACTAAAAAGATACCTCACAGCCCTACAGTTTTTACTGATTTTATTCTGCACCTAACTAAATGTAAATGAAAAAAAAAAAAGAGTTGTGGAGAGGACTATTTCCTAACATGCTACCATCCAAATATGAAGAACTTCTCAATGAACATTTAAACAAAGACGGCAGACTTACCTTCTGACTCTGGCAGTCAGCTGTGGGAGTGAAGCATGCTGCTAAGAAGAAAAACAGCAATCCAGGAGGATGCATTTTCATGCTTTTACAGCAGGACCCTTTACACAAAAGGGGTGGCGAGAGAGGCTGCAATTTCTGTAAGATAACACCGCCTACTAAGAATCAGATCCAAGACAAACCAGAGGTTAAAAGTAAACAGGGAGAGAGCATTTTTGCACTGTGCTTTTTGGCTGCAAAGCCTTCAGAAATGGATCTGCTACTTCTAGTGTGATTTCTGTATCAACATAAGCTTTTTCTTTCCATTCTTTTTTTAAATGCACAAGCAGAACTCCTTAGTAAAAGGTTTACTCAAAACAGGAACATCTACGGATTTCCTCTTACATATCAGTTCAAAACAGAAGGAAGGAAATCCTTAGTTTTCAACTAATTGGAATGAAAATAGGTTAACTGTATGCTTAACAGAAAGCAAATGCAATGGGCAAACTTAAATACCATAAATTCATGAAGGGTAAGTTAATTTCCTTTTGCCACTGATGTGAATATGTCCATAACATCTCAAACTGAAGGTAGAGCTGAGCAATGCCTATGCCAAAGTATTGTAAGAACAAAGCAATGTGAGTGACAGGCTGTGCTTCAGAACAGGAATGGAGCACGTTGCATCAATCAATCAATCAATCAATCAAGCACTTTGGGCAGGCTTTGATATTTTCATTTTAAATAGTTGACTTCTCAGCAAGAAAAGCTGATGCTATGGCAGCAATGGCAAAATTTATAATTTCCAAATACTCTGCTGACAGCTTGATGAATCCAAGGAGCATTTCCATAGCACTCAGAACAGAAAAGTCCCAAAACAGTTTAAAAAAATACACACTAACCTGAGGTACAGTCTGCAATTTATATTCTCCTTTTGAATTTTACAAAGAATTGATTATTGATAGATTTTCCATGTTCTTTGTCTCCCTGCCCTGCCAAGAGAGCCCACTATCCTGAGCAGTCTAAGTACTGCTTCTGTTAGCAACAAATCTCACTAAGCGATGAGGCACCTTCATATTTTCTAGCCATTAATAGCACATGAAGATGCCTAAATGAAACCAGGACATGGAACCATTCTTGTGTTTGCATAAATAATGAGAGCATTAATACCTTTTTGCCCCTGCATCCTCACAAAGCCACACATGCTGTAACACACGAGGCGCATAGGAAGCGCTGTACTTACTGCTGCCGTTAGCTGTGCTTCACTTCTGCCTTCATCCTACAGGGAAAGGCAGCATGATGAACAGCCAGCCCTGCTATATATCCTGCACTAACAGGAAGCAGATAAGGCACACAACCATCCACTGCAACCCATGTGAGCAGCACCAGCCCACAGCTCAACCCAACAGCTCAGCCCTCTTGTCCTGCCACAGGACAACTGCAGCCCCAGGACTGTCACTGCCCAGCTGGTGCCACCCTGTCAGGGTCAGAGCGCTCACACTGCTCTGGAAACCATTTGGTACCCTGAAGGTCTTCAAAATGAGGCAGAGGCACCATGGCTCAGCCAGCTCTGGTGGGATGGGAAAGTCACAAATGGGCAGTGGGGACACTCTTATTTGAATGAGAGAATGAAAGCTGTACAGTGTTTTCTTGGCCTGCAGTCACGGCCCTGAGCTGGCCATGGAAACACAAGAATGAGACTGCTCCTCTGCTCCATGCTGCCCCAGGAGGATGGAGAAGATTGTTGGGTTTTCCAAGAACTGGCTGGATGACACAGGGATTAAGTTGCCAGAATCCACAAATAGCTGATAAGTTTTTAAGGTGAAAATAGCTTACCCTGGGGCACTGGAAGGTGCATTGGATTCTTTAATGGCTCAGCACTGAAAATGGTACAGGGCAAGAAAAGCCACACAAAGACGGATTCCAGGGTTTTCCACTGCTGCTTATCATCACTGTATCTGACCTACTGCAGGGAAACCAGGAAGGGAGAGAAATGCTTGGTGAAATTCCTGTCTGAATTAAATAAATCAGATTCACAGCAACATCAAAAGGTTCACAGCCAGCTTCCTTATCTGACCTCACCTCAATTAAAGACTAGCAATACAAAAGCAATATACAGGCTAAAAATGCAAACAGTGAGTAGTGCCATTGTACAGCAGCAGAGCATAAACTGAAAAATCAAAAGGTCATCTGTCATTAGACCCTGCTTTCCTGACCAAGCAGCATAAGCACTGTGTGTTTCAGCCACTGCCTATGAGTTGCTCTGAGAGAATGGAAACTTTGCTCACCACCACTACTGGAGCTGGAACACCAAAATCTGCAACACTTTTGGATCTTCATGATTCTGGAAATTAGTAAGAAGGTGAATCACTGACCACCTCTAAATTAATAGGTGGCCAAGAGCCATTAGTAATGTTCAGTGCACAGAAGCTAAAGTGCTCTCAGCAGCAGTTCCAGCTGGCAGTGTCATCAAAAATGGCAACACCAGCAGAGAAACAGCACAGGAAGCAAAAATGAGCCAAACAAACCCAAATTACTGCTCCACTCACAGTTTCTGCTCTCTTCTCATAGATGGATTCCTCCTAGGCAGATATATCTATTTTCTCATGGATGACATCTATAAAATCTTTATGCCTTAGAGGCAAAATGCATTGGATCAATTTTTTGATTCCACTGTTTAGTCCAATACTCTTCAAAACTGTCAACAAATAGAAACCCCAGTTCCCTCACTCATTTCAATATTAGACCCACTCATGCACAGAGGCATCTCTACAAAGTATTTCAGACCCCAAAATCTCATAAAGCAAGGTCCTGAGATCTGCCAGAGAGCCTTCATCAAAAGAGAAAATTTAGGCAAGGCTTGTAAAGATCTAATGACAGAATACACAAACAGCCCTGTGCAGGCAGAGTAGGAGGATTTTGTTCACGTCCTAGTCAATGTTTGATTGAAATAGGATTGTGCAAATCCAATTTTAAAGCATTCAGTAGGAGTTGTCAACTGTCTGCCAGTGTGTTTATCTGTGAGGTTTCACACATGGATTTATTTGTTTTAGAAAGCATGGAGATTGACTTCTCTGTCAAGTGTCTCATGCCCACATAACAGAAGGTGGCTGGTTTAGCAGAAGTCACAGACGTGGGTCTCAGAAACATCTTCAAATTCTGGCCCTGACTTCTTCAAGATGACTGCTACAAAACACTTAAAATTTATCTTGTGGGCTCAGTCTCCCCCATCATCAGCAGATTGTTGGCAGCAGGAAAGCTCAGGATTTTTCTCTCTCAGGGAAAAATTCCTTCTTCTTTTATTTATGGATCAATTACAAGCTGAGTCCTCTAAAGCAACTTTTGTAAGACCTGGAATTTTTATTGTGTACACATTAACATTTAAAGTTGAGAATCCGCTGGTAAAAATTACTCAACCTGTTTCACAGAATAAGAAACCAAACCCCCACTTGGATAAAGTCAAAGGATAAGGCTACAAACCCTCCCAGACTCCCTGCCTGCCTGTGCCACACACTGTGTTTTAAAATGCTGGGTCACCAGCTCTGTTCTGTGAAGTGTGTGCAGCTCTGACCAGATTGGGCAATTTCCTGCTATTGAATTCTTTTGTATAGAGACTATAGAGCCAAGGCAAGTGATTTGCCATCCAGTCCACCTTGCCACACAGCTTCTCTGGGAACTGACCATTTGGTTACATCCACAGAGAGAAAAGGACTCTTGTTCTGCACTTCTGGCAAAGCTGGGAAAGGACATTAAGTCCCTTTGCTTGAGTTGTAAGGCTGTGAGTCTGAAAAGGATTAAGCAGGCCAAGCCAATAGTGCTTGTGTGTAGGAATGGGGCCAGCTGAACCATACTTACCCAACATACCCTCAGGGTCCTGGTGAAGATGCAAGGACACAACCCTAATTTTCCTTTCCTCTTGGCAAATTGGAAGGAACTGGAATTTTTAAGGTTTGCTCATAAAAGCAAAAATCCTGCAAGGATTGCACAGAGAATAGAGTCTGTTTATCCTTCTCTTTCTCACACACACAGTAGTCCACTTCCAAGCAGACAAGTAGGGCTGCCTGAGCACAATGCTGTGGCACAATTCAGAAAGAAATTGTCATGGTTGCTCACATCCTGTTACTCCAAAACCTCTATGGACACCAGTTCCAATGTCAGTAAATAAGTGCTTTAAGTGTGGCCTATCGCTTTCTCTTGACTCTGAGTTTCTTTATGTGTTCTGCTGCAGTGAAAAACAGCAACATTTTCCTGTCTTTTGGTTTTAGTTTTGTACCTTTCCTATTTATTAATCTGGGATTGTACTGGAAAGTCAGACTCTAAATTCCCCACAGGTACCCAATATTAATTAGAATTCTGGGTAAAGCTCTTTGTTCCAGTAGCTGAGCTATTGAAACTCAGTACCTGCTGACAGGAGCACAATGGCAGAGGCAGTGAGCTCTCCCATGAAGTGCTGCTGATTCTTCAGGCCCTGTTGTCTATAAGGGACACAAAGGGCCTACAATGTGCTTGACTCAAGCTGTACCCAAGATTTTGCCAAGGACAGCACTGATGGGAGTCAGAATCCTGCTAGCTCTGCATTTTCAGCAACTTCAGAGATGCCAGGGGTTCTTGTCATCCCCTCTCAGAGACCCTGAAGACTGAAGCACAAGGGCTTGGTGCCCTCCTCAGCTACTCTGGCTACTGCTCTTTGTGCACCTATTCAGGCAGATTTTTTCAGTGCTGGCCAGTCTTTCTGAATCTAATGAATTTCCCATCCTCCCCTTTTCACATCAAATTTTAGCTTTCCAAGTTACTAAATGCCCTTTAAAATCAGGTGGGCATCAAGCTACAGAAGCTTGTGGTCTGCTCTGAGCCACAGCTTCCCTGCTTTTCCTCATGTGGCTGCTTTATGCCTAAGATTTGGTGTGTTTGAAGATTACTACTGCACAAGTAAACTTTCTGATCAGAATGCAAGTAAGATGCAGCAGCACTTTGTGCTACACCAATTAAAAAACCCCAGTTCATTATCAGGGCTGATAAGAACAAGAAGGTGAGGGGCTGATGGAAATACATGACTGTGCAGCACATCCACAGCCAGGCAGAGCAGAGCTCTGTAAAGCAGCACAGGAATGGACACAGGACACACAGGATGCAGGTCACACTGTCATTTCTTCTTGCAGACAAAACAGTGTAGCCCAGGTCAGCACCTCATTTACTTTCCTTCCTAATGAAGTTCATTTACAATTTTTTAATTGTGATACAAGGGAAGTTTTAAAACCTTGATCCTTGGCAGATGACACTGAACAAAAATAATTGTTTGGGTCTTCCTAGGGTGGCAAAAATCTACGTCAGCTGTAAAGCCAGAACACAGAAGTTTGAGAGTTCAGGAGATACTTTTCTGACAAAGGTCCCCCCACCTGCCTTTGTGTGTTTCTGGTCATAACTTCAGCTACTCAGATATTGTCTTAATGTTATACAAGGGTTGGAAGCTGGAGAGAATTTGAGGACAAAGGGTTACTAAAGAGGAATATGCCTGCAGGGTTTTGTAGTGCTCTTGCAAAAAAAGAGGCAGAAATCAAGACTATTTTATGTGAGCTCAGCTGTTGACAGTGACTTCATTCTGCAGAGCTTTCTGTAGAAACTAAATGTGGAAAGTTCTGGGAAATCTTTGTGAACTGAAGCAATCAATTTAGTTGCAAGATAAGCGATTGTACATTTTCAAGAAAACCTCACTTAAGTTCCTGTATTTAAGAACAAAAGACTACATTAAAATTACACAATAAAGACAACAGGCTGGCACTGAAGAATGACAGTTTATGAAAATTTTCAGCTTAATATTGCACTTAAATGAACAGAAATGCACACCCACAAAGCACTGACTCCAGCAGGCTCTAACACAGAGCATCTCTCCTCCTCTGGAGACTGACTGGGAGAGTTTGAGCTGTTCAGGTTGGAACAAAAGCAGATCCAAGGAGATCTGACTGCAGCAAAATCAGGATTTAAAAGGTTTTTAATGAGGGACTTTTTACCACAGCAGACAGTGATACAACCAGCAGAATGTTTTATAACTGAAGAAATTTAGATTAGATGTAAGGAAGACATCCTTCACTCAGAGGCCCTGGCACAGGTGGCCCACAGGTTCTGTGGATGCCCCACCCCTGGAAGTATCCAAGGTCAGGCTGGATGGGGACCTTGGAAATTCAATCACATGGGTGGTATCCCTGCCCGTGGAAGGGGGGTTGGAATGAGATGATCTTGAAAGTCCATTGCAGAACCACAGAAACCATTCTGTGATTCTATGAAAGCAACAAGGGATCAGATATCTGGCAGCAGGAAAAAGAGGGGATATCTTGTTTGGGGTTTGGTTGGGCTGTCATTTCTAATTTTTTTTCCAAGTAAAAATGGAAAAAGAGGTGAAGTATTAAGGAAAAAGCTTTACATAGCCCATGCTCTACTTAGCAGAGAGGAAAAGATTATTTATTGAAAAAATGCTCTGAAAATAAACAATTCTGATAGCATCACAAGTAAGATAGTTAATGGAAGAATCAAACATACTGCAGTTGTACTGAACATTTCATTAGTCTTGAAATGTGATCAATGCTTACCAAGATACAAAGGAGGAATTGCAGCTATTTCCTGGATTAATAATCTGTTCCAAAGGCACAGATTCTATGTTTTAAACAGCTGTGAACCTAAAAAGAATTTCAGGTTTAACCAGAGATGTGTTTTTTCTACAATAAAATATTGTAGAAAAAAGAGGCCTTAACTGCTCTAAGTATGTGACAAGCAGGGGGTTATCCCTGCCTACTCTAATACAAGATTCTCTGGTACCACTACTGCTTTAAAATACCTTTAAAACAGTTGGGTTTTACAAAAGATGCTTAAACAGAACTCATGTCTGTCTCAAGCACAGGGCACCACCCAGAACAGCCCTTATAAATAAGATGGAAGCAGGGCTGACTTATCCAGAAGCAATGACAAGTATAATCCCCATTTGACAGACAGATCTGTCCATGCTGGCTCAAATCCCAGGCAGTTCAACAGGAATCCTTACAGACTCCCTTTGTATTCACTTATTAATTCATGTGTAAATGATCTGTTCACTTGGTAAGTCCTCAAATGCTTTTGAAAATCAGACTAAGTTGCCACAGGCTCCTCAAGTGTTACCTGGACAATTATCAGTAAGTGATTAACAGAGCTACTTCACAAAGAACTAGTGAAGACATAAGATTTCTTTTAATTACTTTATTCCTAGGATGTTTAACTTAGAAATTAGCTTTTTCTACCCCATGATAATTAAACTTAAATGAACATAAGCAACCTTGAGATTTCAGAGAACAGAAGAGCTCTAAAGTACAGGAAAATTCAGTTTTCTCCAAGAACCTGCAGTACCTACCTTAACTGTTCAGTCCAGTCTAAGCTTAAGGAGTTAGGCTTCCTCTGTCAAACTGGGAGCAGAGCTGCACTCCTGCTATGCTCCTCATCTCTTGCTTTGGGAACTCCACTGCATCCTGCAATACAATTTGACTTTGGCTGCCTCTGTCTTTGTCATCCTTGCACTGACTGCAACATTCCTGGCTTCTGAAATCCAAAAAAGCACAGCCAAGCTCTGCAACAGCATGGAAAAACACTCTGTGAAACCACCAAATTCCTAACACCACTGTGGACATGCCATTCTGGGAGAAAACTCATAACTTGTTTGGACCAGGTCCTGAGCAACCTGTTTGAAGATTGCCCTGTTTAAAGTTGGATGTCTCAAGGTCCCTTCCAACCCAGATTTCTCTGTGTGTTTAAGGGGCACCAGTTTTAAGCAGCATCAGCTCCTAAATAAATATCAAAACTGTTCTTCCCTTCTTATTCCCAATATATTCTTATTGGATATAGAATTTATAGATACATTCTTTTTCAATGTCAATATCTGTCTTCATAATAGTGAGTAGGGATTTTTCTGTCATGGGGGATGCTAAAACTTGCTGGGCACAGTAACCATCAAGTTAAACACAACAGCTTAGAATGAAAATCCCTAATATCTAACAGATAAGCAAAAGTACTAGAAATAAATCCTCAGACTGTGTTTAGAGGCTGCAGATCCTCAGTTTCCATGACTCAGCTGTATTTCTGGACTAACAGTCTTGTAGGAGAATGAACTATTTTCTTCTTTCAGCTTGCTGCACATTTCATACTTTACAATGCACTCTAGGAACAGAATGTGTGCTGCTGAACTGCCATATGGTATCCTGGAAACACAAGATATAAACTTGAATAAAGACAAGGCCAAAAGAAAACTGTCAAATTACACTTTATTTGTATTGACAAGATAGGCAAAAGAAAGACTTTGTGTTCAGAGATACAAATCCATTATTTGCTGACAAAATGCCAATATACCCACATTGGGTATTTCCACTTTCAAGACAATACTGAAGGGATCTTTACCAAGCAAATCTTTTATCCTTGGAGAAGGAAAATGAATGCCTGTGAAAATAGTTTCATATGAAAATTTGTTACCTGCTTGTGGCTCAAATTTTACTGTTAAGTTAATGATTGGCAGCAAATAATTACACTTGGCCTCAAAGAAAAACATATGTAAAACTGTAAGATCATTAAATAATAAGCATTAGCAGCATACCCAAAATACTTCTTGTACAAAGAACATTGCACTTGAACATACACAAGCATTTACCCTTATTTACACATTAGAATTTGTATAGAACAGCAAGACTGATATATACAGAAAAATAGTGGAAACCTTAACAGCCCCAGACGACAAAATATCTAGTGTTGACTCCTTAAATTTTCCATACAGTTTCCCAGGATGTCTCATGTGGTTTTTTTCACTATATACTATTGCATAAAAATAGACTGTACAAGAAGGTCAGTCCCCAGTTAACACTTCAGAATATTTCTATGTACTATTACATGTTCACTGCACCAGGGAACAAAGGAGTCCAGGTCAGCTCCTCATGAAAACAAAGAGAACTTGACAGGTGCTATCTACTTACTCACTGTGCTTTACCTTGTAATACAGACTGAAATCACTTGGCTGTGCAGTAACTACCCAGTGAGCTCCAGAGGCAATTCCCTACCACACAGGATCTCCCACTGTCTTGCAAGCAATGAAATTAATTTCTCCCTGCTTTCTGCACTTGGGATAAAAATGTACCACTGGATCTCTCTGTTCCTGCTTCCCTCTTGTTTGGAATTTCCCTTTGGGACACTATCAGTTTCTCCAAAGTGATCCAGTGTTAAATTCTGCATCAGATCCTGATTCTGAACATCATCAAACACAAATGTAAGGGCCTGTGGATATGTCTGATACCCCATGAGCACTCTGTCTAAATCCCGGATTCGTCTTCCATCTGCAAGCTGGTACTTGTCTCTCTTTGGTGGCTCCTTAGCAAATTCAGGTAGTGGGTAACTGATATAATCTTCATCAAAGAGGAACAAATCAGAGCTGGTCAAGATCAGTGTTTTAGGTTGAAGTGAACTAGTGTTCTGAGCAGATCCTTCAAAGTGATTTACTTGAAATGCCAACACATACAGAAGGATGTTGAGGGATGGAAGATTGGTCAAACCATCCATCTTCTCTGCCACTAGAAAAGCAAGGTCCCCAATTTCCTCTTCATTTGGATAAATAAATTTTACTCTGCTAGAGTGAATCAGTTCATAATTCTCCATTTTTCCTGCAAGAAACATACATTATTACATCTCTATTTAGTGCTATACAATAATTTCTCAATGTACTAGGATAAACAACAACCAGCTTGATAGCTGGCTGTAGCTGGAAGAATTTAAGTTTTGTATCTATTGATACATGGCTTTTGCTTAAAAACAATACTGGAATAATTGTATTTGGATTGCAGGTCTCTGCCAGAGCCCTTCTTGCATTACCAACACACTTTTCTGCAAATTTCTAACCATGTAAGTCCAGGGTGAATGCAAGAAGCCATCAGTAACTTCACTTGTGCAAGACTCTTACATACTTTTAACAATCCTGCTCACATAAGGCACATCTAAGATAATTAAATCAGGGAGTTTAGTTGAAGTATCAAATAGGAAATGACTGATGCATAAATCTCCCTCAAAAGTGTTTTTAATCAGTACAGTTTAGGTGAAGCCTAAAGTATGATGCCTAAATAAGTCATGGCATGTAGAAAAGACTCACCTGTGTTTTTACTCCCAAATTCAGAGTAGAAATCCTTGTCTACTGGTTCAGGTGAAGGAGTGCGTGCAAGCAGTGACAGGACTGCCATAAGCTGCTGGATGAAGGTGTGAGTGTTGTAACTGTCTCTTGTCAGGCAGGTGACAATGTGATCTGCAGAATGCCCTGAGGAGAACACAGAACATAATTCACTCACTGTGGCATTACCATTTCTTGAACCAACAGGCAACTGTCATCAGAAAAGATTTTTTTTTAAATTATTGTTTCTCCTGAAAACATGCATTATTATTCAGAAATCTTTCAAATTCTTGAAAACAACAATAGATTACTTACAAATCCCTCAAAAAATACATAATTTCTCTTCATTTAAAATACAATGTATACTTATGATTCAAATCTTGCTCCAGGGATTCAAGAAAATAAAGCAACAGAAAACCTCTCTTCCATCTCACTAATAAAGACATGGATCCATCTAAAAAAGACTAGAACAAAATGGAACTGGAAAAGCTTAAAGCACAAGTTGTACTCACCAGTAATTCGGAAGTATTGGTCAAACAGGCCAACATTTACTGACTGCAGGTCATTAAGTTTTAGCACAAAGCAGCAAGAGAGGTGGAAAGAGCTGTTTTCACAGTCTGAGTTTTCTTTGTTCCAAAAATCTGTTAAAGAAGTACACACGATAAAAAGGTCAAAAGAAAAAGATTGTTCTGTCCATAAGCATAATTTTTATATTACTATCTAACACTTATCTCACACTTGAAGAAAGAAATTAAGAAAAAAACTAGGTAGAGTGAGTAAACATTTCTCAAGCAAAATACAAGCAATTTTTATTAGGAGCATTTTAAAAAATAATTGTCCCATACCTGATTTAAATCAGCACATGCACTGATAACACACTTTAACTGAATGACCACCATGAGGTTCATTACCCTTCACTTTCCATTTTCATCATGAGAGAGACCATGAAATAACATCAGAGAACAGCATGGATCCCATGGCAGCTAAAAGGGTCTGAGAAGCAGACATGACTCAAGACTCTGTTTTTTTGAACATAAAAGCCTTATGCAAATAGTGACCCTTTTAACTAGGAGGTCTAATTAAAAATATTGACCAAAATTGGTTCTTAGACTGAGGACAAACACAGAGAGAGGGATTACACTGGTAACATGATTAAAGGATCAAAGTAACTATTTTACCTGATTGGTGCTCATCTGCATGAATGAAAGAATCATCCAACAGAAAGTAAATCGCTTTTGTTGAGAGAAGCACACAAGCCATCACTTCCACACTGGGAGTCTTGTAAAACAGAACTGAAGACCACATGAGGTGTCTCAACTCTTCATTTTCCACCTAAGATGTAAATTTTATTTCATAAACACATGAACTTTGATATTTCAGACAGTTTCATCACCTTAGGCCCTCAGAGAAACAACTTCAAAATCTTTAGCATCTGAACATGCTCTGGTTAAAGAGAGGTAGTGGCAAATGAGGCCACAATGGCAGCTACTGAAAATATCTTGTGTTTGTGTAAGAAAATTATTTTTCTGTTATAAGCAAATTATTCCTTGCTTTCCAACCGAAATTAGAAAAATACAGAAAAACATCTCATTTATAAGAAAGACTTTTTAGGGCAAACACTGCAGGCAGAACTTTAATCATCAGCTGAGCAGTGGCCTCCCAAACCTCAAGTCTGCTGAGGCTTTAAGTGTTTCTGAGGGTTGGATTCAAAGACCCTGGAGAGAGCACAGGAGCACAGCTTGCCACTGCAGCTGCTGCTCCAACTCAGCATCTTCCCAGCTTTCAACTTGGTGGGCTTACTGTGAACCCTTAAATGAGTCACCTGCTTTTTTATCAGCTTTTCCTGATATAAAAAGAGAAGTACAGCTTGTAACTGTGCTTACTTAAAACATTTGGAAAAGAGGTAAGGGAATAAGAAAAATGTATCTATGTCTCAAGCTTTTCAATTTGTACTCAGATCACAGTGATTTGTCACTCAAAAAGCCACATCATAAATTTTGGGTAATGTTTTTACTTTTCAATCTGATGTTCCCCACATACACTTAAATGTTTTTCAGAATCAGGTTTATCTGTTCATGTTTCTGGAGTACCTGCAGCCATGTACATGTGTTGCAGTCATGCACAGTACTACAAAAACAAGTCAGAACACTTATTTACTGATGTAGCCGAGAACCATTCCAAAATAATTTCATTCTTGTGACTTTCTTTCCTTTTTCCACTTTAAAGAAAATAGAGGAACATTCTTGGAGCAATCACATCTTCAGACATAATTAGTGTACTCTCCTGTTCAGCACCACAGATCCTGAAGGCAAAATATGCTTTGCAGGATCCCAGTTGTTGTAGCAGGGAACCCAAAATGGAATAACACACAGATTCTTGATGAAAATGTTTTCAGGTTTCCCAGAGCCTAATTCTCGTGGCTAAATTTGCTCAGGAAAGTTTTTATGGATACTGTGTAGTACAGAAAGGTCACAAAGCATGTTTTTGTACACTTGATCTATAGACCATGATACCTCTGCAATGTTGCTATGGAAAAATTCAACCAGGGCTCTTCCCTTCAGCCCAGCCACATACTGCAGAGACACAGAAACATGAATGTGAACAGGAATCTGGTTGTCTTCTGTTATCTTCTGCATAAGAAGCTCAGATGGGTATAAGGATGACAATGTCAGATGAGGCTTGCAGAAACTAGAAAAGATCCAGAATATAAATAGTCAAAATGTAAAGATCTGCACAGCTTTTTCCCTTCAAAAATATTTGTATTTAATTCAAAAATTAAAACTAGATAACTTCCATTTTTAGTAGTTTAAATTATTTATATCTTGACCATAGCTGTCAATTTGCTGTAACTTCAGCCTGCAGGGACATGAAATAGGAAGTTTCCTTCCATCAGAAATTACGTTGCAGCAACAAAACACAAAAAAAAAGGTGGACTGCTACAGTCCAGGATAACCACACTTACACCAGACTAGTACAATGCAGAAGTATTTCATCAATACTACAGTCCAAACCCAACCACAATGACAGCAGCAAACACAGGGGTCAGGCCACATCAAGCACTGTGCCAGAGACCTTTCACAGGAACCATTACCTGGCTGCCTGACTGTGTCTGTTTGCCTCCACAGCATGATTTCTTACAGCATCCAATTTGCTTGAAGCTTTGAAAATAATAATAGTCTTAACATCCTGGAGCAGTGTCCTTAGAAGGCTGTAGATTCTTAGAAAGTGGAATTTCTCATGAGGTAGAACAAACACTGCTGTAACAAATCTGTATCCAACAAGCAACTCCAGCACGTGTCCATCCAAAAATGAACCCTTCTGCTGTGTGGCACCATGAGTTGGATGCAGCACAAGTGATGCCAATGGAATTCTGTTCAGCTTAAATACACTTCCCAACTCCTCTGTGCCTGCCCATTTACCTGGCAGTAAGCTGAAATCCACCTTTACAATGTACAAATGCTGGGGCGTTAGAAATATCCAACACGGATGGACCACACAGGGACTCTGGTCAGAAGATTTATAAACTGAAGAATAAAGTGCAGAACACAAAGTATTCTTTGACCATTCCTTGTTATTGCCAGCTGACTCTGGTTGATGCAAGACTTTCTGAACATTGGTTTTATTCCCATAAACAAGATATGTTGGGAAACAACCTTTTATTTCAACATCTTCAGCTGAAATGCAATTCAATTCCATGAGCTGACAGAGAAATTCTTGGAGATTTGCTTTTCTACAGTACCATGTGGAGCTTGGTAACACTGATGTATAGTGTTGAGAGCAACACGTTTGTAAACAGGAATAAAAGTCTTGAAGATTCTGGGAGTCTGAAACAATAAACAAGCAGTGGTCACTGTTTTTCAGCTTCAGAGTTAAACAGATTTCTGGCAGGAGAAAGCCAAATTCTATTAGATCAGTGTAAGGAAAAAACAGTGTTAGTTTCAAGGCAGAAGGGATGTGCTGGCAATTTTCTCTCAATTCCTGATGAGGAATCTCAAACACAGCTAGCATCTCATCGGTCAAAACCAAACAGGAAGCAAACTGTCTGAGTCCTTTATGAATGTGAATTGAAAAGCTCCAGAGAATTTTGACTATGTCAACACTCTCCACTGCTATGTTGTCAGATGATTGAGCATCCAAAGTAGTGCTGAACTCAAAAGTCTGATCTCCTTCATGAAGTCCCATTTCAAAATATCCATCTGCTTTGTCTGTGGCTGTGGAAGTACCCACAGGGCTTCCTTTATTCTCTGTGGGAGAG
This sequence comes from Ammospiza nelsoni, assembly GCF_027579445.1. Lineage (NCBI taxonomy): Eukaryota > Metazoa > Chordata > Aves > Passeriformes > Passerellidae > Ammospiza > Ammospiza nelsoni. Next base: position 15,002,358 of record NC_080643.1, on the reverse strand, counting down.
GGGGCAGATTTCTGCACAGCCTGCACTATCGAGGCAGAAAGGTGCTGGATAAAGTCTTGGTTGGTGGCAGTGTAGGACATACAATTAAAAGGCAAGATGATGGTGTTAGAGGGGTCAGGCACCGCACAGTGTTCTCTCTCCAAACTTCAAAAGAGAGAAGAAGCCACAATAAGTACAAACTTGAGTTTAAAAACAGTTATGGCTACCTACAATTCAGGGTGCTGCTTTTCAGAACTTTGATATTTGCTCTTGCTAATACAGTTAAATCAGTGTAATTTTGTAGAACATCTTTGTACTGCATAGCCATTGATTTTAAAGGCTGGTAGTGTGTAATTCTATAGAAAGTAAATACTAAAATGTTGAACTCCTCTTTCCTTTCCCATCCCCAGTAAGCACAACCTCATGACCTAAAGGACTAGACAATGCAGCTATTGCTGGTTTTGAAACCACCAGCTGCATTCCAGGGTTCAAAGGTTAAAAACATATTTTTGGTTCAAAAACCCAGAGGCAGAATACAATGAAAGAGACTGTTTTGACTTAAAGGCTGTGTTTAAGAAAACAGTTATCACCCAAAAGCTAACAAGGATTTAAAGTAGAATTTATTTATGTAGCTTACCACACATGATGACCACCACCATACTCTTTGCATGAAGCCAATGAAGAGGCAGGTGCCTAAGGAGAAGAGAGCAACATCAGGAAGCTGTAAACTACTTAAGAGTTCAGCACACATGAGAAGCAAAGTTAAAGCTGGCTTATGCTTTTTAAACTGGCCAAGTCCTGCTGTTTTCACAGGGAGTTTAACAGCCACCCTTTGAGGACCCAAAAATAATGTTTGCTTTAGGCTGGGCATTCAACTAAGGCAGAAGAAGAATGAACTCTGCTGCTGACCTGAGAACAGATCCAGCCTGTGACCCAGGCATTTCAGCATTCTACAAACTTTTAGTGAATTAGTGTAACATGAAGCCAAACACTAAGGGAACCTGACAAACACCAACTACACTGGTAGCAAAGGAAGAGACACCAAGTCTTCCTGTCTTATTCCTTGAAGCCATGCATATGAAGAGTGCTTCCAATACCACAAATGAAATCACAAACCAGAAGTTATCAGATAGGAGGAGATTGAAGAAGACAAATTAAGGCCATTGCCTATTGACAGAGAGAAGATTCTTCTGCTCTACCAGCAAGAGAATAGCCTTTCAAGAACTGATACTGTAATATGATAAGACACAATTATTACACTCAGCATCTAAATGGCTGTTAAATGATGTTATAGTAGTACTGGGTAAACATCTCAAAGCCACAGTAGCAACAGTTCTCTGCAACTCTGGTAAACTTGGATTCTGCATTTAATTTACAACCTGGACTGAACACCCTTGAATCAAATTTGGGGCTGCCTCCTTTTCCATAAAATAGCTCTGAGAAGCAAAAAAACCTTTGCTACGGATTACTATGATAATATAAGTTTAACATCAGAAATAAGTGTGCAAAAGCTTTTAAAAATGCTATAATATAAACAAAAGTGTGGCAATTACCTGAATTTTACATCTGGAGTCTGGTATTTCAAAGCATCTCTGGGGAACTGTATGGTCTGTAGGAGTCGAATCACTGGATTGCAAAAAACTGTTGGCTAGGACTGTATCTTCACAAATTATTTCTAGAACAAACATAAACAACTCTTTAAATCACTGAAGCAAAGCAAAAATAAATATCTTATAGTATCTGCCAATCAAGTGGGATTAAAATTGTATAATCAAGATCTAATCATAAATCAGTAAAGCTAAAGCATACCTTCACACAATAGCCAGGATAAAAAAGCAAGCAGAATTTTAGTTTAATTGAAAAAGACTGCTACAGCTTCTTTCTCAAACTAAAAATCAATTTCAATCTCAAATTCTGGTGTAAGAAATCTTGACACAGCTCAGTTTTAACAGAACTAGTCAGCTGCTAGGCTGGCAGAGTGCTCTTCATGAACTTTATAGCACACTCACAAATTTCTGCAAGCTTCAATCAAACAATATCTGTAATATCTCTGTACATCCTTCAACCAGACAGAGAAGCTCTGATCTCAAATGCCACTTAAGATATTATCTCACCTTATTTGGAACCTTTTTCAAGGGTTCAAAGCTGAATCATCAGTAAAAACTTATAATGAGTGAATACAAGGCAACATTCTCAGGGACGTTTGACTTTTTGCCAGTTTGATATTCACAGCATCAAACTGGCTCAACAGAGCAAATCAATTTTCAGCATTGCCACTGAACCAGCCAGCTCAAGTATTTAAATATGAAAATGACAACAAAATTACAGTGTGGACATGTTTCTGGCTTGAGCATAAAAAATCTGTATGTTATCTTTCTGGATTGATGGTAAAGTTCAGCAGATTACACCAAGACATCTCATGGTCAGAGGAAACACAAGAGGTATTTATTACTTGAACAAAATACTGTGTTAGCAAGAAGGAAACTCAAATTGACAGGAAAACCAGAACATGACAGCATTATTTTTGATTTTCTGTTTCCTATATAAATATTTAATCTTTTTCCACAAGCCATTTCCCAATGACATTAACTATGAATAATATGTTACGGAAACAGATGGTGTCTAGAAAATACAGAGAAAACAATGCATAGAAACAGCACATCAGGAAATTAATTCCATTATTCATGACTTAAGGTCTATCAGTGAAATCAATTGCTCAGCATATTTCATTTTCTTTAAAATAGATTTCTCAAAACTGGTATTTTGAAAACAACCCTTCATACTTAGATATGTAGCAAATAATAAATTTTTATTGTTGAAGCTGAGAAATAGCCTGCACAGCCCTCATTTTCCCATTATTTATAAAAGCCTTCCCCAAAATTCTGCTGAAGGAATCTTATGGAAAAGGACTACAGTAAATAAGCCTTGACCCTTATACCACTCCATAGAACTCCTAAGTCCTTTAGAAAGATCTATATTTTCTTTTATCTCAAGATTTGTTTGCTCCTAAACATTTACTGTAGTAGAAAACAAATTGTTGATAAATAATTTAAACAGTCCCAGGGGTTGCTGACAGCAAGCCATATTTTTACAGCAAGTCCTGTATAAAACTGCAGGTTGTTACATATTTACAGAACTGAGACAGTTTGTCAAGTGCTTAATATTTTAAAGCAAGCATTTACTTGATTTTGGAAAAACTGGCATTTTTTCTGCAGATGAAAAGTTAGCTAGAAGGGCTACAAAAGCAAAGTACACAAATAGCAACAAATGTGTATCAAGGTGTCTGCGCCCTCATCAAATGCTGTCAGAACAGTTTCATTTTTCTAGAGTGAACAAAGAAACCTCTGCTGATTCTGCAGAAGTCACAGCAATGGATTTTTTCCAAAAATCAAGCTCCTCAGGGATGCTTCTCTCCCTTATCCACCAATCCACTGATTAATGGTAAGAGGAAGCTGTGCCCCCCCTGCCCCATGCCAAGAAATTGAGAAGATAATCCCAGCTCTTTTAGATGGGTATGAAGTTTTCTCTCACTGTGCATATTCTACTGCACTATTCAATCAGACAAAAGCCAAAACCAGCAAGTATTTATTTTTCTCAGTCACAAGTGAATATTCACATAAGTCAGTCCTATGGGCTAAAGAAGAAAGTTAAGTCATTCTTCTAAGTTCCTAATGCAGCAGGCACATTCATTTGAAACACAGAGTAAAAAAACTTGAGGTGAGGTCAGCAGGTACTATAGAGCACAACAGATGTGCTGAAATCACCAGCTCAGCCAGAACACTAATCCCACAGGTGTCTTTTACTCATCTCTTTTCTCTATCTTCCCCCTGGTGTGACAGAAATGCAGCTCTTGCAAAAAGCACTAATGGAACATATGCTGCTTGAGCTCACATTTTGCAGACCAAGAATGAGTAGTGAAGCAATTTTAAAATATTTCTCTCTATGCCACAGTTTTCCATTAAGGCATGACTCTAAAACTGGAAGTGGCATCTAGTCCTCTGCAGGATGATGCAGTAAAAAGTCCTGTACCCAAATTCTCACTCCAGATATTTAACCACTACTGGGAACTACAGGTAGGTTTTGCTGAGTCACATTCCATACAACTTTCACTTTCAAAGCCAATTCTACCATGTCTTTGTGCTTGTCTTGAAAGCCCTAAATCCATGCACATAATATTCATGTATATCAATGCAGCTTAGAAAAGCAGAACCAAGAGGCTCAGCCCAGCAGCACGATACATACATGATTACCTTGGCTGGAGCTGACAGGACGAGGCAGAGAGGGAGAGGAAGGACGAACAGTAAGAGAAGAACAGTTTGATTTGGAGCTGGCAGCAGTGAGCCTGGAGTCCTCACTGATCTAATAAAGAAAGTACGCAGCAATTAAAGAAAAAAAACTAAATACACAGGACACATGAGATCCTGAACTAAAATAAGCCCACACAACCTTTCTCAATTTTAGTAAAAGGAAAGTTAGTGCCAGCTTTTTTATTTTTCTTTTTTGGTTTTTTGGTGGGGGGTGGTGGTGGTGGTCACCTCCTCTAAGTCTCAATTTTCACACTAGGTGGAATTCCACTAAGAATCCTTTTAGAGAAGTCATTCTGATCACTGACTAATCACTGTATTGACAGAATTGGCAGCGTCACAAGTTGAAAGAATCAAACTGGATTTCCACATTGTATGGACAGAACCTCTTCTGTCCCTACACTGACTTCCAAACCAAGACTAACCAAGTACACAGCACACAGCCAGGTATGAGGGAAGGCAAGGAGAACTCAGATTTCTGATTCTCTCCCACTGCTGAATACCCACAGGAAGAAAGTTTGGGGAAGTAATTTCAGTACTCTGCAATGCAAGCAGTAAAATCACAGCTCTGAAACACTTGTGTAAGATACAAAATATGGCTGTTAAGGTCAACTGTGAATTCACTGTGTACACCATTAAGTAATTTTATCTTCTCCTCCTACTTCCTCTCTCCTGAGCCAGCCCACAAATAGAGGTCAGATAACTACCAAAAATACATTGAAAACTACATAGGAAAAAGAGGCAACATTAAAAGTTCATATCACATTAAAACACAAAGCATAAAAATTTTAATGCTAAGGAAAATTCACTGCATTCTGCTTACATCTAACCTGTAGAAGTAATTTTGTAAGCTGCACATTCTACTTTTCTCACAGCACCAGACTCACCTTTTTATCAGAGTTGCTGAGTTTGTATTTCACCTCCTTTGCTTTTTGAATAGCTTTTAGCACTTCTACTGTGTCCAGTTCCTTTTCTGTGGTAACAATGTTATCCAAACAAACCTAAAAAAAAAGTTAAAATATCTAAAAGTATTGCAAATGAGGCATTCTCCAATTTTTACTAATGGAATAATCAAAAATTGCCATGGCTCAATGCAAACCATGTAACTATTACACAGAAACAATTACCACATTAGACCTTGAGCTAACATCACTTTACTGCAAACTCAGCAACATTTGGTAAGTGTAACACCATTCCAGCACAACAGTGTTTCAATATTAACAGACTGTTACCCAATGAGGCAGGGTAAAATCTCATTTGGATCCGGGAGCACTGCTGAATAACATTAATAAGGTTTCGCTCTCTAAACACTTTCTCCAATGCACACAAAAAACTCCTCAGGTTTTCAGAGCATTTGCAGCACTTCCCTGCCCAGGCTGAAGGGAGGGTGAGAAGGGCAGCCCTGGGCTCACCTCTGAGGCCCTGTCTCCAAACTGAGCCAGGACTTTGGTGCGGTAGTCAGGGATGATGCTCAGCGGGTTGCTGGATAACATCACCTTCTCCAAGCATGGCAGGCCGCCGATATTTTTTACTTCATCAATCTGAAAGTATTTGAGAATAAAAGCATGAATACACACTGGCAAAATGAAAATGAGCACACAGACTGAGCATTTCTTCCATAGATTACATACAAACAACAATCAGGAAAAATCACTACAGCCACTTTTATTTATTTGAAGTTTGATCCACTAAAATAAATGGCTTCTGATCTAACACACATTTTGACACCAAAAGTCAACAGTTACCTGTTCTATTTTGTTGTTGCTCAGATCCAAGTTGACTAATGAGTACAGTTTGTTAAGACCACACAGCCTTTCCAGCTGATTTCCTGCTAAATTCAGAGTTTTGATGTTTCCCAGTTTTGTGTGAACACCTTCCAGTGATGTAAGTTTGTTGTAGGATAAGTCCAGGTGAACAAGGTTGTACAGATGCTACAACAGCACAGAAAATTCACCAATTAAAACTGAACAAAGATGCTATCTTATGTCTGGCTCATTGTATTGTGCAACAGTGTTTTCATGCTGGACACTACATAGCATGAAAGACACGACCTGAAACTGTTCATTACAAAGGTTAAAGCTTGTAGAAATCTAATTTCCTCCTCTGCATTTTTACCAACCCACGCATACAGCTGGTAGTGAATGAATTTAGTTAAGAACTAAATGTATGTCGATATTGGCAAAGAAAATAAAATATCCAGGAGCAGTTAAGAAATGCATCACTAAAAGAGTACTTGATGTTACAAAGAAGCAGCTGTTTGGGCTGAAACTACTCTCCATGAAGATGAGCAACAAAATTCTGAAGTATGAAAATCTGTGTTCTAAGCTCTTGGGCACTTGGGTAAAAAATTCACCTTCAAATGCATCGCTTACCTGTAAATTTTCCACCAGAGACACCCCATTGTGACTCAAATCCAGGAACTCAATCTTTGGAATTAATTTCTAGAAGGGAAAAAAACCCACATGTGTTAAATGCACTTTAGTTTTAAGTCAGACCACACTTCCTTCAGTATCTGTTGACCAACAAAAGCAATGGAAAGGTCTTATCCAACACAGTCTCTCTTCCCAGCTTCTGGCATTAAGAAAACATTCTGTGTGATTAGGGTCAAAAAAGGGCTGACTCCTGCTCTTAAGAAAACCAGGTTACTCTGAGGAGCACCATTCAGTTTTAATCTAAAACCTGGTTTCTTACTGAAGACAAATAATTTCTCCTAGCTTATCCCCACTAATTATAGATAAAACTCACTAATGCTGCTTTGGTCTTATCAAACAGATAAACCAGGGGATTTATGCTACACACAAACCTGGATAAAGACAGTAGTACCAAAACCCAGAGTAAATCCATTCCTGATTATACCAGCCAAGAACTACAAGGTCAGGTCACACAAACTTGTAGAAAATGCATTTTAACTTAGAAATTAATTTATTTTGGAGGTCTCAAACCTTGAACTTGATGCTGAATTCTGACATCAGTGTTTTGCATCTGCTTTAATTTGGTTGTATCTCAGAATTGATTTGCCTTGACAGGCCAGTTAAGACCTGCACACAGACTTGAAGCATCTTAAATCTACATCACAAAAAATTATGAACAAGATAATTATGCTCCAAGTCTATGATGTCTGGTTGAGCTACACATGTAATTATTTCCTGCTTCACAAGAGTAGCTCAAGTAAAAAGCTTCTTCATATTTTACCATGCTCTTGTGATGAATGTTGATTTTTTCTTAACCGCTGATTTACAAAACAAAATTCTAAAGTACTGGCAAAATACTCCAAAATTTTGTTTTCATGCTTTTCATATTGTTTTGATGTCAAGAAAGCCGCCAGCAAGTCATAGGTTTTTAAATATGCAGGAAACTCCAGCCTTGATAACCACTCCAAATTGAGCCATGAGGTATTTTTTCTTTAAAAAAAAATTTTAAAAATTCTGATTGGCTCCTACAGCCAAGGCAAACAGTAAAAGCATATTTCAAAAAGTGAGAATTCATGGAAATGCCTACAGAACACAAAATGACAAAAGTACTCTCCTTCAGCAAAGGAAATTAAGTTCTTATAGAACAAACCTCCTAAGCACTAACTTGGGTAGATAATCAACATAAAGTGCAACTGAAAATTCTCCAGAAAAAGCAGTAGAGCAAATCCAAAATCCTTGCTGTGTATAATATGCCACAGATAAGTAATATTTTTTCCACAAATTAAAAATACTTCTTACCACTGAGTCATCAATTTCAGGGATGCTGTTGTGACTCATGTCCAAAGTTGTTAAAGTTCTCCAGGTTGGAATAATTGCTGTCACTGGACAATTTGAATCCAGTGCATCCTCTGGCTCCCACTGATCAAACTCAGAGGCCTCAGGCACCAGGATTTCCTGTTTAAGAGAGGGACACCAACATTTGGCTTACATCTTCAGGGAGAGCTAATGGTTTTGGAAACTATGCCAACAATCCCATGTAAGCAAGCATCAAAAGTGTCCCTGTGAAGGGACACATCCCAACACTTCCCTCACAGAAACTTGAGATTCTGTAAGATTAGAAAACCCTTAGAGTTCCATGGTTTTAAAAACAGAACCTGCAATTAAGCAGTACAGAAAACCCCATGAACTCCAAATGGATATTTCCCCACTGTGCATGTTGGTTTTGCACATGCTTTGAACACTCACCAGAAGGAGGAACTGGCTCTTACCTTCATTGATGTTGCTGAAAACCGAACACTCAGTGTGGCCAGAGCATGCTTTGATGAAGTCAGCCCTTTGATAAGCTTTCCCCCACAATGACTGATCTATTTAAAAAAATTACATTACAAAGTCAGAAATGTTAGGACAGACAAATGAGACACAAAAGTGGTAGCTGAAAGCTTCAACAGCAGATTCTACAGCGATCTGCAAAGTAGTTACAGCACTTCCTTAAAATCTCCTGAGATTATCAGGTCAGAAACACTGACACTTGGCAAAGCTAAAGCAAGAGATTAGAGTCATAACTGGAGAAAAATGAAATTCAAACATATATTTAAACAAAGCTTCTCCACTGACCTTACACCTGGCCCACATATTCAAGGTGAAACTACCCAGGTGATTTAACAGCTCACAGCATTTTTACTGTTACCAAAAACAGATTTATTTCAAGTTATGACTCTACCTGCAGACACATTGATTTGGATATCAGATGTCTTTTTTATTATAAGAAAAAATAAATGCCTAGAAAGTGAGGACGCTAATCTAATGACCTGTAGTCAGCTAATTACAAAGACTAAGTTTAAGATTACAAAGTCTCTTTTTCTGTAGCTCAATTTGAAACAACATTACTGAAAATTGGCTACAGTCTGTCCAGGTCCTTCTCTATAGACAGTCACACACATTGTGCAACCACGAGAGCTGGCACATTTGCTGGTGTATGAGGAAAACCACAATGAACCTACAGAGATTGAAAAATCTCTGCCATTCTTGAAAAAATTCTTCCCAGATTATCACTGTTGCTTTTTGGACAGTGCTTACTTTGGGATGAAAGTGTTCATCTAGTGTCAGTCAATCCAAAACCTTTCATGAACATACAATTTCAAAAGTCTTCAAGACCTAAAATCACTTTTCCTCACATTTATGCTCACAGAAAAGGGGAAAATTGATACAATTCTGCACTATCCTCTCTGCTGTGTTAGACTCTCTCCCTCTATCGTAGCTTCTTTCCCATATGAGAATGACAATAAATCACTGACTTCAGAAATACACTTCAGTTCTCAATCAACAACTGTCTCATATCAGTGAGATAATAACATTCATGTACTAGAAAAAGTACAGCATCCACCAAAAGTGCACAGAATGCATGACAGAATTGGATAGTCTTTCTCTCTGAAAAGATCTGAAGTGGTCAAGCAGGTATTTGAAAAAATATCCATTGAAAACTGCTAGAAACCCTGGTATTTATATTGCAAGCAGAGCAATGAAAAACATCTGTAAATTATCAAGCAAGCAGCACTACACCCAAAAAAATTAATGTCAGGGTATTTTCACAAATACTTGACATACTTTTTTTTCCAAATAAAAAGCATTTTGTAATAGAGGATCCTACTATTACCACTTGGTAATTCTTTATGGCAGTGGAAAGGCACTCATCATAGGTTTTGTGTGAATACTGAAAAGTGATTTTTTGGAAAAACACACAGTGAAAGGTCTTCTAATTTAAATGCTGTGTCCTTATTTCCAAAACTTGTGAGAAAACATTGTTTCACAAATTAAACAGTCCTGCTAAACTCTGCATTTCCCAATTCCAGGGGCAAATCAAAGCAGAGAATCACCAATTCTGAGATACAGGCAGCAGACCTGGCATTTGCAGAGCACATATGAGCAGTATCTCAGCCCTACCTCTATTTGATGAAGTGATTTGAAAATAGACAGATCAAAAGGCAAGAGATGCTCCTGAATGTTACTGGTTCCAAAAGGTCCCCCTGTTCCAGTGACCTGGCATTTAAGACATTAAAGAACTGAGTTAGTGCACACAATCCAACTTGTTCACATTCCAGTCTTACACAGGCAATGGCCCAAGGGCAGTGGCTTGGAAAGACAGCCAAAGTTCCAAGCAATTTTTGAAATATGAAATGATTCATGACACTTGCAGGCTAACTCTTCAGGAAAACAAATACTAATTGCTCCAGCTAAGTGCACTGAACTTGAAGTGCCACCTTGTGCTTGCATTCTGTAGCACATGGGGCATGCAAAAAGCAACATCGTAAGCAAAGCTGACCAAGGCTCCATTCTTAGCTGAAAATCAGAGAAAATTCACTGAAAGTCACTTCCATGAAACCTCTGAACCCTCCAAGTCAGTGTTGTCTTTAATTCCACTACAAGGGATGAAGTTCAAGATGGGTTTGAAGAAAATAAGCATTACACTGATACATCAATAAAAATGCATCTGGTATTTCCATATGGTCATAGGATTCTGGCCCCAGAGCATGTCAGCAGCATAAAAAGCAGGTGGCTTCATTATGTTTGCTGTGAATAGAATTTTGAGAGAAAACTCAAAGGGTTTTCTCTGGTTTTATGTATCTTACAAGTTCTGAATGTGCCCACTCACAGGCATTCAGAAGGGCTAGAAATTCTGCAGATGCCCATTTGTCTGAACAATAAGCTCCTCTCCAGCCAGAAAATCCTCCCTTTAGAGGATTCTATACAGACAGAGATGACAAAGGCAACTGAGGAGGCCCAGGAACACCAGCACAGCTGTGGTTTTGCTTCCCTGATCCACCATTTGACTTCAGCTTTGAACACACGACACAGTTAAAAGGCAGCTCCTCATGCAATAAAGGGGCTAAAATGAGTTTTTGAGTCATAGCAAGCAATGTTAAAAAATTTACTTTAGGGAAAGTCTAATTCATTTATTTGGTAGAAAAAAAAAGTCAAATTGTCTCCTGACAAAAACTATCTGTTCTGAGGCCATTTTACATTTATTCTGAAATGGCATTTTAGCAAGAAATTCAGGGTCACCTATGAAACTGAGGCACTTTTTAGGGTTTTATTTTTAACTTTCAGATGCAGTGAGACAGTGGGAAAGGGGGCAAGATTTATATAGATGCATATATATTCATATACAGTGGCCTGCCCATAGTGCTTGCAAAGAAAGCAAGGTTGGAGAGGTCAATATTTATTTCTTTACCCATCCCTACTGGCACTCAGCAAGGTTTTGTGGCTGCATCTATACAGAGGGCACTGCTGAAAAGACCACAACATTACACAGCAAACACCTTGGCTAGAGGACAGCATGGACTGAAGGTTGGCAGCATAAACACCTATTTAACATTGACCTCACCTTTAGATACTTGAGTCTACAAGTGAAGTCCAGAATATGCCCCAGATCTGTTTTGGCATCTCCATTAGCACAGGTAGGTTTGCCCTGCAGCAGCTGCTGAGTGACAGCATACAACTGCAAGGGCCTGATGGTGAAGACTTCTCCAGCCATTAAGAGCTGCTCTCCTGAAAAACAGAGTAGCTGATCAAACACAATGTTGCAAGGCTCACACAGGAATAAATGGTACAAAGAAAATGTAGTGATACACATTTGTCATTTGTACTCTAAGATGAAAATTGAGGTAGCAAAATAATTTTTTTAACACCAAAATAATTCAGGTATTCAAGTGGGCACTCATGATACAGGCCTGAAGTTCCTAATGCAATTAATGGCAAATTTCCCTCAGTATTAACAGGACTGGAATCAAAGTTCCTTCACATAATGCAAGAGTTGTGAAACTTTTTCTGAGATATCTCTAAGTTTATAGCAGTTAGGTTTTTTCTATTAAGAAAACACAGCACTTGCTATCTAAAATACAGACCTCAGATCTTTTGCTATGCTAAATGCAGAACTGTAGTGAACAATATGTATTTTTGAAAGTATGGGGATTTTCTCCATGCTAGTACCAAAGCAAATGCCCAGAACAGAAAATGCCTTATCTAATTATAATTTCACAATCCAATTTAACAGCAGGATCAGCAGGAAGCAGCACATAAAAGCCTCTCTGAAGGCACCATTAGCTCGATGTAGGGTACAGCAGCTGGAACACACACATGGAATGAATATTGAAAGCTCCATTTTAGGGACACCAGTTTGACTTCATGGACAAAAAAGCATCAGCTTTTGTGATAAGCAGAGTTCTCAGAAATGCTCTGAGGAGTAAAATTCCCTACAGCCTCAGTGGGATCAAGTCCAAGAGTCCAGCTACACATACATTAGTGGAAGATTACACTAATACAGAGCAGCCAGTGACACATCAATTCTCGTGTGAGAATTGTGCCAGTGAGACTGCAGGCACTAGAAAGCCAGCAAAGATTTCTTCACAAGCTTTAGATATTCCAAAATTCACTGAATGGACTCTCTGAGGTGGCTTCACCTAAAGGTAACTTTCTGACAGAAAATCTGAAATGGCATTGCTGAAACATGCTTCACCTTTCATGCCTACCACACCTCAGCCAACTGGAATTATAAAGTAGCATCTTGCATGTCCTTCAAAACAAAAATAGCAGGGATTAATCCTTTCACATGCCTCCTGCTGTTAATGGAGCAGCTGGAGCTGTTGTAGTTACAGTTAAGAACATTTCATTTTCATCTGCCAGCCTCAGAAAAGCCACCCTTAAATTAACTGACCAGAAGGTCTCCTGTTTCCTGAATTCTGGAAGAATAATATTTAGGTATCCAAAGTGATCTCTTGCATTTAGTACACAGACTGTCAGGACTCACTGACAGACCAAGCTTCCTTACAAGTTACACACTGAGACAGAGCTTAGCTCCTGATCACCACTGCCACATGCTGTCCCTTAAGGACACAGACTAAGAGGCCCTTTGCAAAACATACATTTACTAATTTCTTGTTTCCAACAGTGGCTGCAAGACTGTTGCAGCTCCTCACAAAACACAGCTTGAATTAAAGTGCAAGCAGCAAAAAAAAAAAAGACAAAAAGAAAGAAGGAGGAGAAAAAGTATCAGTTGGATATGGAAGAGCAGATCTCTCATTGTCTGGAGGTAAAATATGAAAGATATGTGAATGCATGAACAGAGAGGAAAACATTCCTGGAATGAATGCTGCAAGTTCCTTACCTTTGTGAAAGAGCTCTTCAGCCAATGCAGCAGTGATTCCATTGATCTCCTGCAAACAATAAACCATTGCAATAAGTGTTATTTACATACTTATGGTTCCAATTTTTAATTTGGACCTTTAGTGAAATATCCTTTATTTGCTGTGGTAGAGGACAGTTTTTTGGGGTTTTTTTAACTGAAATCAGGGGTGACGTTTTTATAGATTTCTTTGTAACTTGAAAATTATTCCTAGAAATTACTCGACATTGTTTTATTTCATAGGATTTTCACTTCCAAGATGAAAGAAAGTGAATTACATTTAAAAAATTCATTCTGCACACATTAATAAAAGGGCAGCAGCAACTATAACAAGTTATTACTAGCCATCATTAGCCCAACTTGGAAGAAAGCTCTTTTTGAAGAAAATATTACAAGTCTAGTGCTCTTCACATTTTAACATTAAGACCAATCTAATGCCTCAAACACTCAACATTTCCTCAGAACATCACTACCACAGAGAATGCTTTAGATTAACATGTCTACAGAAAAAAAGAGATGTAAAAAGTAAGTAGTCTTCTGGACTTCAACTCTGCTATGCTTGCTGCAAGGTAAAGCAAACCCCTCCTCTCCTCATCACCCCTCTTCCCCTCCTGGACCCACCTGGGTGCTCAACCTCCATTCCTGGCACTGATGGCTCCAGCATGAAAGACTGAAAACTCAGTGCAGGGATCTGTACTTCCTGAATCTGCAGGTGCACAAAGATCAGTACAAGTATTTCCCACCTGGGCACACCTCTCTTCACAAAAAGTAAACTCTCTGTGCAAGTCCAGAAATAGTTCTGAGCACTTCCAACAGCTCCCTTTCAAAGGCCCACAAAAAGAACAAAATAAAACTGTGAGGGTGAAGCTTCCCCTAGTGAAACATCTCATTTTAAGGTAGCTGCAAAGTATGAACAGATATTGTGGATCATTGCCACATGAATATTTCATGAGTTTACTTTGCTGACAAATACCTCATGATTCATACCAAGGGAATACATCCACAGGACATCTGCAGCAGACAGCTCAGTTCATTTGATGAGACAAGGATTTTAGAACATCACATTCTTAGTGCAACTGAAACCCCATTCACTGAGGATGAACAAAGCCTCCACGCCATAGTTTGAGAACAGCAAGCTCAAAGCTGTATTCCAAACAAAATTAAACAATTCTGATTCACGTCTGAATAAGCCAGTTACACTCATCTGGCAAGCACAGACTTAATTGAAAACTCTACTCTGTATCTCTTTTGTCATCGGGGACACAGAGCCAAAATTTTTTTCCTACATTTATAATTGGAACAAGATTATGACTTACACTGTTCAGTGACTAGCAGGCAAAAAAAAAAGGAACTCTATTCCTCTGTCAGATCTACAAGAGACTTCTGTCTTAGCTGTAACTACTTGAATGCATCACACCCACAGAAGTCCATTGTTTGCAGATGTCTGAACAGCAGTTTGTGGGTACTCAATGCTTTTCCTGCAAAACCTTCTACATGTAAGTTAACAAACCCAAACTTCTAAGATGACAAAGACCATGCAACAAAATAAGCATCCCCATGTCACTGCAGAAATCCTTTTCAATGTCAAAGTAACAGTAAAGTTCTATATTGCTGTCACATGCAACTGTTTCTCTTTGCTGGGCTGTATCCAAGAACAACAAAAGGTTTCAAAGTGACTTCAATGTATCAATGGCTGGTATTGCACCTCCATTTAGTTCTATTAACCTGGGAAATGAAATTAAATAATCCTTACTGGAAATATTGCAAAAAAGAATAGACAAAAATATTGTAGCCTTCCTACATAAATTAATGAGGCAATATCAGGCATTATAATAGCTCCAGTATGTACATGGGTTGTCTGGTAATGAAGACATTTTAAAAGAACAAAGTTCTGCAGAAAGGTAATTTTTTTCCAGTAGAATTACTGTGGTAAATATTTAGCTTTTCTCCTGAATAATTAACACATTTTTGGTAAATATTTAAAAGTATTCTAAAGTTCCAAGCAAAAAACAATAGAGTTTACAACCAAGTCAGATCCCCCGAAAGCAAAGAAATGCAGATTGAACAACATCTTTGCCCTTAATATCCAAGAGCATTTAGAAACAGGGAAGCATTCATATCCAAATACTGCTAGCTCTATGGAAAAGCAAAAAAAGATTACATTACAAGAGATAAACAATAGTCCTGAGAAATAAGTCAGGGGCAAGGAAGAACTGCTTGCATAAAAACCATGTGGAAGTTACAACGCTGAAACTTTAATGAAACAGACATCATCTACAAGATAGAGCACAGAACAGAAAAATTATGCAATTTGCTGGTGACCACTGGAATTTTGGTTTATTTGAACAGAATTCTCCCTACATTGTCAGACATTTTGAATAAATTTAAAACCTCAAATCCATTTCAGAGGGCTTGATAGTTACAAATCTGTGCTTCTCTCTCAAGTCTGCAAGGCAATAGCAACAGTGTGGAATAAACCTTCAACTATTTTTATCTAAGAAACTCTGAAGTCTCACCAGGATAATTATGTTCATGTAACATAACTAAACCAGGCTTTCTTTTGTTGCTAAAACTTAATTAACACCTAATGGATCACTGATGACTAATTTCTGAAGCTATGAAACCCTGAAGGGCCTTCTCAAGACATCCCACCCCAAAGCAGTTACTGCTCCTTCTTTCCACTCAGTTCTCCAGTGCTTTTTCCTCTTGATGAAATTCCTTCTCCCCCTTACAACATGATGCCATATTGCAAAAAAAACCTAACTATACACAAGAGATGAGCAAATTGCAATCTGAACATGAAATCAAGTAATTGCTTCTTGCTTCAAGTATCCTTTACCGTAACATTCTGTCTGCTGGAGCTATTTCTCCAAAGGCCACTCCATCACTGTGCTTCCACAGAGAAGCATCATTTCTCTTCACTTGGGCTACTGGAAACTGTTTCAGTGTGAACCACAGCTCCAACCATTAGCCACTAAGTAGGAGGGTGTGGATCCATTATGCAATGTTCATTTGAGAGCCAGCACTCTTGACTTCAGCCTAACCAATTCAGCCTCACATTTATTCACAGCTTCCAACTCTCCTGCCAGCATTTATTTTTTTCTTTTTAGAGTCCCTGCCCACACTACTTCCCAGCACAGTGTCTACTGCAATAAAAAGCTGTGTCAAAAATCTTAAAAATATGCTTTGTTATATTGTGCAAAATGTTGAAAAAGAACCATTTCAGCAAACTCATGAAGATTCCACAGAATTCTCCCCAAGTCAGAGAATTAGGAAAAGAGACTCAGGCCTCTATTCAGACACTAAAAACATAAACTTACATATAAATGGAAGTGTAGGAAGTGTGACAAAACTTTTGGAGCAGTAACAGGGAACTTGAGCAGCAGAGTTTGTAGGTAGATCTCCAGTTCCTTTTGTCTTTTCTCCACAAGGCTTTTGGAATTTTTTCCAATCATCTTCTTTGGAGGTAACAGATTTTTATCTATTTTCTTCTCTGAAACAAGCTGAAAGACAAAGACCAGAGCTAATACCTGACACACCACCTGAACTTGCACAAAAGATGCAATGGAACACAATAAGTGCATGTTGCCTGATGCTGGGAAGATCCAAAAATAAATTACTTCAGTAAATTTGTCTACTGCCTTCAAAGTATTAGGTATTTTCAGAAAGAGCATTTTGTCATGGAATGATCAGAGTAATAACAGTGTCAGCTCAAAGAATCACTCTCAGTACCAGGGAAGAATGCAACAAATATGATAAAACAACAAAATAACCAGTGCATTTCTGAGAAAGCAGAACACTCATGACCAAAGTAGACTTTTCCTCATTTTTGTTTTTTATCAGCACTGGCTGGTAAATATCCCATGCTACTTTAAGGATGTTTTTATCATCCACTGTGATGAGACTTTGGCCACCAAATCAGCTGATCATAAACATCCTTAGCAAAAAGTTCACTGACTCCAGCCTGAACTCTCCTCTCTGACACAGCTTCCACCCAAGGCTGAAGCTGTCCAGGTCAACCTCCCCCAGTTCAAGAGGGGAGTGTAACAGGGGCAAATAACAATGTTCTCACAAAAAGGACTGAGTCTGCAGTTCAGATGGCATCTGGCAGATATTCTCTCTTTATTGAAGAAAGAAATTATGTAAATCACTCTGTAAAACAGAACTACAAGAACTGTACAAAGTTTTGTAAGATACCAAGGTCACAGTTTTAACATTCTTACCTTTTCATGCAGGTCATGGAAATCACTGTAACGATGTTTGACTGTCCACTGATGATTGCCAACACTGACCTGAATAATGTACACCTGAAAGGATGAAATTCAAGTAAGGGCACTGCAAAGCATTAAAGAGAAGCTGCCTGTGAGTCCTGCTGATTGATGGAGCACTGAAGGTGGGTAGATATTCTGCAAGGATCAGAGCTAAGGAAATGCTAACCCCAGGTGTGAGGGGGCTTTGCTGATGGGGGATACCTGATCTCACTACAAAGGTGCTCCACAACAAGAACATGCAGATGTCTCAGTGTAAAGCAATGGCTTTTTTTTGCAACCCAAAGGTTGATGGACCAAGAGCTCTAAGCTACTTCTTTTCCCAAAAATTTCTGCTGAGGTTGGTCCTCATAGCTACCCACAAGCCTGACACAGCAGCATCCCTTCTTCCATCTACCAAGTTCCACAATGGGCAGAGGAACTTGGCAAGCATCCTGCTGTCACTTCAGTTAAGCAGAAATCTGGAGCTTAACCCTTGAGAAAACAGAACAAATCCTTTGGCTGGGTGGATGCTGTTTTATTCTTTTTGGGGTAAAGCACACAAGACATCTCCCGGAAGAGTTACTGAGCCCAAAGAATTATTGCAATTATCTAAAGCAACTAAACATCTAATACAAAAGTAAGTATTTTTAGCCATGCATGTACTAAACAAAGATTTTCATTCTAGGTGACTTTCTGGACTGAACAGTACTGGTTTTGCAGAAAACTCAGCCTACCTTTCAATATGCCAGAAAAAAGCCATCCCAAAGACATTTTAGAGGTACAAGCTAAAACACAAGCTGAAAACAAACAAGGCTCTGCAAAACCAGTTCCACAGCTACTTGAATACAACAAATTAAATAAACTATCTTATCCAGTCCAACTGTACTCTTTGGGGAAAACACCAACTTGTAATCAAATCTTGAAAGCATTTAATACAGTTAAGAACTTGCTTACTACCACAGATCACCCAGAGCTGACTCATAGCTGCTATGAGGATGATACATATCTAGTTGCTAAACCCACATGAGAAAACAAAAATCAGTAACAGCTTCAATCTGTTACATAAAAGACCAGTTTTCACTTACTGCCAGTACAGAGCAGCACAATGTCAAGCATTAAATAGAATGCCACCTGTATTTTAGAAGATGAACTAGAGTTGATGCCAGTTTTATTTTTGTAAGCATCTGACACTGGCTCATGAGCAAACCCCAAACCAAGATGTCTGACTCGAGCACGCAGTGAGTGACACAGCAGAGCTGGGATGAGCACTGAAAACACAGAAGAATGCCCACACAGAATTCTGGACTCAATTAGGGCCTGTGCCTGTTCTCCTGTCATGTTGTGTTGGGAAACAGCAGATCAGGATTAATCACTGTGCTGGTGACAAACCAGAACAGAAATAACACCAGCGTTCAAAAGCACCTCACAATGCCGAGGAAAGCAAGGAGAAACTCCAAGAAATGAAACTTAGAAGTAAAGAAGTACTACATTTATAAGCCATAATAAAAATACCAATTGTTTTGAAAAGATGACTGTGCTAAACTATGGCAGAGCAAGCAGCACATCTAAAAGCAATGCACAGTGAGTACACAAGGCATGAAACCTAAGATTAGACACTGGAAATTCAGTAACTTCACATGTCCCAACTGACACTCACCAGGTGAGCAAGCAAACCCCTCCTCCCTGCATAAAACACAGAGTGAATTTGTAATAAAGGTTTAATATCCTTTTGCTGAAATGGCAAGCACTGACCACTTCTAGAAACACAGCACTTAGTGAAATGGACAGTCTGGTGGGGAAATTAACTGTTCAAGTGAGTGTTTGCACGCACTGATACAATTCCTTAGGTTAAGTCTTTAAAAAGCTGTAGCATTTCCCATCTAGAAGGCAGCCAGAGCAGGCAGTACATATTCACCCCCCAAACAGCATCAGCATGCAGAGACAGCAACTGATTTCACATCAATCCACAAGCTGCCCTTATCTTGAAGAATAAATATATAAACGCAATAGGCTGATGTGTGTATTAGACTTGTCTTAATATAGAAATAAATCATTTTGAAGCAAAAAATCCCCTTAGATATGTCACTGTTTTAGGAGTTTAAGTTCAACACCAACAAATTTTGAGTGCACTAATACAACAAGGCTGACAGCTGAAGTTAAGGTCCTCCAAGGGCTGCCTGTCACACCAAGTGCTAAAGGAATACAGGGATAGATGGTGACATCCCCACTCTGCACTTTCTTGCAGACATAAATAAATACACCATGTGAAATCCCCACCCATCCTTACACCACAAACCACACTTCTATTGAGCTAAAACACAAAACCCTTTATGTTCACAGGATTTCCTCCTCCACCTGTCTCTACCAAACCCTTCTGCATTAAAAGTTTTGTCCATCTTTCTATAAATCAGCTCTTTTGGTTATGTTCTACTTTGCAAAGTGTTTGACATATTTGCAATGCTATATATATTTTTTTTTTTGTTTTCTAGCAAGCCATTTCAAGTTCTTTGCAGTTAAGAGCCCACATCACCAAAACAGCATCCCTTCATCTTGTTAAATACTGAGGGCTGAAAGACCTACTAAACATTTTAAAGCAGATATTAAATGAGTAACAGTGACTCCAGACTGCTTTTTGTTCACTTCCTATACAAAACCTGCCTGCCTTGCTTTACATGGAGAACTGGCATTTCTACATTGTGTCTCATCCCACTGCACATGCTTCAGTACTGTAAAAAAACCAAATAACAACCCAACACTTAAATGACAGAGCTCTCCACAGGAAGGCTGGGACACAGGTGTGACTACAGCCAGCAGGTCCCAAATTCCAGAGCAGTGATGCAGCCACATCTCCTCCTCCTGCCTCATCATGTAGGCAGTTTACAGCCATTCAAGGAAGCAACAGCATTTCCTTAAATATCAAAGTTAGTATTTATGTTAAAAACAGCTGCAAAAACCAGGAAAAGCAGGAAGGGATTTTTAGGCCAAACAAATGCATAGCAGGAAACAAATGAAGCACTGACAGCCCTGAGGCCTTCTACTCAAACCCAGTCCTCAGTCAGCATCAGCTGCACCAGCACACCCAGGAGAAACCCTGGAGAAATGCTCACAGCTCAGTAACCCAACAGCAAACACATCAACCAGGGCAGCATTTTCCCTGCTGGATTTACCCATACCTTGCCTTTCATGCCAAACACTCCAAGGAGAATCATATTTTTAAAAGTACCTTCAACATCACACAGAACTGTGGGGCTCCCTGATGTATTCTACAGGATCTGATACCACAACTGTCAAACAGATGTCATGACAGCCCCCTTCTATTGAGAGTGAGCTCTGAAACACAGAGTGCAACAGGAAGCTCATCTGCCACAAGAAAAACAATCTTTTAAAAACAAGGATGTAAACAGGATCACTGCCACCTGAGCACATGGTAATGGATGAAGATGCAGGTTGCTACAGCTGTATTTCCTCTCTTATCTTGACCAAATTTGACTGACTTTTACACCATTTAAAAGTCTCTATCCTGGTGCAGGTCTTTGTCATGCCCTTAAGCTCCACTCACCTAATTATGAACACTAAACACATGCCTTTTTTTAAAAAAAAAAACTTTTCAGCTTGTGACAAATTTTGTAAAACTTCTGCTTTTATTTAAAGATCTAGTCCCACATTTCTAATGGCTTGGGCCTGTGTCACAAAAGCTGACAAGCAGCCTTGGAGTCCTGCTAACAGCTTCAGGAGGTTTACACACAGGCAAGCTTAGTGCAAACACGTCTTCAAAAATGCAGCAAGAGAATCAAAGCAGGACCAAATACTGGTAAATCCTGTCTTTCATACACTGTACTTTTAAAGCTCCCAAGAAAAATGGCATTAAAGTAGCATGGTATTTCCATAACCACTAAAGAAAGAAATCTGGTCTGGAAAAAATAAACTTCTTTAGGCTTAGCTGCAGCAGCTTAAAATGTTATCCTCAACTATCAGCCAATCAGATGAACACCACCTGCAGAGTTACACACCTGAACTCCAGCTCAATCCAGAACATGAATGGTGTCACCCAAGGGTGGCCCTACCACAGCACTTGTCTGCAGGCTGAAGCAGCAAAGGAGCTCCTTTCAGCTCCTGC
The DNA here is from genome assembly GCF_027579445.1 of Ammospiza nelsoni. Classification (NCBI taxonomy): domain Eukaryota; kingdom Metazoa; phylum Chordata; class Aves; order Passeriformes; family Passerellidae; genus Ammospiza; species Ammospiza nelsoni. The sequence continues at coordinate 14,980,618 of NC_080643.1, read as the reverse complement.
ACCATAACTTCCAGAGGGATAAGGGGGCAGATGACACTGGCATTTTGTCACCTGAATACACCTGATTTTCTCATTCACTGGTATTGCATAATACTGATTGAAATTTTCAACACCAGCACTGCTGAGTCTTGGTTCACACCTGCCATGGAAGTTTCCAGTCCCCAGCCACAGGTCTCACTGTGCCTCTCAGTGACTGAGGGCTGAACCACATCCTAACACACCCTCAGTAATACCTCAGCAGCAGTGGTACCATTTCTGAGAACACACACCATACAACTAAGAGAATGAGCTCAGGCACTTCTCAAAAATTCATTTCAAGCTTGCAGTCAACTCCTTCACCAAATGCTCCACACGTTTCTGCCTGTAAATTTGGCATCTCACCACCTGAAAGTCATTCCCACAATCGTGTTCCAATAGGCATCACCTGGGAAGGAGTTAGGCTCTTCATGTGCCCCAGCTGTGTAAGCTCTGTCCTATTAACAACTCAGAGACCACTCTCCTGTTGCTCTGTGTTCCCTGGATACCTTTACAGAGGCAGGAGCATGAAGCATTACTTGTATCCATCACACAACTTTCCAAATACTGTCTTTCTAAACCATTGCTCCCCTTTCCCTTTTCTTTCTCACAGCAGGAAGCCTGTCATCCGTGAGCATTCTACCGAAAAAAGGTCTTTCAAATCACGCTAAAATAAGGCAGAAGGAGAAAACATTTTTTAGTTATATAACTAAAGGGTGGTGTGCTCGGGGCATTTTCCATGTGCAATTACACTGAGGTTTGCTTTAGGATGAGCTTCTTCCTGAAAAACAGACCAATTAACTCTTGGTAGAATGCGACCAGATGAAAAACAAGTTATATATCAAAAGCTTCATTCCTTCCCCAAATTAAACACTGCTGGCAATTTTGTTTTTTTTTTGTGGGATAAAAGAAAAACTGTCTATCCTAAATCATCTGATTTCCTCTGGAAATAAGATCAGAGGGGTTTTTTAATGATAATTGCATGCAAAGGAAAGATTTTCTGCTTTGTTTAGTCCAGCTTTGAAAGCTATGTTTACTCGACAGCCATCTCCCATAAACATACGCACATACACAGAGATATATACGGGCAAGAACGCGACACTTGCCCGCGGAGCCGCCGCCTCTCCCGAAGGACCGAGGCTACGCGGAGCTCGGGGCCGTTTCTCCCGGCGGAGCCCGGCTCCCCACGCGGCTCCTCTCCCCGAAGCCCCTCGGAAACTTGTACCAAATGCCTCGCTCCATCCCCAGCGTGGGCACAGCTCCGGCCGGGCACAGCTGCCGGCGGCAGCCCGGCCCCGAGCCCGGCCTCACCCGCTCCCTGGCAGCGCTGAGGCGGCGGGGCCGCTGCCCCATCCCCGCACGTCCTCCCCGCTCCGCACCGTGTACGTCTCCACCAGCTCAGAGCCCAGGACTCGGGCCTCCCGCGGGGGCTCCTCGCCGTCCTCGCCTCCCGCAGCCGCCTCCATGTCGCTGGGAGAAGCGCCGGGGCGCAGCCGCTCAGGCCGTCACGGCTCCCCCGCGGCCGCCGCCACCCGCACCCGCTGCCCGCCCGGCCCGCACTGCCGCCGCCGCCATCTTGGCTCGACCCCCTCAGGGCGCGGCGCGCTCCGCCCGCGCCCCTTTATGGGCACAGGGGGCGGGACCCGGAGCGAGGGGGCGGGGGCTGAGCGAGGGAGGGCGGTGCCCGGTGCAGGGGCGGGGCGTGATGCCGTCGGGGCGTGGCTATGGCCCACGGGGGCGGGGTCTAGCCTATCCGGACGCGCATGCGCGCTGGCTGTGCCCGGCGGGCGTCGCGCAGTGCGACGCAGTGCGATCCAATGGAGTCCAACGGAATCCAATGGAATCCAAGAGAATCCAATGGAGTCCAGCGGAATCCAGTCCAGTCCAATGGAATCCAATCCAGTCCAATGGAGTCCAACGGAACCCAGTGGAAAGCAGCAGAATCCAATCCAGTCCAATGGAGTCCAACGGAACCCAGTGGAAAGCAGCAGAATCCAATCCAGTCCAATGGAGTCCAACGGAACCCAGTGGAAAGCAGCAGAATCCAATCCAGTCCAATGGAGTCCAGCGGAATCCAACGGAATCCAATCCAGTCCAATGGAGACCAGCGGAGTCCAACAGAATCCAATGGAGTGCAGTGGAATCTAACGGAATCCAATGGAATCCAGTGGAATCAAATCCAGTCCAGTGGAGGCCAACAGAGTCCAATCCAGTCCAAAGCAATCCAGTGCAATCCAGTGGAATCCAATGGAATCGAATTCAATCCAATGCAATCCAATGGAACAGAGTCCAGTCCAATGCAATCCAATGGAAGTCAATGGAATGGAATCCAGCCCAATGCAATCCAATGGAATGGAATCCAATCCAATGGAAGCCAATGGAATAGAATCCAGGCCAATGCAATCCAGTGGAATAGAACCCAATCCGATGCTGTCCAATTCAATACAATGCAATCCAGTACAATCCAGTGACTCCAACCCAGCCCAATCCAATGCAATCCAGAGGGATGCAATCCCAGCAGTGCGGAGCTGCCGAGGGCTGAGCCCCCTCCCAGTGCTGTGGCTGTGACACTGTCCCAGCTGCTGGCAGCTTGTACTGCACATCTGTGGCCACCAAGGGAGGCTTGGACACTGTCACACCAGGCTGAGGTGCCACCTCAGTGGTTCTGTGACTGAGCTGCCCACCCGAGAACAGAGCTGAGGAGCTGGGCTGATTCCCTCAGGAACGAGCCCAGGGTGAACTCGGGGTGTTGTTTGGGGTGATTTACTGACAGCATGGACTTTACTTCCACTGTCCCACTGAGCATGGGAAGAGTTTCAAGCCTGTACACACTGAAGGATCTTGCCAGGAATTTGTAACAGAAGTGGAGAATCTAAAAGATGGCAAGCAAACTCTCCTCAGCCTTTTTCCTGAGCTGAACCTGAGTTGCCCTGAGGGAAAGTCATGCTATGGCAACCTTTCTGACAGGCGCAGTGTGCACCCCAGGAACAGAAAATTGCAGGAGAGAGGATATAATGAGTTTCTTTAGAAGTATCTGATTGTATTAAAATTGAGAGGTTATCTAGAAAGATTATGTTTTGGCAGAAGGATGCATCAAGCATCCATCAAGGCTTTGAAATAAACTCTGTGCTACATTACACACAGAAGGATTAGGTTTTGGACTGTCAAATCAAGGAGATTTGGTTAAAAAGTACCTTCCAGCAAAATGAAAGCAACATCTGTCTGCCCTACATTATGCTACCTAAGAGAGGATGCAATTAGCTCAGTATGAATTACAACAGAAGTGCAAATGCCCTGGCTGGATGTGTGGGGCTGCAGGGGCAGTGCTGGTGTCTCTCAGATGCCACCAGGACTGCAGTGGCAGATAAACAAACACACCTCTGCAAACAGAACTGGAAAACCCCATTTTTTTGGGGGGGGGGGGGCGCGGGGGGTGTTCACTGAAAAATGTTTTCCCTTGGTCAGGATGTATCCGAAGGATGATGTGTACAAGGACAAAACACAGAGAGCACAGGCAGCCCAACAGGGATTTTCTAATGCTGCCCCAGCATCAGGAACTGCTGCTGGCTCAGCCTCTTCATGAGATAATAAGTGGGTTTGCAGAGCAACTTTAATTAAGCTTCCTCTGAATGTCCTGTCTCCTTAATTAAATAAAAATTTGCAGCCCTGTCGCGGCTGTCAGGTTTGATCAGGGCCCGTCCCCACCTCCTGAAGCAGCTCCTGCCCGCAGGCACAGCGGTGGCTCAGGGTGCGACAGCCCCATCCTGGCCCACAGAGGAGAGGAGCAATGTGCCTGGAGAAGGGGGAAATGGGGGCTCCTTCAGCTAAAATATTCTGAGTAGGCTTTAGGAAGCTGTAAATTAAAGAACTTTGCTGGGTCCGGACTCTCTCTCAGGGCCAGGTGCCCAAGGCAGGGAAGGGGGATGCTGGAGCATTTTGCTGCAGTTTGGAGCCATGACACAGCCAAAGCAGCCCTGCAAACATCCCTAATCTCAAATAAAATTGCAATTTAGTTAGGCTTCTGCCTTTCATTTCCTTACAACTGACCTCCAGAATGCCTCTGCTAGTTCTGCAGTGGGTTACAACTGCTTGGAAGTGACAACCTGAAATGAAGTTTTGGAGGAGAAAAGCTCAGTAAAGCTTCCCAGTTGTCTTGGTAGCTTGGAGGGACTGACAAGTGGGACAGCATGTGAGGATGCAGCTGGAGCTAACAGGCTGTGCCTGACCCCAGTGACAGCCATGGCAGATTAAAGGCACTGTGCTGGCAGCCCTCCCTCTGCCATGGGACTCACGTGGAAGCAGCAGGACAGGGTGGTTCCCTCAGAACACCCCATACCTGCAGCAGCCCCTCCCTGTGCTGTGCATGGCAGAGGCTCTGGGTTTCCCTACCAAACTCCAATTCCCAGTTCTTTTGTAAGCAAACAGCCTGGGAGAGCCAGGAGATGCTGGAAGCTCTGTCTCCAGGCAGCCAGTAGGGAGGCAGGGGCTGGCATTGTGCCACTCGCCTGTGCCTCCTTCCCTGGCAGGAACATCACCTCCTCCTGCTGCCAGATGGGATTTCATCCTCTCCTCTGGCTCAGCTCTGCTCTGTAAGTCTCAGATGTGCAGCCTTCCCATGCCAGTGTAGGGTGGCAGTGGTCCAGATCTCCCCTCCCTAAGCACACAGAGACCCTTCTCCACATCCCAGCCTGAATTTCACCCCAGCTCTCTCCAGCAGACCTTTTAAAGGCAATGTTGAGCCACCCCTCCTGTGCTACATTGACCCTAAATACATTCTGACGCATCCCAGGGGCTGTTTTCAGGGTGACTCAGAGCCATCCCTTCCCAGGGTGGAGGGACAGGGCCAGGCAGGATTCCTCAGCCCCTGTCCTGGTAGTGCCCAGAGCTGGCACCTGCCACCCCACTGTCTCTGCAGTGAATCCCAAGGCCAGAGAAGCAGCCAGAGGCTGGGGTTTGCCTCGGGGCAGCATTTCCTTGGGAAGGTGTCTCTGGGGTTGCCCAGGAAGTTCTGGGTGGTGGTTTGGTTCTGGGGAACAGCAGGTCTCCCATCCCAGCCTGTGCCCTCACCTAAGAGCAGGCTCCAATGCCCTTTAGCAAAATAATTGCTTACCTCTGGTGCTTTTTCTGATTTTCCTGTGATAAAGGCAACCAAAATATTAAATACATTCAAATTAGGAAGACTAACTTCTTCAAAAAATCAATTCCTTAAATGTAACAATTTTCCTTTTTATTCCATCTGCTACCCCTATGCTGAGCAGAGGCAGGGCTGGGCTGAAGCCTGGGTGCCCACAGGACCACAGTTCCTATCAGCCTCTGCAGTGAGTTAATCCTTCAGGACTCAAAACCTGGGGGGATGTGATGTGGGGATGGCTTTGTGCTCACCTGCATCTCCACTTTGTGCTGACATCACCTGGTTAATGCTGCTTTGGCTTGGGCATTCCATGGGGACTGCAGGTTTTCCATGCAGCACGATTCCTCTTAAAGGTGGATTTGTAGAAAAGATGAAAAATAACAGTTGTATTAATTGCATTTTTAGTTTTGCAAACTAACTCTGACATGAGCCAGCTGGAGGTGAGACTTTGTCACCCTGTGGTGCCAGAGCCATCTGTAGCCCCTCTGGACACAAGAGGGAGTCCTGAATCGTTAAAAAGAGAGGTTTGTCTTTGGTTCCTGTGGATTAAACCACTTCTCACTGCACTGAGAAAACTGCTCATCCCTCGGAGGCCTTTGGTGTGTTTTGCTCTCCACCGTGGCAGGGTAAATCTGTGGTAAATCCACAGCCAGTCCAGGAGTGTGGATTTGAGCTATTCGCAGTGGGGACGGGTCAGCGAGCTGGCTGGGTGAAGTGAATCATGATTTCCCAAACTGCCTGATTCCATTATCCCTTGAATCAAACAGAGCTGATACCCCCATTCTGATAGCTGGTCCCCACATTTTGCAGCCCTAGCTGAAAACAGAAGACTGGGGCAAAGCTCCTTGTGTGTCTCCATGGCAATGGGGCTGCACATTCCCCCCATGCTCCCGATCTGCCCACACACATGCACCCCCTGCTCCCCCAGAGCCCCAGCTGCAGGTCCCCATGGATTTGGGGACACACAGAGGGGACGAGGGGCCCTGACACCCCCTGTTCCCACTGCCCCGGGGGACATTTGCTACTGGACCGGGATATTTTGGGACACGTACCTTTCCTGCAATACCCAATCCTATTTGGCACGGTATAATCTTTCTAAGGCAGCCCCCAGGGGGAACACTCTGGAGGTGGAGGTGACACCATGGCACGGCTCCAGCCAAGACAGCCAAGAGCCTCAATTTATCAGCAATTTCGGTGGGTCTTGCTGAAAAGTGGTGCCTTGATCCCACAAGAAAGTCACGAGGAGAGCTCCAGCTGCCGCCGAGGGGGCCGGGGCTGGGGCTGGGGCTGGGGCTGTCCCCGGACGTGCCAACGCCGGGCTGGCCGTGTCCCCGTCCCCAGGCACGCGGGCCGGGCATTCCTGGGGGGCCGGGCGTGCGGGGCTGCCGGGGCCGGCCCCAGCCCCTATATCAGCCCTGCCCCCGGCAGCGCCGGCACAGTGACAGCGACAGACCCTGTCCCTGCCCAGCCATGGATGACATCTACAAGGCAGCGGTGAGTGCTCCCCCTGGGGCGCTGGGCTGGGGAGGGGGTCTGAAATGGATCTAAGGATTTTTGTTGGGTCTGAAATGCATCTAAGGAGTTTCGTTATAGGTTCCCCAAAGCTGCGATGGCAATAATTCAGTGGAGAAATGGAAATGAGAAATAATTACAGGGCAGCAACTTTTGGTCATCTTCATCCAGGACACTGACCTTCCCTCTCATGGCTCTGGAAGTTTCACACTCCTCTTACAAGTGTGAAACTGTCAACCTGCTGTTAAATTACTTACAATGACCCCCTGGTTCCCCGCTGTAAAGCAGGAAGATGGCTCCTAGGTGAAACTATAAATCTCAACAAAACCTGCATGGCATAAGAGATGACTCTTGGTTTTAGCCCAGACAAAGCGGAGGAGGATTTCCCAGGAAAGAAACATTATTTGTATGGGTTCAAACTCACCCTTTTCTTTCTGGTGCTTTACAACTCTGCCATTGCTATGTTCCCCCACTCCTTAGCTGAGTATTTTTCAGGGTGATTTTAAAAAACCCTTGGTTTTTTTCTCAGTTCTTTCCAAACCTCCTGCTCTGCTTTGCTGCTCCCGCTCTGTGCAGAATCCAGAATGTGAGCTATGCCCCGGGGAACGTGGAGCATCCTTTGGCTATTTTAACTTCCACAGCTGCAGGCTGTGCTCACTGTGTAAACCCAAACTATTTGGTCTGTAATAAGAACTCTGCATTGTTCTGTAATGCAGACAGACAGACAGAGATGTGCAAGTGGAATAAGGACGAAAATAGATTCTGGATTGTGTGGATTGCTATTGCATCCATAACTGGATTTACAGTAAGAGGTTTTTGGTGCTTTTCCCCCTTTAAATGTACAGCTGATCAAGTTTGATTTTAAGCAAGAGCACAGAAAATGCATCATACCAGTCTTATTGTTATGCCAAGGTTTTTAGAGGGAAGAAATATAGTCCTTGGTAGGTAGCTGAAGAAAAAAAACCTCAATGCTCACACATCTCCTGTCCTTTGGTCAGCCTTGAACCTTGGAAATGGAACCCCTGTAGTGATCCTGATAGTGTGAAAAGGTTCAGGAAAGGCTGAGTCCCCCAACCAAGACCTTCAAAATGGAGAAAAATGGAACCTGTGAAATCAAAGGAAATCCAGGCCTTTCTAATTAAAGATTTTAATTAAATAAGCTCTCTGTGACTCAAGGCACAGGTCCTCATTGTATAGGGACCCATGGCCATTAATTAGGTAAATGTAGGGTTTGAGTCCTACATTTATGTTGGGCATTAATTCCCAACACCTTTACAGAGGCAAAACAAGTCCAAGACAGGCACAGCTGAGACAGATAGTTTGTGTATCTAATTCCCAAAATTTAGACTGAAAAGAAAACATTTACTTGTGGAAAAAATTAAGAACTTCAGTTTCCTTTGTCTGACTTCAAACGGAACCATAGGATGGAGAGAGGAGCTGATAAAAGCAAAATACAGCAGATCTGGCATTATCACAGCTGCTGCAGTGCTATGAGCTTAGAGCTTGCCTTCCCACACTGCAGGCAGAAAAACCTGTTCCTGCAATGATGTGGAGAGAAAAGATGAATAAGACAGCAACAGCACCCATGTCCAGAGCAAGCTATGAACAGCTAAAGAGACATTGTGACAAAAATGTCACTCTATAGCAACAATGCATTTAATTTATATACACCACATCTATCACTTCAGTACTCAAGGAGGCTTCAAAATAGAATAGTTGTATATTTTCTGCATGTTGATAGCATCTATTAATACTACATTTATGCCAAATCCTCTACATACAGCCAGAGAACCCAATAGATTTTCATCTTACCCACTCATGCCTAGATAAGGGTGTGCAAACACAAAACTATTTTGGAAATATTTTTAGGCTCTGTTAAGCGGTGCCTAGAACAGTGCCAGGAACAAGTGTCCAGATAAAGGGCTGCAAGGATAAATACCAGAGCCTGGGAACAATCAGGGAGCTCATCTTTATCTCCAGCACCTCTCTCCCCCAGGCTTATAAATAGCGACAGCACCAGGGGTGTCGTGTTACAGAGCGGGACTGGCTGTGGCCATCCTGGTGGTGGCTGCCCTTGCTCTGCCCAAAAACTGTCGACAGAGGGCCAGCAGCTGCCTGCCTGCCTTCAGCAGCACCAGGAACACACTGGGTTTGGCTTTCCTCCAGCAGAGGAGAAAAATCCTGCCACCATCCTTAGTGCTTTCTGCCAAGTCCTCACCTCCTGGAGCATGGGGAGTGGGATAAAATGCTCTGCCTGCCCCCACAGGCTCTGTCCTGCTAAGGAAAAGTGCCTTCTCTGCCTCTTGCTGCAAGCAGGAAGAACCAGCAGCTGGCTCTTGCAAAACCATTGCCCTTTGGAGCAAAAGAATCAGTTTTCACTCAAAGACACAACCTGGGTTGTGGGGTCCTGCCCCAAACAAAACCTGGCAGGGATGGGTGTTGCGGGTCACTTGCATGGGGGTGGCAGCAAGGAGACTTTAGTGGGGTCAGACAGGGCAGCCATGGGGTCCTACCTGGCTGGATATAGAGAGGCTGTTGACCAGCATAGGAAGGAAAAGCTCCTGTTCTCATGGATGCTTCCAAAGGGGCAGTTGGACAGGGTGGTGAGGGCAGCAAGTTCAGCTAGGCAATACCTGGAATGAAGCCAAAGAGAGAAAGGCACTTAAACAGGTATGGCACAGAGCTGATTGATTCCCCTTTGCTCTCCTCATTGATTATTTTCATTAATTCTTGCTATCTAATAAGCTCCCAGTGATGGTCTGTGGGGATTGAATTAGGGCAGAGTTTGGGAACAGTCTGCCAGCCCACGTCAGCTAATGCCTGTTGGCTCCACAGGCCATTCCTCAGAGATTCCCAAAACAGAATAAAGGGAATAGCAGCTCCCTTCAGAGCCAGACACCTTTGTAAGAACCCTGGCTGAGATGGAAGCAGAGCAGTTAAGCTCTGGATAGGGCAGCAGTTCCCTGAATCTAGGCCTGAAAAACAACTGCCAGGTATAGTCTTGTGTACCTCTCCCTCCCCAGGGAACTCCCCAGAGCACATCTCAGCTCTGATGTGGTGTTGGCCCACACGTGAGCAGCCCTCAGCGGTGCAGCCATCCTGCAGTGAAATAAGAAATTATCCCCAAATGGTTGGCAGAGGCATATTCTTTTCCCAGTGGGCTTTCCCTGCTTGCACAAAGGCTATTTCTGCCATGTATTAGCATCTATTACTCTAGAGAAGTTATGTTTACTTCAAAGGAGATGTGAATTTTTTTAAAGGGAAGAACCTCTTAGACTACAAAATCTTGCTGTGTCAAACGCCTCTGGCTGTACATACCCTGATCCATGAGGTTGCCTCTTGTGAGGTTTGGTTGACCCTGGCAAAGGCTGTTGAACAACCATGTCCTTTTAGCAATTAGTGATGCTGACAAAATTAAACTGACTTGGTGTCTATGTTTTCCTTACAGGTTGAGCAGCTGACAGAAGAGCAAAAAAATGGTAGGTGCACCTTCAACCTGACACCACAGCCTGAAGTGGAGCTCCCAGGCATCAACCCTGCCTGCCTCCTAAGAACACTCTGGAAAATGCTTTGGCCAGACTGGCCAAGGCAGGGCATGGCCCAGAGATTTTGATCCACCAGCATTGCTGGCAAGGCAGTTTCTGGTGTCCCACAAGGCCATGGCTGGGCAGTGCTGGGTGCACAGTCAGGGGAGGCTGTGCCTGGGATGAGCCCCTCCCTGCAGGCTCCAGCTGCAGGGCAGGACCCCCTCACCTCTCCTGTCCCCTCTCTCTCCAGAGTTCAAGGCTGCCTTTGACATCTTCGTGCTGGGGGCAGAGGATGGCTGCATCAGCACCAAGGAGCTGGGGAAGGTGATGAGGATGCTGGGGCAGAACCCCACTCCTGAGGAGCTGCAGGAGATGATAGATGAGGTGGATGAAGATGGTGAGAAGTTTGGGTTTCTTCCACTCTCCCAGGAACCATCCCCACATCTGGGGGTGTGGGGCCATCTGTGCAGTGCTGGCAGGATCTGTGCTGGGGACAGTCACAGCTGTGGGGTGCAGCCTGCTGTGAATTCAAAGGACACTAAACACCCACCAGACCTCAGCATGGCTCCTTTATGGAATTTCCAGGCAAAGAGGAACTATAGATATTTTTATTCCTACAGCGATCAAGACTGCTTGAACTGATTTTGGGGGGCACTGTGAAATTGTACAGATCCTTTTAAAAAACCAAATATAGGCTGAATGTAGGAACTGCCATTTCAGAAATGCCACTTAGAGGATATGATCAGGAAACTCTCTCACTGCTCAAGTGTACACACCCCCACATAACTAACTGTCAATACTGATTCAATCAGTGTACTGATGATCACATATAAAACCCACTGTGGGCATTTGGGCAGAAATACCACACTAAACAACTGGAAAATAAAAAAGCAGTTAAAAGTCAAGCAAAAAAGGAAAGCATCTGAGTAATTGAAAACAACACTACTGTAGTGCAAGTGCAAAAGCACACTGCATGAATACCTTCTGGAGCTTTCAATATTAATACCTAAAAGAGATGGACAGGTATCTCCATAGCAGGAACTTCCATCCTTTGGTGCTGCCAGAAGGACTTTTGCCAAGGCAAAATGACTGTGAAAGGTAAAAATTCACTTACAAGGTCAGAGAAAGGCCTAAGTCACTCTTTCCAGCATCCTGAGAGCTAACTCTTGCTGCAGGGCTGCTCTCCTGAGTTTTGGCCCTTGGTTGCTGAAGGGAAAGGTGATCCCTCATTGGCATTGCCCATCCACCCCCTGTAGCTCCAGCTGATGGCTCCAGCTGGGCTCCCCTTTCCTGCATTTCTCAAGCCCAGTATGAGAAGAGACTGAGGCATGAGACCTTGTATATTTTTCCAGTTTGACTTGTAGAGACACTGTCTGATGGCAGTCTTGATTTTTAACTTAAACAATAACAGGTTTAACACCACAACTTAAGGTTTTGGGGTTCTGAATTCATGTGGCTGTGCCGGGAAGCTGGGTGGGTCAGTCTGGTGGAGCTGCTCATGAAGTGTGGGGCTCAGTCAGGGTCCCAGTGCTGGCCAGCTGGCCCCAGACAGTCCATTCTCCCCTCAGGCAGCGGCACCGTGGACTTCGATGAGTTCCTGGTGATGATGGTGCGGTGTATGAAAGATGACAGCAAAGGCAAAACCGAGGAGGAGCTCTCAGACCTCTTCAGGATGTTTGATAAGTAAGACCCATGAGCACAGCGAAGTGGGGTGGTGGGAGGGTGCAGCCAGCCTGGGCCCCTCCCCAGCAGCTCTCTCTGGTCCTGAGCTCTTCTGTCCTGGCACAGAAACGCTGATGGCTACATCGACCTCGAGGAGCTGAAGATCATGCTGCAGGCAACAGGAGAGACCATCACCGAGGATGACATAGAGGAACTGATGAAAGATGGGGATAAAAACAACGATGGCAGGATTGACTATGATGGTAGGACTCTCTTGCATGTGGTTTGGTCACAAGCCCTTGGTCATGCCCCTGGGCAGCTCCCTTGGTCTTGGATGAGCACAAGCTCATGCAGGCAGTGCTGGGCAATACCTCTGACAGGAGCATGGGCACAGGGATGGGGGGGGTTTTTACACTTGTGAAATGGGAGCAAGGACCTGGGGCTGCCTTACCTGCGCCCTTGCTGCACTGAAGCGCTGCCACTTTTCACCAGTCCCCTCCTGGCCCCATTAACACCAGCACCATTTCTGAAGGGCTGTATCTTTGAATGTGGTGCTGACAAAATGATGCCCAGGCCATGTGGCAGCTGAGGGGGATGCTGGGCTCCAGTGACATTTCCAGCAGGAGTCACAAGGAGTCCTTGCCACAGTCAGAGGAGCAGTAGCCATCCCCCCCTTGGCCTCTCACATATCATGAGGGTGGAACAGGAGACAGGGCTGGGAAAAGCTGCCAAGACCACACTTGACAACTGGGAGGGCACTTCAGTCTCACCTCACATCTCTTGTCTCCAATGTCTTCCCCTTGGCAGAGTTCCTGGAGTTTATGAAGGGGGTTGAATAAATCTGAGGCCAGATGGACAGCTTGAATCTCCTAAACCCTCCAGCTCTGCATCTCATCTCCTTGACTCAGTCCCCTGGCTACCAGCATGAAGACTGAGTGCTGAGAAGGGTGGCCAGGGGGAAATAAAACCTGTTAATACCCAGTGCCTCAGCTGCTCATTCCTTGGAGGTTCAGTGACAGCTTCACCCCTGTTGTGTGCTCATGATTAATGAAACCACTGCTGGGGACTACTTCTGGCAAGGTGACATCACAGATGGAGCTTCAAGCCTCCAAGGAGGTATTGTGCTGCCAGTCCAACAGCAAAGTCCATCCAACAGAGCCATGGGTGCTCGTGGGGAGCTGCCATGTTCCATCTCCTAACCTTCCCATGGTGAGCAGGCTTGGGAGCTGGCACTGGTGCCTGCTGGTTTAACTGCAGCATTGGCAGCATTTTAGCAATGAAATATGAATTAAAACCCCCTTCAGCCATCACTGAGATCCATGTGCCAGAGACAGTCCCTCTCCTCCCTACTCTCACCCTGGCTATGCCAAGGGTACACACCCTCCTTCTCCCTGCCAGCCTGATTGGTACTCTGTAATGTCCAAAGAAGACCTCAGTTTGCTTTGGAAACACAAAAGCCATTACTGAGCTGGACTGGATGCTCCTTCCTGTCTCTCCCAGCCTGGTGGGAGGCAGGTACTGGCCCCTTATAGTCCTCCTGCAGCCCTGGGTGGGAGCCTCACTACAAAAAATTGAGACCCCCAATTTTCCCTGTCAAATCACATCCATCTGGGCCACTGAGAAATGCACAAGCCCACTCTGGGTCTCAGCTCCCAGGCACAGGGTGACAGCAGGGCCAAGGAGCCACAGCAGCGTCTCCTCTCACCCCAAGGAAGTGCAGCATTCCTGTGGCATTAGCAGCTCTCCCTGCACATAGCTGCCTCCTCCCATCGAATTACAGCCCCAGCACAACTCCCACATTGCAGTCGTGTTGCTAAAGTCAATCATTTACCCAAGCAAAACAAACATTGGCAGGGCAGGCACGGGACAGTGCAGGTGCAAGCCCAGGCAGTGCTGTCCTCAGCCCTGGGCTGGGCCAGTGCTCCAGCTCTGCTCCTTTCCTTCTGCCTTTCCTCCCCAAACCAGATTTATTTTTTCCCCACTCCTGTGGAAATAACACCCTAAAGGAGCTGTGACACAATCTCATTTATAGCAATGGTGAAATATTGCAGTTCAGGGAAAACAGGGATGAGAGAGGTGGTTGATTGCTTGCAAGGACATGGCTGTGTCTTTCCTCTGGACAAGCAGCACTAAATATTTTGCTAAACCAAGGCTTATAACAACAGAAAAACTAAGAAAATGAACCTGTCAGCTAGAAACCTAGGGTATTTTGGAAACAGCTCTAATGCAAACATCTCTTTGACCCACTCAAAGGGGTCTCCCCAAGGGATCCAAGCCCTTGATGCCATAGATACTGCAGGTTCAGCAGGACTACAGGTGCACCAGAAGGCAATGGAAATATGGGTCTGAGAACCCTGTGACAGGAAATGCTCCCAGGTGTTAACAGATTCTGTTTCCAACTAATCTGTAGCCTAGAGATGAAAAAGAAACATTTTCCACCTCTGCAGTGTAGCAGCAGCAGTTGTTTCCCACCTGTGAGGACACAGCATGTCCTCATGTTTTACCTCAGGCCAGGGAACCTCCAGAGTTGCCAAGAGCTGGGGTTCAGCCAGGAGCTGAGGTGATGCCAGCTGTCCCCACACCTATGGCCACCCAGCCCATGGGTAACCCACATCTGCACTCACATCACATCAGGCACCACTGACAGCCCCTTTATCTTCCTCTGTCCTGGCCAAATCCCAGCATCCAAAAACGACTTCTTCAAAATATTCCTCACTGCTTACTGATAGGCTTTGGCTCCCTGGAGGGTGAACAAGAGAGAAAATAAGGTTAACCCCTTTCCTTCAGTCAGCTTGGTGGCTTGGACCGTGCTGCGACCCAGGGAAAAGGATGGCTGGGAAGAGCCACCTGGCCCTGTGTCTGGGCTCTTCCCCCTTGCCTCAATGGCACTGGCAGCAGAAAGCCACAGCCTCACCTGCTGCCCACCCTTTTCCAAGAGTAAAGCAGGGAAAGTGGTGGCTGGAGAGAGAAGACAAAGGTTTTGTAGCAGCCAAAATTTGTCACTAGAAAAGCAGATATACTGAGACTATTTAGGCTTTTCCCATCCTTAGAACAGGAGGTTGGGAAGCCAGGAAAACTGCTGCCAGGCTGGCCTGCCTTAACACACTGCCTGTCCTCCCAGTCAGACAGCAAATGCTGCAGGGTGAGGAGCTGTGGGTGGATTCACTGCTGGCTAAAACACGGGAACAACTGCACAAGGAATGTAACACGACATGACAGGCCAGAGAGTGGGTGAGCAGGATGAAAAAACAGTGCCCCTGGAGGATCAGCCTGGCTGAGCCCCCACACAGGGATGTGCTAACAGTGAATGAAAACCACCCTGAGGAATCCATGGATCTGTGCAACTCCAAACCAGTTCACAGTTTTCAGTGCACGTGTAGTGAACCTCTGGTGCACAAAAACATTTGAGAAATGTGACACAAGTCCACATTGTCTGGGGAAGAAAAAGCAATTAACTTTTTTTTTTTTTTTTTTTTTTTTAATCAGGCAAAAAGTAATTTATGAGTGTCTAAAATAGTCCCTAGATCTGTGTGCTCTTACCTCCCCAGCAGAGATGGGAGCTGTGCAGGCAGGTGACAGCAGCCCATGCCACTGGACACTGCCACAGCTCTCAGGCCATTTCTCTGCTTGCCTTTGCTGTAGATTTAAACTCCTGCCCTAGTTTGCAGCTTTATCAGCATATTTGGGGCCCCTCCTCAGCCCTCAATAAAACTTTGCTGTGTGAACCAAGAGACTGCAGGAAGCTCAGATGAAATTTTGTACTCACTGCCCTAATAAAACCTCTGCCTAAATCTGCCAGCAGGGCAGTGGCAATGTAACATAAGCTAACGTATGTCAGATAAACACTTCACCAAGCCAAAGCCCCTGTGGTGTAGAAACACCTGCAACAGCCTTGAAACCTGGGCAAAGCAGAACTCATGTTCTGTTGCTGCTTCTTTTTGACCACATTATTCAAAGGCAGTAAAGGGGGACACAGCAACACATGTCCAGCCCTACTTTTTATCATCACTGTGAACATCAATGTCCCCAGTGAACACCTTGCTCCATCAGAGCATTTTGCAGGGCTTTGATTCCCCCCCATCCCAGTTCCGTGCTCTTGGCTTTCACAGCAATGGCTCACCTTTGCCAAACGAGATGATTTGGGATTTGGTTACACGCCCTTTGCCTTTTTTCTTTTTTAAGTCAAAGCAGAGAAAGGAGCCAAACTGGAACTTGATACTGAGTCCTCTTAATTGCAAAAGGGAGAAATAACCTGCAGCAAGTATGACATACAGCAGCAGCAAGCATGAGATGTATAAGCTGATGTACAGCAGTTGTTAAGCATTGAGATGGTTTTGAGCTCTTTGCAGGATACCAAACACTTCATCACGAGAGTTTTGCAGTTTTCAAATGTCAAAGATGAGAGAGCTCTGTGTAATAGTTTCAAGTGGGCCACAGCTGCTGGTCCCCCCTTCTGGGCTCTGTATACGTAATGCCCCCAAAAAGGATCTCCAACCCCACTTCACCAACAGAACTCACACGATTTCACAAGGCCAGAGAAAGAGGATGGAGACCCACCCAGAGGCAGACTCAGCACAAACTCCCCTCCACAGCTTCCCCTTCGGGGCTGGGGCGAGTGTACAAAGAGGAGCTGTGAACACAGGTGTCACAGGGTTAGCACATGCAGCAGGTGGTCACCGACGTCCAGGCAGCGTCCTGCAGAGCCACCACATGAGCAGGGAGCACACAACAACAAACCTGACACCTGTGGAAGCTCACAGAATTCCTGTCTCTTGCTACACAATGATGCCTGGATTAAGGTTACGTTCCTCTGGGCTGCATTTTGTCACGCAGCCGCTATTTTGGTCAGAAAGTCAGCAAGGCCTTATTTGGGAAGCTGTCCCACTGAAGGGCAGCATGAAGGGCAGTGAGATGAAAAGGCTCCTTCTGAAGGCAAGCCTGGGGGAGCTGCCTGGAGCCACAGGAAATCCAAATCTTGCCCTCTGCTTCTTAACATTCCAACATCCTCTTCTCAGCCTGACCCTTGCCTCTGTCTTCCCTCAGACTGCATCTTGTGGGTGAGCTACTCACAACACAAGCAGTCTGGGGAAGACATCATGGGGGTTGAGATGAAATCTCCCTTCTTTCCTTTTTCTTACAGAAAAGTTTTAGTGCTAGAGATTTAAAATGCACAACTTACACTGGGTAGAAGATCTGCAGACACACAGGTAAAGCTGTAGACTGACAAACACCAAGTGCTCTGTTCAGAGGTTTTTTTCCTTTCACTCTTTTAACACACATCTACACCAGACTGACCACACTGACCCTCGCTGGACCAGCCACTCCCATCTCCTTCAGTACCAGCAACAACTCCACTCTGTGTGCCCTAATCATCTAGCAAGCAGTGGAGTGAACCTTGCAATGAACTCTATCATGCTGTTGCTCAATATTAAATCTGTTTTTTACTGATACCTTTGCTGGCGATCCTTTAAGCTCCTCAAACACTTGTTTGTAACAGGCTGACAAACACCAATCTCCACAAAAGCCCAAGACATGCACAGAGCAGGAATCAGATAACTAAGGGCTAGACATCCCTGACTTTAGAACCCTCTCGACTTGTTTCAAATTAGTAAATCTCTTTATATTGCTTTGTTTAGGGGTGGGTGGGTTTTCTGTATCAGTCAAAAACAATTAAAAAGTGGGAACTAGGAGAAAATTTGTGAATTAAAGCCAGAAAGAATTCAAATTAACACACATAATTTTGGTAACTGGCTAAACTATTAAAAAATAAATTACATGGATTGGATATTCTAGTTAAAATTGTTTTTTATCCTGCAAGTGTTTAGCTGCTCTACTGCTGTCAGGTCTGTGTGAACATCCAGCCCCGGTGTGCTCTGCTGATTTACCCCACCGGGTGGACACGCACAGGAACTGCAATCTCAGAGCAGCCGGCTGCATTCCAACAGGTGCCTCATGCCAGAAGTGCAAAGCACGGCCTGAGCCAGCTTTGGGGGAGCCCTGGAGAGTGAAGTCCTTTCCTGATGGACAAAACAGTAGGACCAAAACCCGGGCTCAGCTCCTCCCGGGATTTCGCACGTTATCCCCCTCATCTCCCCAAGCCAGCACATTTCATCACAGTACTTTTGTTACTGGAGTGATTCCCTAAAATCAGTCACTATTAAAAAATGTGCATTTTGTATATTCCCAAACCCTTACACGTTCCCATGAGTAGCTCTATTAATGCTTCAATATCTACAAATATTTCAGGATACAACACACACCAACTCCAGCACAAACTGCTGTGGTCTCCAGCACCACAGCCAGCACTCCCCCTCCTATTTCCCTGGATTCCCACAGCTGCAGGGAACCACACATCAAAGCAGCAGACATGTAACAGCCCTTGGAAATTTCACCTTGCTGTAACAGCACCAGGAATTATCACTGAACTCATGGTACCTGAGAAAGAAAATGTCAGCCCAGTTTTCAAAAGCACAAGGAGGATCCAGGGACCTGCAAGCCAGTCAGGCTGCCCTGGATCACTACTCACAGGCTTGATGCACAGCTGGCAGCTAACATACAACTCAAACAAGGCCTCTCCTCAAATTAGGAGGTGAAGGCTTTGTTACATACAATTTTATTTTAAAAAATGCTGTAACACACACGCCAGTAAGAAAACTGGGTCTTCTGGTTAAAGCACATCAGTCCTTTTTCTGCTGAGCAGCCTGCTGAGCTGCCTGCTTGGCATTGTTGGCCTGCATCTTCTTCAGCCCCTTCTTGTTGTGTTTCTTTGCAAATCTCATGTTCCTCAGAAACTTGGGATCAACCTATAAAAATAAAGGAAAAATAAGCCATGTTGCAGAAGAGACATCTACAAAAACAATTATAGCTCCATATTGTTCCAATTATTCTCAAATGCAGGCTGTGACTAGTTCACACTTCTTTTCTGATTTTTCAACAAGATTATTTTAGTCATCTGCAAACAGGCTTTAATATCCATTTTCCTTAATCACCATAAACAAACAAAGAATCCCAAACCCCATCAATAAACATAAAGAAAGAACAGGATGGGCAAAGCTGCAGGAGAGGCAGGACTGAACCCTCACTGAGCTTTGCAGAAGACAAACTTTTACATCACCTCCAAAAAGCTTTGTAGACAGTGACATCTACAAAACGAATAAAATCACAACCCTCCATAACATTACTGTTTTCATTTCATAATGAAATAGAAACAGACCCTGTTGTACCATTTGGATTATCTCAGAAATATACTGTCACTTTTATGTGTTTTGCCCAGAAATGCCAATCCCTCTTATTTTGTAAATAAAATTATCTGGATTAGTATGGACAGTAAAACAATATTGAAGGAGAGAGGAGGAGAGGAGGAGGAAACCCAGCAGGACTCAAAAGGTAAAGGAACCATTTAACTGGAAAGTGTTTGTTTTACTGGAAACAGCACAGCACTCAGTGACAGCCACCAGAACAGGACAGGGACAAAAGTGGCCACTGACTAAAATGCAGTTTTATAGACATACAGGGGCAGATTTCATGTGGGTCAGAAATATCCCAGCTGCATGTCAGGCAAGTGAAAGAACTGAACCCCACAGTGGTTCTGACCCCCTGCAACACAGGCATGTCTCGAAAAAAAGTGTCAGTCAAAAAATACAAATTCTGGGTTTTTTTCACAGTTAAGCCTCAGTGACTCAACAGCCTGGGAATATCATCAGAAATACTCACCCCTTTGAGAGATTCATATCTATGGGTTTTGGGCTTCTTGATGCCATTTCTGTGCCACTTACGGGCTGTGTGGAAAACGAGACAATTAATTAAATTCCAGTTCCTGCTACTATTTAGCAGCTGCATTAGTTTCCTTTTTAAGTGTACCTGACTATCAAAATGATGTGGAATAGACAGTCTCCAGACCCTTCCAATCTAAACTAAATTTCAATTAAAAGCACATCTCTATGCTCATCCCTTTGCATGGGCTTCCAATCCAAAGATTTCAGGCAGCTCATTAACTAATGACACCTTGACAGCACCACCTCACTCATTAATAAACTGAAGCCCTTGTGGTCAGTGTCACAGGGCACTGTCACTCACTGTGCAGGACCAAGCAGAACCCATCTGCGACCTCTGCTAATCACAGCACTGATGAAAGACCCCAAACATTAACTATTTCATCACTGTGGCTATCTCTGGATTGCACAGGATCCCAGGGATGAAGCTTTTCACGAACATCACACAATGATAGGATGGCCTGGGTTGGACATAACTTTAAGGACCATTCTGTTCCACCCGCTGCCAAAGGCGGGTCTCTCACCAGACCAAGATGCTCCAAAACCCTCTCCTTGGACACTTCCAGGGACGGAGCAGCCACAGCTTGTTTGGACAACCTGTGTCATCATCCTCACAGGGAAGCATTTCTTCCTAATATCCAACCTAAGCCTACTCTGTCATTGTGAAGCCATTTCCCTGTGTCCTGCCACTGCCTGCTCTTGTGAAAGGTCGCTCTGCCTGTTTAGCTGGTGGTGACCACCATGGCATGACTCAGGTTGGAAAGGGCCTCAGATCTGAGTCCACCACCACTACCCAGCCAACTCAACTAAGGCACGTTCAACCTTTCCCTGAACACCTCCAGGTACGGTGACACCACCACTACCTCTCCAGGCAGCCCACTCCAATGTCCAGGCACCCTTACTATGAAGAAATTCTTCCTAATGTCCAAACCAAACCTCCCCTGGCACAGCTTAAATCTGCATCCTGTCATCCTATTGCTGGTTAGCTGGGATAAGAGGCCGACCACCAGTTTTCCAATATAAAAGCTCCTATTTTTCTACCTACATATTAATTCTACATTGAGCCCAAACAGGTCCCGACTCTTATCACACTCCTTCAAACCCCCCCATTCGATCCCTATGCAGCACCGCCTTATCTGCCACAAACCCCCGGGCAGGCCGTGCTGCCCTCACCGCGCCGGTCCCAGCCCGGTTACCCCGCCGGGATCCCCGCCCCGCTCACACTGGTTGTGCGTGGTGTGGTTCTTGGACTTGGCCATGGTCGCACCTGCGGGAGAAACACACACGGCTCAGCCGGGCCGGCTCCCGGACAGAGCCCGCCCGGCCCCGAGCCCCGGTTACCGCCCCGCTCCGACAGCCCCGACCCGGCCCCTCCGCCCGGCCTGGCCCGCGGATGGTGCCGGATGGGCGCGGATGGTGCCGGGACCGCCCTCACCGGAGCCGCGCTCGCCGCCGCCGCCGGACCGGAAGAGAGAGAGCACCGCGGGGGCTGCCGGGAATCAGGGCCGGGCCGGAACCCCGTGTCCTGCAGTTCCGCCCGGCACTTTCCCCGTTGTCTTCCCGAGCTGCTGCTCTGTGCCCGCACCGCCCCGACTCCCGCGGCCGCCGCTCCCGCTCCGGCTCCGTGAGGGGCCTGAGGCCGCTCCCGCCCCGGGAGGGCTCCGCCGTGGCGGGGCCGCAACACCCAGCGACGTGGCGGACCCGGTCCTGTAGCGACGCGGTTCCCCCAGCAACACGGGTCCCAGCAACACGGTCCCGCCACTAACATGTCCCCTGACCATGGCCTCTGCCGGCCGGGAGCCGAGGGAGCCGGGGGCTGAGGGAGCCGAGGCCGCCCCGCTTGGCCCTGCACGACCCCCGCGGGAGCCTGAGGCCCTCGGCCCCGTCAGAGTCCGGGCTCGGTTCATCTGCGCTGGGGCAATGTAGCCAAGCACAGGCAGTGCTCCTCAGGGCGGGTTCACTCAGTGCCGTTCATCTTTTATTTGTGTGAAGCACCAGGGGCTCGAACAGCTCTGTTGCTTTCAGACAGAAAGCTGTGGTACCTTGGTGACCCCCACAACCCCCCATGCCCAGCAAAGACCTGGCAGAGTGCAGGGGTTTGTGTTCTGACCATGCAGCCAGGTTAAAGTGTCACTCCTGCAAAAGACAAGGACTGAAGTTTGGTATTTCACTCTGTGAAAGACACTGAAATGATGGCTGTGATGGGAAAGTTTCCTCATGGAAAGGCAGACATTGCAATGGTTGCTCAGTGTGGTGGTGGAGCCGCCATCCCTGGAGGTGTCCAAGGAAAGACTGGATTTGTGGTCATGGATTGGGGCATCTCCTGTGGTAAAGTGGCACAGGAATGAGGGGAACAAGGAAGGCCAAGCTTGCCCGAGCCCCTGGGGTTGTATCTCTTGACCAATTGCAGCATTTCTGGCCAAGGCTGCTGTGATTTCAAATGGGAACCTCTGAAAAATGAGCAGATAAGACCCAGGCTCTTCTGCACTGTGGGAACAGACTGCCACCTTTTGATGGCGTTGCCTTTATTTTACTGTGAGAGGCACAAGTGAATTGCTTAAAGTGACCCAGACTGGAAAAAATAGCCCAGAGACCAAATGCCCCATGGCCAGTACAGAGAGTGAACTGGACATTGTTTCAGTGGCTGATTGCTTGCAGAGCAATGGGTATTCTGCCCCAAGTTCAGATAAACAAGCTCTTCCTATTGTAAAAACAGGGGGAAATAGATTGTCCTTGGTAATGCTGATGAGAGTGAAATAAAAATAGGCAGGAAAAAGAAAGACAATGCAATTAAATTTCAGTATTTCTCTTATTTTGAGCAAGACCTAAGATGCAAAGTGTATTTGGCCTAATTTCCCAGCCCCACCCCTATTCTGGGCAGCTGTTTTGTAAAAATAGAAGAAAATAGCAATATTATTTTACTGGCATTTTGCAGCTGGAATATGAAGGTCTGCTCAAAATCCTCCTTGATATGCAAACATCTGACTTTTTAAACTGATGTATTTTTAAATTCCTTCCACTGAAGAGAGCTCCAGTCTTAAAATATTTGTACATCACTGTGGCCAGCTAATTGCAGCCAACAGTAGAGAGAAGCCCTGACTCCTGATAACACAGAGAGCCAAGCTCAGTGGAAGACAGAACTGAATCCCAGAGGCATGTTTGCCTCCACTACATTTCAAAAGGCAGAAAGGCTGCCAGCCCCCTGAGCTTGGCCATTAGATTATGAAAGCTCTTGATCTTTTTAACTAATTTCTGAGCCTTCCTCCATAGGAAGAAACAGAAGGGTTTACTTTAGGGCTCTATCCACCCTTTCCAAGTTCTTTCAGGGTCTTGCTGCAATTATTGCTGTTGGATCTCCCTGGGAGTCATTCCCAGCTGCTGCTGGGGCCACTCAGATGAGCAGTCAGCCAGGTGGGGATTAGAGAAGCTGTGCTTAATGCCCAGGTGATGACAAGATCCATAAGCCAAATAAATAAAATAAAACTGTGGAAGAACATTCCATTTGTGGGGCGGAGTGTAACATATCCAGGGCAGTTTATAAATCACTGCAAACCAATGCAGAGTACGAGGTGAAAAGGAGGATCCAAGGCAGGACCAGGGCCTGTGTACACTGCTGGCTGATCAACCCCCTTGAATTTCTCCCGTGCCCTGATGTGTCTCTAATTAGGGTGTTACTGAGATCAATTGGCCAGTTCAAAACCTTTAGTCATGCTTCTAGTGATTACAGACTCAATTAGTGCACCTTAGCACAAGTGTCCTCTATTAAAGGAGCTGTGCTCGTTGAATAGGATGGTAATTACTCCAGCTGCAAAACAATGATGAAAAAATCATAACACAAAAATCCCACAGTGCCTTTGACAGCTGTATCTTGGTCACTGTCCTTGCATCATGCACACTCATGCTCTGAGTGTGATCTCTGGTCTGTCACGTTTTCATGCTGACACCCCATTTCAGCAGCCTCCCTCAGCTTGCCTGCTCCCTCCCGGTGAGGTGACTTTGCCCTGGGGTAAGGAATTTCTGGGGCTGCCCCATTCAGTAATGCCAGGGACTGCCCACTGTCCAGCATGGTGCCAGTGCCAGAGCTGAGCCAGGCTGAGTTTTACAGGGGCTTGAACAGAGGCTGGCTCTGGTCATTTCCCAAAACGTGAAGAAATTTCCTCCCCATTTCCGCAGGAAGAAGACAAGGAAGGGCCATGTTCATGTAGGATGCTGGGCACAGTGTGACAGCACAAGCTCCCCAGTGAACACAAAACCAGTGCAGATCAGGAGTCCAGCTGACTTTGCTTGGCACAGACCCTACAAACTGCTCCCCAGTGGGAAGCCATTGAGCCGTGGGGAGAGTGCAGGGATGCTTCTGGCTATTCCTGTTGGTTCACATGGAGGATTCCTACCCTGGGCTGCTCGGGCACTTCACCCATCCCCACTCACTCTGCAGACACCACCCAAGTGCAGCTGCAGCGTGCGGGGCTGTGCCTTGTCAGGGAGAGCACCCCGTGGGATATGGGCACCTTCACCCCCTCCTTCACCCCAGCGAGCAGACCAGGACTGGGCTGTCTGGCAGCTCCCCAGGAGTCCCTGCCCTGGCAGTGCCCGTGGCTTTGGGGAGATTTTGGGGCTGTTCCCAGCCTGAGAGCAAACAGGGCTCGGCTGTGCTGTGGAGCCGAGCGATGCCCGAGGGCAGCGAGGGCCATGGGAGAAATTCTCCGTGGAGACAAATGGCCGATACACGTCCAGAGAAGGCAGAATAGCGGGACAAGGAGGCACTAGAGGGAGCCTGAGCATAACAGATCCAGCTCCGGCTCCAAGTGGGAGAATTAGTCCCGCTCAGGGAGAAGGGGCATCACCAGCCAGCAACAGCAAGTCTCGCACAGCAGTTTCCCCCTTGACCTGGCATCCTACCTGGCTGTGCCTTTTTCCCTTCCTGACAGCTGTTCTAATTTCCTTGAAGACATAAAGACGTGGTTTCATTGATGGGAAGTGTCAGTCTACCAGCAGAGAGACAGCTGCCTCTGAGCATTTGGGATAGGAGGTGAGAAAAATCACTGGCAACTGGTGGCAATTGTCAGATGGGAGGGTGCAGGAGAAAAGGAATTCTTGCAAGGCAATGGAGAACAGAAGTGCTGATCCACAGCTGCAGATATCCCTGTGGGAAGGGGAGGTGTCACAGCACAGCCTTGCCAAGTGTTCCTGGACTGATGGCAGGGACAAGGGAACAGTAGCTGAGGTTTGTGTCCCCCTCTGGTGCATTCCAGTTAGCACCAGTTAGGAGAGGCACCAGAAGAGGCTGGATACCTGCATTCTTTTATTTTAATTTTGGATGTACCTGTTCCCAGTACATCTGAAAAGTATATCTTCTTTTACAATGTTTTCAAGGGGCCAAAATTTGGTTTTTACAGGGTACTCAGGTACAGCTCAGTAGAAATCGGAGGAGATGAGTGAGCAGGGACCAGAAACAAATCCTTCATCACCCCTGGCTACTGTTGGAGGCTTTCATTCTCCCCTCAGATCAGCTCAGACCCTACATACATATTGCACAAGTGTGTTCCTGTAAGCAGTTTCCTAGCATGAGGGTAGGATTTAAAATCAGGCAGCAGCCTGCAATGCAGCCCTGACCTTTCTCTCCAGGCCTGCCACCTCCTCCCACTCTCCCTGGAGCTGGCACTACTAACAACTGGTTTCCTCTTGTTATTTTTCCACCTCCACTCCTTCCTCCAGAGGGGAGGCCGTGCTGGTGGCCCACGTAGCAGTGACTCACAGGCTGGGACCTGCGAGGAGCCAGCTGAGCCTGGCCAAACTTAGAAACATCTCATTTTCCATTGCCTACACCCTGGATGCTGCTTCTGACTGGGTTCATCGCTGGACACCTTCTCCAGCTACCTGTGGGGTTTGGGAGGATCAGCAGGAGCTGGGCTGAGATGGAGCAGCCCTTGATGTAGATAATTCCATCTTGGTCAGTGTTTATCCAGCTTGCTTATAGCTGAAACCCACGAGATGTTCTGGCTTTTCAGGCTTGGGAAACATGTAAATAAAGGCATATATACAGGACTGCATGGTTGTTCCATTTCTCTGGAAGCATTTGAATGATTTGAGGGGAGCTTAGAGGTTTAAAAGCTGATTGTCCATCTGTGTCAATCAGCCTGGTCATCCCTAAATAAAAAGATGACAACTGCAACCACATAACCGAGCCTGGGGTACCGATGGCCTGCAAAGGTGGAGGTGCTGCTGTGGTTGGAAGCTGGGAATGGAAGCAGCTGGGTGATGACCAGCAGTGGAGCAGGCGGGGCAGGGAGACGCAGCTGCACCCGGAGGAGCAGGACCTGCAGCTCCGTGCGGGGACAGCGCCAGCAGGGGAGCAGCCGTGTGCGCGCAGCCCACGCTTGGTGCTGCTTTAACGGGATTTTCCAAAGCACTTTTTGCCCCAGTGTCGGAAAGGGAAGCTGGCCTGCCGCTTCCGAAGGCTGGGGGAACGTGTGCAGGCGATGTGGCACCTGCTGAAGCCGCGCTTGCCGAGAGCCCGGCGGCTCCCGGGGAGGGAGCGGAGCCGCAGGCACCGAGCAGCTGATGGCTGCGGGGAGGAGGCACACGGAGGCGGCGGGGAGAAACGGAGAGGGCTGACCTAAATAGATGCTCAGCTAATTTATTCATTTCTCTGCTTTATTATTTAACACAACTTCGAAACAGCTCAGGACTTCTGGTTCCTCTCAGCTGCTGACGTTGGGGATGGGGTTATTTTTTACCTGATTTTGCTGCCTTGCTCAGCAACCCCTCTCTCCCCACAGGCAGGCCAGGCACACTATGGGAAAGCTCCAAAACAACCACTTTCTAGCCCGGAGCACAGAAAGGACTTATTTAAAGTTATTTTGAGCTTTTGATTCACCTCCTGCTTAAGAAGCTGTTCGAATTTTGGCCTGCTTTACGCATTGCTAATAGGGAGATTTATCTCAACTTAGCTGGCCGAGGAGGGGATTGGTGGGCTCATACAGCACGAGGCAGCCTTCAGCCTCCACTGACATCTTCCTCCAGGCAGGCTGCCAAAGGCAGCCCCAGGCTCTGCAGCACAGGGGCTTTCAAGGATAAACCTGGAGCCTTTCTTGCTTCCAGCCAGCCTCCTCTCTCCTCAAATCCTAGCAATCCCCTGAAACACTGTCCAGGAGGAATTTATTACTAGAAGGACACGGAGCCTCAGCTGCTGGGAGAGCTGTTCAGGTTGCAGTTCACCCCACAGGCTGCACGTGTCCTCTGCGAGCCCATGTCACGTTTTAGCACTGCTGAGCTTGAACAGCCACAAGCTGAGGGGAAAAAAAATGATGCCTGTGCAGGTTGTCTGAACCCCTGCACCATTTCTGCGCAGGCACGAGGGACACAGGCAGAGCTGCTCCATATGAACCTTCCCAGGATTCAAATCATGCAGCACCCACTTGTGCCAAGCAGGGCCCTTTAATTTTTCATTACAGTTTGTCACTTGATGTATGAATTTAGGCCAGTGTTGTATACAGTTACCCAGGCCCTCTGTTGTGATTTTTAAACTGGATTATTCATCGACCTGCTTGATTCCTTGCAGATTTCTAAGCAGTAAAATGAGCCCTGATGCTGTTTAGCTTGGCAGCAGGGGCATCTCAGCTCACCCGCCTTCACACTGCTGGAGAGTTTGGTGATGTTGCTGGGAGTGGGATAGTGCAAAATAGCAGAAATGAAGCAGTCAAGGAGGCTGCAAGTTAAAGTCTTCCAAAGCAGCAGGCACTGAAGGGGAACAGTTGGGCGTGAGGCTGGGAAAGTAGGTGCTGCTTTCCTGGCACAGTCAGCTCCTTCTCTGCCCTCACTGGTTAAACTGGGGCACTGTGAATCCTGGGCAGGGTCCTGTGCTGGCAGCCCACAGGGTGTGCAGCCTGGCCCGTGTCAGGCTTTGATCGGAAGGATTTTGTGGTAGTTATTTTTAATATAAAGTGAGACTTTGGTCCAAGAGCCTTTCAAGGCCAAAAAGAATGAACGTGGAAAGGACAGAGGCAGCCCAAGTGATTTGAAGTTTCTCTTTCCCTCCCAATACCCTGGACTGGATTTTGGTGGGTGATGCCCCAGATTGCCTAATGAGGGCAGAAGGGCCCTACATCCCACACCCTCTGGTTTTGTTCCTGGGGTTTTGTTCCTGGGGTTTTGTTCCCTGGCACCTTAATTGCACAGGGCTGATTAGGATGGAGTTAAGGGTAGCTGAGTGTCACGCTGGGATTTAGGCTCCCTCATGTGGGCACAGTTTCTGCCCTGCAAGAGGAGGGAAAATCCCTTAATGAACCAGAGTGGGCAGTAGGCTTGAGGTGAGGGCTCTGGTGTGCTGCCGGCTCACCTTTATCTGCACAGGGAGGATTATTGGGAAGCCATGGTGATAAATGCTGTGGCTGAAAAGGAAAATGGACTTCCTCCCAGAGATGGTTTGTTTGTGCAAAGTGGAGAGAGAATAAAGAAGCTGCCAAAAAAGCTGACATTAAACCCACTGCTTACCTGCAGCTCATCCCATTCCATGACTGAAACCTCTCATTTGCAGCCACCTAATCCAAGATATTCTTTCTGCAAAGCAAAAAAAAAAGTAGGTTACTGCTCAAGCAGAGCTGGGGAGGAATAAAGAGACAAGCAGGGCCTGATCCTGCCAGGTTCTGTGTGTTCTGCCCTCTGAGCAGGGTTAAAACCCTGGCTAGCAGCCTGATTTGGGGGTTTTGGAAAGAACTTGCACACAATCCCTTTCCACACCTTTAGGGAAAGGCTTGCCATGCTGCAGAGGCAGGGCTGGAGGCAGAGCATGGGGGTCCCAGCCCTGCCTTCAGTTCCTGCCTCTCTAACCCAGGCACCTGGTGGCAAGGAACACAAACCAGTAATCCTCAGCACTCTTGAAGCACATCTCAAAGTGGGAGAGAATTAATGACCCTCCACAAAAGTAGGGCTGCCCTTTCCCAGCCCTCCCCGCTTTCTTTTGGATGCATTACCTGCTCCAGCCACTGGGTCATCCCACCTTTGCCGGCATGCAGAGATGCTGCACACAGGCTTTGCTCAGCAGCAGTAAAATCCTCCTCTCTGCAGCACTGAGAGGATCTTGTGCTATTTCTTTTCCTGCCTTTAGATGTGCAGAAATCCACTTGGCTTTGTCTGCTGATTGATTTTAGCCCTGGTTTTGTACCAGGATCTTTTCAGAAGGTCTTGCTAATTAAGAAATCCTGTCCCCACTGAAACCACAATGCAAACACCTATTGGTGCCCCCTGCACCTTTTTAGGGCCCACTGCAGTTCACCCTGTCTCTCTTGAAAGTCTGCTTCTCATCCTGGGTGGCAGCAATAGAAGGTTCCACAAACGCTGTCCTTGGATATTAAACACATATTACTGAGCTGCCCTTCCACAAAATCAGTGCAGAGAAATGACTGACACTGTCCTTCTTACCTAATTCAAATGAAAATCTAATTGCACCGCAGCTGCAGGGGCAGGGACTGGGGCTGGCAAACAGGTTTGGTGCAGAGTTCCCAGTTCCCACCAAGGAGCTGTGAGGTGCAGGACACCACAGGGGCTGTGCCTGGGACACCTGACTGCTTTAAATAGTGCATGTGCCCAACCTGTTCTGGAAACACCGCTCAGGGGCACCGATTTCAGCCTGATACCAGCTGCATCCCTATGACAAAATGGGCTTTATTAGGAAAATAATATGGGTTATATCAACACTTCCATTAGCCCTGCTGCCATCCCAGCCCCTGACAGCTGAGTACCAGAATAACTGAGCTGGTCCACACAGGAGAGATGCCCTGGGACACAGGGCTGCCAGGGAAGGAGAAGCACAGCCGTCCCCTTCCATATCAGCCTTGTCTCACTTGTGTTAGGGATGGCCTGATTTATGATTTGGCTTGCATTAAAACACATTTCCTTCCAGAGCAGTTTTACTCAAGCTTTTCAAACACTTCATGAACCCAAATAAATCCTTCGGAAGTCTCTGGCAGGTGGACACCTTCAAATATCCTTGGCACTCAGCAAATCTGATACATCAGAGGGGATGGGGAGGGCAGAGTGCCTGGCTAAGATCTGGAGGCAGGTGAACTGCAAGTATTTTTCACTAGAGCTCCAAAACTGCAGCCTTAAGTGTTTTAGCATAAGACATCAAGTCACGCTGACAGGTAGTCAGGGAGAGGATGCAGGACAGACCTCAGGAGTCCTTACTGTCTCCAGAATATCTCTCTTTTTCCCCCTAGTCTGCGTCATCATGCTGCCACCCCTTCAATTGCTGCAGAATCCTGAAAAATTAACAGCTAAAGGTTTTTCTTGCCTGCTCTGGCCACCTGAAACAACCTCCTATTCGGGTGGAAGCACTGAAGTGTTTCTTAAAACAGCTCTTCCTCCTGTCATTAAATATTTAAGAGAGCAGCACCAGGGGAAACCATGAGCTTTTATGGAGGCAGGATGGCACAGTGCTGGGAACCACACGGAGCCCGATTTAAATAGTAATGAGATGGCGGCACAGCTCGGTTTTATCCTCCCCTCGCTCCCCCTCTCGCCGCAGCACCCCCGGCAGCGCGGCCCCGGCCCGCTGCATGCGGTGCGTGGGGTGGGCTGGCTGCGATGCCATCGGGCTCTGCCACGGCGTCCCGGGCTGCAGATGTGCTGAATGGAATCTCAATGACCTGGGAAGGCAGCGCTTGTCAGCCCCGATGGGAACACAGCGGTGTCCGAGCCCCGGCCGCGGCGGGGCGGGAGCAGAGCGCGGAGCAGCCGTGGCTCGTCCCTGCCAGTCCCTTTGGCTCCCCCCATCACTTTCCCTGCTCTGCCCTATTTTGGGGAGCGGAGGGTGGCAGAGGGAGGGTGTCTCCTCGCTCTGCAGTTGCTGTAGCAACTGCGATGTCTCTGGCGGCAGAGCACACGTTTCTTGCAGCCAGCCCGAGTGTGAGCTGCTGAACTGAAAGCAGATTGATTTTTTTTTTTACTTGCTAGAAAAAAGCCGCCCTCTGCCCTCCCCACCCCCAGCAGCCAGAGCCCAGGAGGGCCACAGACAGCACCTGGGCACCAGCGCAGTGCCGAGCCGCAGGGATGCTGCCGCGTCTGGCTGCTCCCGGGAAATCTTCTGCACATGAATCAAAGCCTCAGCCCCTTCTTGAAACCCTCCTCTGAGCCCCTCGGCTCCTTGGCAAGGACAAGCTGCCTTTCCCTAATCCAGGCTCCAAGGCAGGGTGGGTTGCTGCAGCCATCCAGGCTCATCCCTGGGGCAACTCAGACCTGAATTCATTTCCACATGAAACAGAGAATCTGCTTTGGTGGGGAGGGACCAGTCGTGATCAAAACATTCTCAGAAGAGGAGGATCAGTATAAGCTTTGCAAAGTTACTTCCCTGGGTTATGATTTTTACATAGTGGAGCCCTTATCACGGGCTGGATTCATTTGGTGCCCATTTCCTGCCACCTGATAAGACTTCGCCTCCTAAATCCCGTTACTCCCCCATTTCCATCACCTTTGCACATCACAAGCCCTGACCTGCTCTCTCTTCATTTTCTCTCTGAACCCAGAGGAACAGAGTTCCCTGAGCCAGCTCTGAGAATGTGCTGGCGCCTCTCCTCTGAGCCTCAGCTCCTTGGCCATTGCACTGGTGTTTGATCCCGAGGCACACTGCTCCAGCGTCCCCCCACTGTGTCAGGACCATCCTGTGGCCACTGCAGGAACCCATTCAGAGCCCATCAGTCTGGTTTGAGCTCCACTCTGAATATGTGACATCTCTTTTTTCCTTCACCACTGATTTCATATTTGTTTCAAATAAAGGCCAAGGCATTCAGCAGTTCCCATCAGCAGGCAGCTGGACAGACCAAGCAAGCAAAGTTTGGTGATAAGAGTTCCATGTTGCTCATCACCCATGGCCCTGCTTGTATCTCCTTTGGGTTCATTGCAGAGTTCAGCCCTGGCCTTGCACAGATGCACGGACCTGCCCTGATTTTCCAGAATGCCATGAGCTCTGATCAGCCTTTTTACCACCTGCCTTTGGGATGGCTGCCAGGGAGGGCAGGAATTGCAAGGAGAGCTGTTCTTCATGAGAGGGGGAGGCAAAAAGCGAGTGAGTTAAGTTTCCCATGCTCAGAGTCCACCCTCTAAGCATTTCCTGGTGGGAACCAAATCTTCCTCCTGCAGGTGATCACCTGCACCACAAGATAAGAGATGAGCAATGCTCAGGCATGGGCTGTAGTAACCCAAAATAGGTTTTTTCCACTGTAATCATTACTTAAGGTGCCATTTCTAAGCCAGTGTTTTTGGGGCTGCAGCTGGAGCTTTATGTTCCCTGGGAAGTTTTCTTGAAGAACAGGTTGGCCATTTGGGGAATGTTTCACTGCTATTTTCAGCCTGGGACGTTTTCCTTTTTCTTTTTTTTTTTTTCAAAGTACAACAAAAAACCTGTCAACAAGTCACAAAAGAGTGATCTCAGGCTAAAATACGAGCCCTGGCACGGGAGGGCATTTGACTCAGAAGCCACTTCCCATCTTTGGAGACTTGAAGTATGTTCCACTTCGTCATCCTGAAGGTCTTTGGGCACTTATAAAAACAGAGTTTATTTATCCACACTCAGAACAGCCTATCTATTATCTTGAAGGCTCAATTCAGAAAGTTTCTTCAGAAATTTATTGGTTTCATTCCTACCAGTCTGAACAGAAGTTTTCCACAAAGTCTGTCAAAATACAAATGTCTCAATTCCAATTTCCCTCGGTCTTTAGCAGGACATCACATTAATTGTGTTAAAAAGCACTTTTATTAGTTACTGAGAAAGCAGGAGTCTGGCAGCTCTTCTTGACCACGAGCTATTCACTTTTGTGAAGTCTCCTTTAACAGTGCTTTGATCCAAAGCAGTGGTTTTCTCCACCAGCAAATTCAGCAGCGCCTGGAGCCAAAGGGACCAGCTCCAGGCAACGATTATTGGCTGCAGGTTTGAAGGGCTCCTACTGCTGCCTGGGCAAAGCCTTTCTGTTCCTCTGGAGGCTTCTGACATCCCCATTGTGAGAGCAAACACAGTGGGGGAGGCACGTGGTGAGCCCGAGGCCAGGGAGACCCAGGAGCACGGGCAGAAATGCAGACAGGATGGGGGAGTTCCATCCCCACCTGGGACACTTCTGGGAGGGCTCAGTGAACCATCAAACTTTGCTTTAGTATGAGTTCTGCTTTAGTTTAATTGTGCATGAGGCTGCTCCAGCCAAAACAGCCCAGCCTGGTGACAATGCGGCATCTACTTCACAAGGGAAAGGTGGCAGTGAAAAAAACAGCAATTTCCAGTCCTCCAAGGGGCAAGGAAATTATATTCCCCATCTGATCTCCATGGGATGCTCTGGGATTGCTCCTGCAAACATTCAGTCATTCTGGGCAGTGTGTGTGTCCTGCAAACATTCAGTCATTCTGGTGTGAGCAGCCAGAAACCCAAATTTCCTACCTGCTGCATTGCAGCAGCCCTCCTGACGTCCCTGAGCCAACACCAGAGTGTGAGGAGTAGGATGGGCCCTCAGCACAGGAGCCACTGCAGGATCCATGGAATTCCTGGGGTGTATGCACCACAGTGAGATACAGCTGGGCCATCAGCATTAAAGGAAAATCTCAGCTCTGCTGTATATTTGCTATTGACTGTCTCATTCTAAACAAGGCGACAGACAGTAAGTGACATCAAATGATGGACTTCACCTCGTAGCACTTTTCTGAGCACCTCCAATGCCACTCCAAAATGAGTCCCTGCTTACACTTCAGCTCTGAAAATACTTCAAGGATTTCCAACACACACATTCAATCCCTGTGTGGAAGAAGGCAGTGCTCTGATAATTGAGACATTAATGCTGAAAGACTGAGCAGGATTCCCTTGGCTGTCACAGCTTGGCTGCTGGGAGCTTATGAAAAGAAAATAAATAAATTGAGACTTGGTTGAAATAGCCAAGAGGTTGAAACCTGGATATTCCTGGAAGCAGCTGTGCTGGAAAGGAGCACATGTAGAGGGTTGGAGGATCCCTCCCATGGTTGTGTAAATGCCTCAGCACTGACATTGCAAGTTGCAGATGTTGTCAGGACTGGTAGAATTGCACCTATCTGACTGCACCAGGACCTCCATAAACACTCTCACACTGTCATCTTCCAGCCAGGCATGTCCAGATGCCCCCTGCAGAAGGATGGCCAGGACAGGCACAGGTGAGAGCCCAAGATCTGTGGGGAGCAGAGAAGTCCCTGCAGAAACAGTTTGTTGGATGCTCAGGTATCTGTGGTGGGATCCATCAGTCAGCAGAAACCCAGACAGGGGAGATTTCAGACAGGAGGAAAAGCTGTGCCACCCGAAATGTGCAGCCCAGCTCTTGTCACAACCCTCTGTGATCCACCATTGGTTTAACACAAATTCACTGGGACAAAGAAATGCTCTTGAGTTTGAGGATAGGTATTTGATAGCGTACAGCTGATTTTGAAATCTTACAGATCCTGCCCCAGTAGAGAGGCTGAAGACATTTTGATCAGAAAAATCCCATTTCAGCCTCCCTTGCTGTCCCTGGAGGGTTTGGTACTCTCTTACCTACAAGAGTGCAAAGGATCCAACATCAGGAAGGGCCTTCATTCAGCACAGACCTTTAATCTTTTATTTTAGTACTCCACCCAAAATTTTTGGCCACAGATATGGCAATTAAGGGCTGAGCAAAGTCTGGCCACAGCTTCTGCATGGGACACAGCTCCTGCACCAGAGACCAAGTACCACTGCAAACATGTGCTGGAGGGACCTCATTGCCTATAATTTAGCCCAGTTTTTCTTTCAAGCACTGGCCCAATCATGATTTCTAGAGGCCAGAAATCACGGTGCCAGAAAAAATGGTGCAATTCATTGAGGGTCTGATGTTCCCACATGTGCTGGTTTTACACCTGTATGATCCAATGGCCTCATCAGAACCAGCCCTGACTTCTCCTGGCTCAATGGAGAGGAGAATCTGGCATTTCCATGATTTAGCCCCTGGACACAGCCCCATCCAGCCTGACAAACAGCTCTGTCACATGCCCTTTGCACAGCAGGGGAGAGCCTCAATTACACATGGGCCACCAGCTCTGCTGTTTACAGGAAGCACCAGCACAGAGCATGGAATTAGAGAGACCACAAGGAAGTGAGGGATTATTTACTGGAGATTAAAGGACATGGAAAAACCACAGGACAAATCAGTGGGGCCTAAGCAATGGTAGCTGCTATTTCAGTCTTCCAGCTGCTGGCATTCATACTGGTCATGCTGTGATGGGAGAGCTGGGGAGGAATTAAGGACAGGAGGCTGCTCTGCTTTTGGACCAGCAAAACACACCAAAGAATAGGCCCCAAACCTGCTGAAAGGATAGGAGAGATTTCTTTCCTCAACCATTTCTGTGTGTCTTTCTCCTCCCCAGGTGTGATTCCTACTTGTGGGCTGCCCCTCCAGGCCAAGCAGCTCTGCCAGACCTGGCTGTCAGCAAACTGGGATGTGCCCACGGATTAAGCCCAGATGATTTGGGATATCTCCTCAAATCTAGAAAGTCCAACTGCCCATGGGTTCATCTAATTTTTAGTGTGATCTGATTTTCAGCTATGTCTGGCCACCAGGATTTCAGTGTTGCTAATGAGCTCTGCCATTTGGACTGTAACTGGACCCAGTCCTGTGTCATTGTGTGCTCACCTCTTCCTGCAGCTGCAGATACACAACTGCTGTCCCTGGGGCTCTCTAGAATGGCCTCATACTCAACCACATTTTCCCTGAAAATCCTGCAAGATTCTCCCAGTGCTTGGCCATACTTCCTCAAGCATTTTGCTCCTGGCAGGTAAAGCTGTTTGCAGTGCTGCTGTCCTTGTCCCACAGCCATGCTGGCAATATTGCCATCACTGGTCTCCTGTCACCAGTGTTGGGATAGCATCCAAACTCCTCCACCAAACCCCCTCTCAGGGAGTCAGGTGAATCTTTGGCTGCTTCTCTTTCCAAAGACACAGATGTCACTTTATCATCTCCCCCCCAGATTCTCCTGTACCTCAATGCCACACAACAACAGGCCACCATTAGGTACTAAGTGACAACATCCTTCATCCATCCCCACACTGAGGCAGACTGAGCTTCCATCACCACCACCAAAGCAGCATCTCCAGCAGCCCTGGGGCCCCTGTGCTCCGTGTGGGGCAGTGATTCAGCTCTGACTCTGTGGGAAGGTGGCCACTACTCCCTGCACTGTCCATGGTGGAAATTACAGAGCTACAGCAAAGGCAGCAGGGAGGGAGGGAGGGAGGGAGGGAGGGAGGCTCCCCTTGGTGAGGAGGAGCCCACAAAAGGCTCCCACTGACATTTCCCTTTCCCTGCATCCATGTGGCTGAGGGAACACAAATGGCATTGCCCTCATGTTTGACCAGAGCAGTGCTTGGCTGCTGGTGCCATGCCACAGACTCCACCTCAAAAGCTAAGAGAAGCTCAGTAGATTTTTCTTACAACAAATAGAGAGAAATAAAAGCATGAATGAGCTTATTTTACAACCTCAGAGAAATACCCAGCCATTGTTAGCTTGACACAGGCTGCAAAAAGTGATGGCTAAGAAAATAAAACCTTTTTCTTTCCTGTATGTGTTGACTGAAAAATAAAACCTTTCCATGGGCCAGCAGCAGCGCTTCCATCAGCCACGTGGCTGATCCACAACTCAGTGACTGCCAGAGCAGGACCTGAGCTGCTGCACATAACAAAAGGAAATTGAAGAACTGGATTTACATAATTTTTGAAGGGTTTTGAGGCACACTGTGCACCAAGCCTGCCCTACCCCACACAGGTGCCCTCAGCACCATGTCCCATCCTGGGCTGGCAGCAGTTGGAGGGAAGGCAATGCCATCTCTCAGTGAACATTAGCACAGAAACTCTCCAGAATATTTCCTTCTCCCTGATCTCTGCACATAGAAACCCTTGCCACAAGGTCAAACAATGCCCAGTCCCAGGGGAGGCTCAGGCACCTGCAGTGAGTATCTCAGAGCCTCTGGGACACTGAGGGTGACAACCTTTGCCTCGGAGAGCCAGCACTGCCAATAAATTGGTTCAATGGCATTTTCTCCCCTCAGAAATGAGGACTAAGAGCCAGGGCATGCAGAGAAAATAGCCATGCCACAGATGCTCAATTAATTAACTCAATTAATTTTTACCAGGCCTCCTGGGTCATTCATTGTAGCTGTCTGTGTGGGGAGCCGGGCGCCGTCGCCTGTTGCAGCTGTGTCTGAAGCACTAAGGTGGCTCTGGAGGTGTGTTCCTCTCCACTCACCATATAACTTGCTTCTGCCACCAATCCACATCATTTCCCCTTATTATTGAAGTGGTAAAATCAGCCTCAGGAGCTCAGAGTCCGGGAGTAGGGATTCCCAGTTTGGAGTCTGCGGCTGTCTTGAGCAGTGCAGTGATATATGAAGGGAAAGACAAAAAAAAAATCCCATTAATAATTCCAATTCCCTCCTCAATAATTTCACCCAAACAAACTTCCCACCCAAACCAGTGCTTTTTAAAAGACGGGTTTAGAAGGCAGGAAGTGCTAGTAAATACAGTCCTTCCCTGTCACTGCTGCAATTCCACTTTCAAACACATCTGACTTCAGAGACTGGCTTGGATTTTTGTGGCTCATGTTATTTTTCTTTGAAAATGGAAGAAAAATGGCTGCAAGTAGGAGTTAAACCAGATTCCAGTGATGCCAAAGCATTGCTCCCCTGCATCGTTCTGCCCTGTGTTCCAGGGTTCCCAGAGCAGCAGGGCAGAGCTGGCTGGGGTTGTGTTGGGGGCTGTTTCCTCCCCATCCTTGTGTGCATCGCTGGCTGTGCCACGTTAGGGAGCAAACGGTGACTTTCTTTTGAGGTCTGTAAATCAGGAGAGCAGCCCTGCTCCCTCGCTGGCCCCAGCAGAGAGCAGAACGGGCCCCGGGCACTGCCATCAGCTGTGGCTCCAGCCTGCAGGAGCGGCGGTGCCCCGGGGAGAGGGTGGGATCTCATCCCGTGCAGCCGCACACCCGCCCGTGGTGGGCTGTGCCCTGCCCAGCAAAACCACCAGCAGCCTCTGCAGGGCACGAGCGACCCAACAAATTACAGGGAGGGACAAAAACGCGATTCCGCTTTAACTTGTTATTTAAATTTTTAATTTTTTTTCCTTGTGGACCTATGAAATGGCCGAAGTTTTTCAGGTGTGTTCCACAACCCAGCAAGAGCCTCTTGCTGTGCTGGTCCCTCCCTCATCACCGGCTGCCTGCAGAGGGGGAGAGGAGAGGGCCGGTGCAGGAGGTGCTTCCCGAGCCGGGATTTCATGGATTCCCGGGAGCCTCTGTGTGTGGAGGCACAGGCAGGGACTGGCTTGGTGACAGCAAGTCTGCTCAGTCACAGCTCCAATGGCTTAATAGAAACTGGATACAACTGGTCCAGCCTTGTGGGTTTTGATTTAAACTGCAGTTATAAGGTGTGATTAGAGGCGGGGGACGCTGTGCCAAGAGCTAAAATGTGAAGCAAAAAAACATATATTAAGAAAAAAAGTCCTTCATTCTTCCCCTAAATCTATATGTATTTTTCCATCATTAACTCTTTGTCTACCACTGCCAGATACCCAAGGAAATCCTGGGGTCTCCAAGGACACTTTTGGCTCTGCTGCCCCAATCTACAGAGATCTGTTGGCACTGCAGAGGAGTTTGACCACGGAAGTTCTGACATTGATGGGTTTGCTATTAATAATAAACACAGCAGGGACCAACTGAGTCTTTCCTGCCACTGTGCCTGAGAGCCAGGGCAGTCTGAGCCCTCCCTGCATCCCTCACACTGCCCAGACAGGGCTGGAGCAGGGGCTGTGTTTGGCTGCCTTCTTTTGGGTAAGTCCTGTACAGTGTAGAAGGGGGCAGTGCTTTTCTAGACAGTCCTTTTACTGTCTGGAAACAGTTAAATCAGGTCTTTTTTTTCCTGTCTCCAACTAGTTGCCCAAAACCTCAATAGTTAATTTGGCAACTGGAGACCTCTGGAGCTGTTAATACAGTTCAAGCCTTCAGCCCATATGGATAAAATCCTAATTCAATAAAATTGCTGGTTCTTTATCTTTGTGTGGCATCATCACACAGTTAATTTCAAGCTTTCCAGTAAGCTGTAATCTATCTTTTAACCTAAGAGCTCTTTTGCATGACACTGAAATAGGTCCCAGTCTATATACATCTGCTGCCAATACAAATGCATGGTTCAGCAACAGTAAAGAGGATATAAAAGACTCCCACGTTACAAATGTAGGAGGCAGAGGATATTTTAGCATGGCAGTGGTTACACTTTTGGCAGCTTTGCTATAAGAAACTTTGTTTTCAGAGCCTTAAAATATTCCCTGTGCAGTGCAGACTGACATATTTGCTTTCAGCAGAGCTGTCTCAGGGGCCAGGGCTGGTGAACGGAGCTCAAGGATGTGGGGGAATGCAAAGAAGATGGAATTAATATCAACCTATGTTTAAACAGGGTATTTCCTTACAAAATGCAAATATTTACAAATGCCATCAGATCCTGATGGGATTATTTCCATGAATACAGATGGGCACTCAGGGGGTACCTGCAGGCAGCGTGCCCAGCCCTGGGGCTGCTTCCGGAGCTGGGGGCAAGGCAAAGAAGCTGAGTGGGCAGGCCAGGAGCCAAAAATATGGGGGCAAAGAGATGTAAGACAACAACCTTATGTAGGAAAAGTGTCTGGAGACTTCTACTATCTTCCATCTGCTGGAGATCTCAAGTTCACTGCCGAGATGCCACTGCTGGGTGCAGGTCTGGACCTGAGATGCCTCAAAGCAGAGGGAGCCCATCCTCAGCTGGCAGGTGCATGATGGCTTGCATGTGTCTCCCAGGTCATCCTGGAATCTCGTGACCCACTAAGGCACCTGTGGAGAAAATCAGTCCTGTGTTGTGCACTCTGGAATGGTCAGAGCAGCTGTGAAACCTTGATCCAGGCAGTGTTTTGAGCAGAAAAGGGGAGCTGGTCTCACATGGCTGATGGGGAGAAGAGGCAGCAGGGACAGCAGCAGAGCCACAGTCCTGCCTGCTCTCTGCCCCTCACAAGGCAAGGCAGAGCTGTCCTGCAGACCCCCAGATGCTGAGGGCCACACACCATGTCCCTTGGCTCTGGGAACTCAGACCAAGCAGGGAGAACACCAGGAAGATTGCTTTGAAACTTCAAGATGGATTTCCAGACCCTTAGAGAGTACTGAACCAGAGGCAGAGCAGAGGAGCAGGAGGGAGGTGGCTTTCTACTGTGTCCTCACTCCCAAATGACATTTACCAGGGTCCAGCCTGTGGCAGGACAGGAGGGAAATCTTTGTGTCCTTTCTGATCAGTTTGAACTATCAATTTCTTACAGAAGGGATATCTGAGAACTCAGATAGGCCAGGATTGAATAACAAAGCAAGTGTGAAGCCATGCTCTGCTCAAGAAAATACTGGGAAATGGGCAAATGTTGACCTGGCCCAGGGTGTGAGCTGAGCATCAAACCCAAGAGAGCTCTGGTGACAGGACTGCTCTGTGTCAGGTGCAGGCCAGACAAGCTTAAAAGTGGAGTAAATAACTGAAGAATGTCCTTTTGAAATGTTCTCTGCACACATACAACTCTAAAAATCCAACCCTGTTTGTTAGAATTTCTAAGCCAGCAAGAAAAACCACTTCTTATCATCAAGCCTCCTTAGAAAAGCTCATTGCTGCTTGTGTGAACCTGGATGGGGTCTTGGCACAGAGGATTTGGGGACCATGTGATGGCATTATAGTTTCATGCTAATCTGTCCTCATGGTGTGCTATTAAAAATAAATAAAAACCATGGCTTCCTAATCCACAGGTTACTAACTGTGGGAAAAAACACATTTGCCACTGCTTTAGCAAGGGATTAAAAGTGTCACACTTTGGTGTTTATTTATTACAGAGTGAATGTATAAACACATTGTTACTAACCTGAGTATCTGCATTGCAAAACCCTTGCAGCTGCTCCTGCATGACCAAACCCTCACATCTTCAGCAGAAATCTTGTGCCAAGCCCTGCTGCAGCTGTGGGGGCTGCACGAGGGATGACCTGACCCCTTTGTGCATGGACAGCTTGGGGGATTTGGCAGTGCCTCACCAATAAATATTATTGCCAGTAGCAAGTTTGTTGAGATTCCTAGGAAGTAAAAGAGAAAGAAATAAGGTGTTTTGATAGTAGATCACGTATCAAAGAAATGAAAATAACCAGGTACTTTTGCAACCTGCAGGCTGAGCCCTCTGCCATGAATCCAGGTGTTCCTGCCTGGGGTGAAACTTCCCCCAGTTCAAAGAGGCAGCACTGGGGCTCTGATCTGCACAGATGCATGAGGCCCAGCACAAGGTCTTGATGCAGACTTCAGAGAAGCATTTTCATTTCATTGTGCCTCTCCAACCAGTCAGGTGAGGCAGTTCCCAAGGGGGAATCCTGCCCAGACCAAGTGAACAGTTTCCTCCTCTTGTCTTTGCAATACAGGATGAGGAAATAACTGACCTTGCAGATGAGCAATGAGCCAGACAGCAAATGTCTTCCACCAAGTCCTCCTGCAGGGACACTCCTGTGCTCTGCACACACAGAGCAATGGGCTCCCACACCCTTGGATGGAGGATGCATTGGCCAACATTTTGTCAACCTGCAAATAAAGATGAATTAGTCCTAAGAAAAAAACAAACCTAACCTGGTGTGTGCTCCACTGAACAAACTTTCTTTTGAATACTGAGAAGATTCTTGGGTTGAGCCTCTGCTGCTCCTTCTGTCCCAGCACTCAGTGAGGCACCAGCCACCCACTCCTAATTAACTTGATGGGTAACTCAGCAGCACAAATCACCTCAAGTTACCTTGGCCACGGAACACAGCGGATCCTTCCACAATGAAGCAGCATGGCAGGAATTATCCCCATCCATAATTGCTCTGAGCAGACAATAAACCAGCTTGTGCTGGTGGAAGTAGCCACTCAGAGGTAATAACCCAGTGAGTAACAATAATGGCAGCAGATACTTGATAAAAAGCAGGGAACAAAAGAGAAAGCTTTCTCTATTCTGCAGAGAGCGGATGTTTTCTGTTTGCTTCCTTCATTTCAGAAATGCACTTGGCTCTGTGGAGAGCACAGCTCACCCGCACTCACAGCAAGAAGGGGCTGGGGGAGGAAGGGGTCGTTCTTCACTGCTGAGATCATGAATAGGAAAATTGGTTTTCTTCTTTTAATCTTTCTTGGATTTCTACCCAGCTGGTACCCAGGCATTTTCTTTTCTTTTCTTTTCTTCAAGAGAAATGTTTGCATATCAGTGGGGGGAAAAATGAAAGCCTGCTTCTGGTTAAAAAAGGGCATTGAGGTACAGGCGTGCTTGTTCCCCTCATCCACACCCTGGTAGTGCTCAAGAATGGGCAACAGGAGGGCTGAGCCATGCTTATCTGAGGAAAATTCCTAAACCCAGGAGCTTGCCTGTGCCTGGTGCAGGTGCCTGCTGTTCCTGCTTCTGCTCCTGCACGTGGTTGTGCCCTCTTGTTGCCCAAGCTGCTCACACTGGGAGTCTGGCTGCTTGCCCACAGCTCTGCTGCCCTGGTCTAAGCCCAGAGCTCACACAGAGGCTCTTACCCATCTGCCCCTGATGAACTGGTCTCTGAGAGCAGGACATGGGGCAAAGAAAAAAAGAAGTCACTCCATGCTCCTCAAGTGCCACAAAGGCAGCGACACTGTGGGAGCAGGTGGGCAGTGACTCAGCCCCGAGGATGTTTGTGCTTGTGGCTCTGGCCCTGCACCAAGTGCTTGGCACCAGCTCTCCAGCGATGCCCATGCCATGCTGGGCTCCCTCCTGCTTCCCCAGCCATGCCACCTGCCCCAAGCCACCCCCTGCCCCCGGGAGGGCAGTCATGGACACGGTGTCAGTGCCACAACAGCTCCTGTGGAGAGGACAGGAGGTGGGTGACATGGAAATCACACCAAGATGTGAAAGATGGAGCAGCAAAACCCAGGGGGTATTGTGGGGGGTTCAGAGATCCTTGTGCCAGCTGGGCATGACACAGCCCTGCTCAGCCACCCCGAGCTGTGCCCTGCAGCATCACTGAGCCTGCAGCCAGCCATCTGCAGCACAGAGCACCAGGGAAGGCTCTGCAGGCTGCAGGGGCTAAGCACTGCTCATTAAAGTGCCGGGAAATGTGAATGAAGCAGATGAATGGGAGAAGAAATGAATGAAGGAGGGAAGAGGAAGTGAATGAATATTGCATTGACTTGGTGCCTTTCATCCCAGGATGGCAGAGCAGTGCAGCACAGCTGATGGGCAGGCACCGTGTCGGTGCTCCCTGGAGAAACCCCTGGTCAAAACAAATCAGATTATTTCCTGTTGACAGAGCCCTTCAGGGGAAGGCAAACAGGGAGATGTGGCATATGGATTTGCATTATTTGAAGCACGAGGTTTTCCCCAAACACAATCCCTCCAACTCCCCCTTAATCGATGTGACAGATCATTACTTTTTGAGTTGCTCTCCTTCTTGCTATTCCAGACACTGGGTGATTTCCATGGCAACAGCATCCCAGCCACCCCAGGCCTTGTCCTAACCTCTGTCATCTGCTGTCGAGTCACACCAGTGCATAACCTGCAGAGAGGAGCCACAAAGGTGCCTTTTGCACTGGGGGGGTTCAGGACCCCTCTTTCCACCCCTCCCTGTAAGCCCTAAGAGCCTCTTGCAGCCAAGCACCACACAAGGGCTTGCAGGCAGCTAAGGCAGAGCATGTGGAAATGAAAAAATTGTTTTCTGGAGGTTTCATTGCACTGTTTTAGGACACAGTCAGCTGAACCCACTGGCAAACCTGGCTGAAACTGGGATCCAGGATGGTTTGAATGGGGATAATGGAAAGGAGCTGTAAGATGCTGTTGCTCCCTTGGTAATGCAAAGCAGGGTAGGGACCAAACCTGAGTACTTTGGAGAGGAAAGAGAATCCAGCTTTACTTCTGGTTTGGTGGAAAAAGGGTGCTCTCTTCTTCTCCACCTTCTGAAGGAAAAGCAGTGAGGGATGTGATCCTGCATCAGCCTGGTGTGACCACCAGGAGCAGCACACCCTGCCCAAAGCAGCATCCACTCAGTGGCACTCAGAGTGGTGCCACTGATCCCCCTCAAGGCCAGTGTGACCCCACTTGGCTGCCTGGCAGTGGGCTGTGGTCACCCCCCAACACCATGTAGGTGCTCCTCTGGCAATTCACAGCTGCTCACTGCTGTGACATTCCCAAGCCTGGCCACTGAGCTGCCTTACAGGTATTTAGTGGAGTATTTGAGGCTGGATGCAAAGCTCAGGAATCATGTGTGGGCTTTGAGTGGTTTTTGGGGGGGACCTGAAGAGCACAAAGGCTGCTGTGTGTGGGCTCTGGGTACACAGCACTGCTGTGCTGAATGAGCCAGGGCTGCTCACACAGGAACCATCTCCGCTGCTGAGGGAGCTGGAGCAGCTTGGTTGGGTTTGCCTGTTTCACTTACCCTGCTCCCCTCAGCAAACAGCTTCCCCTCTGCCAGGCCAGGGAGGCTGAGTGTCACTGCAGGGCCTGGGAATGGGCTGTGGTGGAGCACAGGGGCAGCCAGTCCTCACACCTGAAGCAGCAGATAAAGTGCCTTTGTTCAGTCACATCACCTTTGTGATTCAGGTTTGCCCCAGCACAACAGGCAGTTTTCCTGCCAAGGGTTTGCTGCCCTGCCTCTGCATCAGACTGTATCTCATATAAGCTGTGTCAAATTTCATGGTAACCCTGCAGGGTTATTGCTCTATAACAAACACAATTACTGCACTAGACCCAGCTCACCACTCAGCTCATCCAAATATTAACCAAGCACCAAATGCAGAGCCATGGCCTGCTTCCCCCTCTTCCCACAAGGAGTCTGGCCATTGGGCTTGGCAGTTGCAGGACTGGACCCAGATGAGAGGATCCATTTGCAGACTGGGCTAGCAGCTTCCTTGAGCAAGGCTGACTGCTCAAAAACTCACTGCTGGAGTTTTTACAGTTGCATTCAATCAACCCTTTGTTTACCTTTCCTTCACAGAGGGCCAAAGAGATGTTCTGTCCTGCCACAGCCTGAGCTAAGTTGCTTTACCTGACTGTTGATGGCCTGGGTTCAGAGGTCAAAGGCTCTTGGTTGAATCCTGGACCAGATCCTTGGCCTTGCATGGTGAAGCACCTGGTTGGATTTGGAACATCCATGTTCACAGCACAGCAATTTCTCCAAATACTTCAACACAAACTGCTCCACGGAGGACCCCAGCCAGAGCTGGGACATCTTTGGTGATTGTAGGAATGAGGAGGGACACAGCTTTAGGAAGGGAAGGGAGCACATTTCTGTAATGCCATCACCTGCCCTTCAGGAACTGCTCATGCTGATGCAGGGCTGAGCACTGAACCTAA
The DNA here is from genome assembly GCF_027579445.1 of Ammospiza nelsoni. Taxonomy (NCBI): domain Eukaryota; kingdom Metazoa; phylum Chordata; class Aves; order Passeriformes; family Passerellidae; genus Ammospiza; species Ammospiza nelsoni. The sequence continues at coordinate 14,935,629 of NC_080643.1, read as the reverse complement.
ATATATTCAGATAACTTAATAAAAACCAAGGGTCTAAAATACATATCATGGCAAAGCCTGGGTTAAACAAGCTATCAACATCCTCTTTATAATTAAAATAGGAGAAACACCTGTAACCCCCAGTTTTACAGGGATTGTGGTGGTATGGGCCTTGCAGGGAGCAATGGCTATAAATAACCCAAGCCAGGGGTAACTGCTTTGCCAGCTCTGCAAAAGGATGAGAGACCCTGGTGCCTCTGAGCCTGGAGAGCTTTCCAGAACAGGGCCAGCTGCAGGAAACACTGGGTGATGTTCTGGGGCTGCGTGGGCAGGACCAGAGAAGAGCTGCTCCTTTTCAGCTTAACCTCCCCAGAGCACTCAGGCAGAGCCAGCCCAGGCTGTGTGGAGCTGGAGCACTGCTCCCTCCACCCACACAGACACCGTTTGGGAGAGAGGAAGAGGGGGAAAATCACAAGACAAATTGAGAGTTACCTCCGTGTTTTCTTTGCCTGCCACCCCCATCACTTCCCTTCAGCCCAATCATTCTCTTCCTCTTCAATCGAGGCCAATTTGCAAGAGGAGCAGCTCCCGGTGCCTGAGTGCAAAAGCCTTTAATTACTGTCATCTGGGAGGCTGTGCCAGGCTCCTCTCCAGGGCTTTTCATACTTTTTGGAAGACACTGCTCCAGGACTTGACGCCCCCAAGATGCCATTTGTCAGGCTTTATTTAAAAGGAGCACTCCCTGCCTGTCAGGAGGCTGGAGAGACAGCTCCTGACAATCCATGTGCCCTGCTGCTGCATGAACATGGCAATCACATCTGGGCAGTGGCTGGTTCTGGCTGCCCCATGGGGTACCAGGCTGGCAGCAGCCCCTGCCTGTGACAGTCACCACATTCAGACCCTGAGAACTGCTCTGCTCTGTCCCTTTGCTGCCTCTCCTCCTGTTTCTTGACTGAGGATGTAGACAAGGCTGTAAATAGGGCCAGACAGGGACAAGGAAAATTTGGGGAGACCTGGCAATTGTTAAATGAAGTGGCCCCAAAGCATTGTCTCCCAGGAGTCCCCATACCTGCATCTCTGGGAGCACATTCCCAGCTGGAATGCATGTTCCCTCCTGCACAGTGTGGGTTTTGGTGTTAGCCAGGGCTTTGTGTTTTATCCTGCACAGGGGAACAGGAATGCAGAGCCCCCATAAACCAACCTGGCAGAGCCAGCAAGCAGGGAGGGGAAGCTCCTTTCCCCTGCCTGCCCCACCAGCTGCAGGCAGCACCCAGGGCTGGATGGCCTTTTGGGGTGAGACAGGATGAGTTCCCTTAAACATAAACACAGCCTGAGCTGAGACCTGCCCACACAGTGACCTTGCAGCCTGGGCCCAGCACTGGGATACACAGGAAAGGACGCCAGAACATTTCCAGATGTCCAGGACCAGCACTCATGGGACATACTCTGAATTACACCCACCAGAGCCATCCCTCTAATATTTCATCTTTGGAGCATCACCTGTGGCAGAGAAAAGCTGCAGAGGAGGATTTCTGGAGAGCCTCTGCCAGTGGGTGGCACTGCAAAACCAGCAGTATGGAAGGAGCAGCAATGCAAGGGCCTGGGGGTGGAACAGCAGCGCAGACACTGCACTCCCAGAGCACTGCACATCTCCAGTGGGCTGGACATGGGCAGCGTGGGGACACTGCAGCCTGGCTGGTGGGAGCAGGGAGGCTGCTGGGGGGAGAGGAACAGGCACAGGGGTAGGCAAGGAGGCATCACCGAGGGGTTCGAGGGGCTGCGGAGATGTGGGGTCAGCCCAGCCAGCAGGAGTGCAAATCCATCCACGTCCACATGGGACAGAGCCAATTCATGTCTGTGTGGATAACCTCCTCAAGGGTAGGAGCAGCTCCTCAGCCTCCCCTGCTCTCCTACTGTAATGTTCTGCAGCGAAAAATCACCCAACAGGTCACCCTAAAATGTAAGGTGCAAAATGTAAAGTGTCACCCAAAAATGTAAGGTGTCACCCCTGGGAAGTGGCCAGGCTCCTGTCCCCAGCCTGTAGCCCCAGTGAAGGACATGGTGTGGTAGGTGTGAGAGCTATTGGACCATCTTGCCTGCAGGCACAGGACCCCTGGAAGCACCAGGGCCACCAAAGATGTGCGTGACCCAGGGGACTGGGATCCCTGAAGCAAATTCTGCTGCATCACCTGCATCACCTCCTCGCCAAGGGGGAACTAAGGATCCAGAGGCAGCTGGGTAAACCTTGAGAGTGCTAAAACAGGCTCTACACCGGAGACTGGCCTGGTCTAAGGGTCCACATTAAAGATCTAGAGTTCTGCACCAGTTCCAAAGTGGTCATGCTCCTCACACCCCTCCTGACACAGATTTTAACCCCAATTGCACCTCACCTACACCTGATGTCCCATCTCCACTGACCAGTTAATTGCTAGCAGGTCTCCAGTTAGATTTCATATCCCAGTCCAGCTAAAAATTCTCTGAAGTGTCCAAGGCAGTAAATGCTCTGTTTTTCTTCCTTTCACCAATAGACAACAAACAAAGGAGCATCTTCCTCCTCTCCCCCTGATGTCCCAGTGGTAGCTGGGAACTACAAAGCTGTAGAGGAGTGGGCTCACATAGCCCCAGTCTGACCCCAGGACCATGAGGCCTCATGTGGGACATCTTTGAGGAGGAAGTCAGAAGGATGGGCAGGGAGCCATGACAGAAGAACCTGGGTTGTGCAGAGGGAATTTGGCCCTGAAGGGCTGTGCTGTCTGCCTGGCAGGGGCAGCCATCTCTGCTAATGCGCATTAGCAAAGGAGCAAAGGCTTCACCCAGCAGATTGTGGACTAGCAGGAGACACGAGTGCCACCTCAGGAGGAGGATGCTCCCATTAGCAGAGTGTTTAAAGATGTGGTACCAGGGCTTCCTCCAGCCTCTTCCTGCTGCAGGGAACACTCTGCTGACTGGCATGGCGGGGGTGGCTGCAGAATCCCATCTCCTGCCTGCCCACATCCACGCTGACAGAAATGCCTGGGTACAGCCCACTGCAGACTGGGGAAGAGCTCCAATCTGGCCCTTCTACTGCAAACAGATCTGATTTGCTGCTGGTGCTGAGCGCTCTGTAATTACAGAACATCCCACTTAATCGGGATGTGCTTAATTGGGAAATCCACTTACCGGGATGTCACCTAGGGAACCGATTTAAGCTTGATAACACTTAAGAGCAATGCCTGCTGCTTTATAGGGAAGGTAATTCTCCTACAGGGAGATGCCTTCAGGTGGCTGAATCATACTCCTCCTTCAGCAGCCTCCAATGCTCCTGGCTGCTTGTTCCTGCAACAGATTTCAGTTTTCCCCTTAAGTAGGTTACAGGCAGGAAATACACCAACTGCTACTGCCAGCTCACTGCTGTCCTCTGCTCCAGCTAAACAGGCTGCCACTGCCACGTGGGCCAGCCCTCAGCTGTCCCCCTGCCTGGACCCACACACCCGGCACGCCCGACCCCCTTCCCCCTTTGAAGACAGCTTTCCTTCCCCACATGGAACCATTTTTGAAGCTGGTAACATGATTAGGCCTGGCCAAGCTGCTCTTTGCAGCAGAAGAGGGAGCAAGATGACCTGGTCATCACCTGGATCAGGGCAGAGCAACTTTTGGAGACAACCAGCATCCCTTACTATTAACACCAACACCTGTTCTCCACCCACTTCCCTCCAGCAATCAAACACAGCAAATGTCCTAGTGACAATAAAAAGGGGATCTGGGAGCAGTCCTTAGAGTGCAAGTTGAGCCAAGCACTTGGAAAGGCCAATGTTCTGTATGGTTTTCCATGGGATAAGGGTTCATGTGGTCACCCTATCTGTGCATGCACATACAGATCTTATAGATACCATCAGTAACTGCTAAACCGCTTGGTCTACATAGGCAGAGAGAAGCAGCCTTTCCAAAAATGACAAATTCACACAGATTTTGTAGTAGCAAGAACCAGAGGAGAGAAAACTTAGAAATATCCAACCCCTCACCGTCTCTTAGAGATGGGACAGCACTTTGCAGCCCCAAACCCTCATCAGGCACATTCCCATGAGAGAGGGATTCCAGCTGCTCCAGGATCATTAGTCCTCCAACTTTTTGGCATCACCTGGCTTGCTTTGCCCTTTTCAGCCAGACTACCTTTCCTTTCCCAACTGCACCAAACCACACTGCCCCTCTTCTAAAGGTGAGCCCTTGGATGGGGGCTGTCTTTGTTACCAAAACATCTGTCCCATGCAGCAACCACTCAACACAACTTTCCAAAAAGCTGCGCTGATCTTTATGTTCTCACCAGCCAAGAGGAGCTGGGGTGAATCAAGGCAAAGTCTTTGGATGCATAATTGTGATTGCCTTTCAGACACTTGAAAATGCAATAGCTTGACATCAAATGAGGGATTTTTATGGCTGCACATGTTTTATGTTTCTCTGAACAAGCGAACTTCCAGATTAGCTACATTGGCTTTTTAAAGTGCTCTAACATATGCAAAGGCACTTGTAATGTATAGTGATTTCTGTAAAAATGAGAGGTAAGTGCTGAAATGTCTCCTGATTTATCGTTTTGCTTCTCCTAACCCACGCTGGGAGAAGGGGTAAATGCAATTCTCTACTCCCTTTTTGGCTTCTTGCAGCCCAGAGACATATGGAAGATAGAACTCCACGTACTACAGAACTTGTGCCTTTCAGCCACTCTGGTAATTGGAGAAGAGAAAACCCTCTCAGTTCCCCAGCAGCACAACCAACAGCACACACAGCAAATGCCTTTCCAAGGTGCAACACAACGTGAATGGTGAAACTCCACCATCACAGCAGCAGCTGGCTTGGCACAATGGGCTGGGCAGCACCTCCCAACAAAGATGCTGGAGGGTCCAAATGAGCAAATCACCCTGATGGGCCACATTAGCAGGGTCAGGGCTCTGCTTTCCTGACAGCAGGGTCACCTCCTTGTCTCCTCCTCTTGTTCCTACCCCTCTTTTCCTTCACACTGCTATAATCCAGGCAGAAACCCAGGAGGGTGTGCAATGGGATTGCTCTCCATGTCACTCATGTTGGCTTAAATTTACATTCTGAACCATTACCAAGGACCACATCCTTGACACAGATGTCTCAGGGGCTGGGCTCTGTCACAGAACTGAGCTGTGCAGAGGCTTAGCAAATGAAAACATCCCAGCAACAAAGGCTCCCATTTTCAGAGCTTGGGTGAAAGAAATAAAGCACCAGCTCAAGCTCCATTTTAGCTTGAGAAGAACAGCATCATTTATCAGATCCAAACAGGCTCTTCCCCTCCCCTGCTACAGAGCCAAGCTGTCCCCTTGCTGTGCTGGGGCTGCTTCCCCAGTGCCAAGGCAGGGCTGCCACCAGCCAGGGCTCTGTGGCCACTGCCAGGGCCATGCTGGCAGTCAGTGCCACACTCAGTGCCAGCTGACACGGGGGTGAGTGTCCCAGCCCTACCTGGCACAGCTCACTGCAGTCAGGTTCAGACAGAGCCCCTGGAGCAGGGATGAGTCCTCATGAGCTGGAGGTTTTTCAGTGTGTGCCCTTGTGCCAGGCATGTTCAAACCCATCCTTTCTCACTGAGCAACTGCAGCTCTCTGCTGCCAGCAGGAACATGTAAACCCACCTGGGGTGCCTCTCACATCCGTTCTTACACATCACAATGGTTGTACAACAATCTGGAGGGTCAGCAGACCTGCAATCTTTAAATTAACCTTGTGCATTTTTATAGAAAAGTAACACTTACCCTTAGCAGAGTTTATGTGACATGGATTTCACGTGCTTTGTTACTGCAAATTAAACACAATTATTTAACAGCTGCCAATAGCACTTTTTGCATCACTGCATCTTTTGCATCACTGCATCCTAAAAGCTGTTTAGCATGACCATGGTTAAAATGCAGATTTTTTCAAAGTTTTCAGTGCATTTGCTGTCAGATGAGAAGGGGAAAGCCCAGCACTTGCAAGTGTGAGCTGGCTGGATGGGAACCTTCCTGCCACCATCAGAATGGTACCTCAGTTATCTGGCTGCTATCATGCCAGTAAGAGAAATATGAAGGAAGGGGAGGAGATGTGGAAAGGAGAGAGTGACCTCAAATGGAAAAAAACACACAGCAAAGACAGGATCAAGTCTCAAATGTTAAGGGATCTTTCAATTGTATTAGCAGTTCCTGCTAAGTGGTCCCTGCTCAATCCTTGGGATCCCAGAATCTTCTCCTCCTCTCATTTCTTTTCAGGGCCAGGACACAGCAGAGATGCTGGATGAGCAGCACTGGCTCTCCTACTGAAGTCCTGGGACCTGAACATCCACCCTTTTGTTTTTGAAAAGACAGGGGATACAAATCACTGTTTTCCAACTAATTGCAGAGAGCTGGAAAGGAAAAACACAGCAATATTTGCTAACAGCAAATATTTGGAGACCTCAGTCCAAGCTGTATTGATTCACTGAGTGTAAACATGGGTAGAGAGAGAGCTTCAGGCACTTCAGCATCTCATGGCTAATTAAAGCTGGGAGAAATTTGTCTCAGCAAGTTGTGAGCCTTGTACTTCTCCAGTGTGACTAAGTCCCCGTGTGATATCTAATTTACCAGGAGGGGTGATGAGCTGCCAGCACCATGTTCCTGCAGGCACAGGGGGCTCATTGAAGGCAGTTGGATGCTCCAGGGCAATCCTGCTTGCCAGCTTACCTGCACTGTCCCAATCTCAATCAGCCTTGTAAACTGCAAGACAGCTCAGTGGGAGTTTTAATTGTGAAGGAGTATTCAAAAAATCCTGACAAAATCTGAGGCCCTGGCCAGAACGACAGGTTCTTGTGGTTTCTGCAGGGCTGTTTTTCCAGTGAGGCAAATGGGGTTCTTCTCCTGCAACCCTGCAATGCTGAAACATGATCCTAATATTCACAGGACCTTGAGGGCTCTCAACCTCCTCTGTCCTTAACCATAGTGAGAAAGTCATGGCACCATCTTGCTTGGTATTAGTGATGCAAATCAAGATCAATTTCTCCATAAATAGCTCTTTACCAAAGATTCTGTCCTTTGTCTCCAGCTCTAGCTGAAGAGAAGGAAATCAGCAGCAATTCCACATCTAACAGCAAAAAGACATTTCTCAGAGGGTACAACTGAGTTATACAGAGCTGGATTTTGGGAACTGCTCTCTCCACCCCAGAGCTCTCTGTGGGGAAAGGTAGAGGTACTCAGAGGTCCCAATTTCCATTTCATTTCCCCATTGTTTCCCTGGGCTGCAAATGTTTCTTTCCTTACCTTTCCAGCCCAACCTGACTCACAGGCCAGGCCTATCCCAGCTGTCAGCTGGTCTCACTTTGCAGCTATGCCAGTTTTGGCCAATTTGCCCAAGAATCAGTGTGGCACAAGGAGCTCTGTCCTGGGCAAGCATAAGAAACCAGCCACCCTTGATGGTTTTTGGGGGTCCCCATACACTAGCAAGCCTCCAAAGATCCCCTTCCAAGCAGCTGGGAATCCCCACCTGTCCCTGTTTCCCTGGGATAACCTGCCCAGGGGAGGTGACCTTGCTGGCTGGACTGATGCTGTCACCACTCTGTTTTGTGGGCTTGGTGGCTCCCTTTTCCAGCCAGCATTAAAGCCAGCCAGCCACTGACTCCACAGCAGAGGCTCCCAGAGGACAGGCAGGAGCTGCTCATCCGGAGATAGAGGCAATTTTTAAAGGGAAATCCTGCTCACTTCCCAAAATGAGGTAGGTTTTTACCAGCACACAGCCCCAGCCAAACGCACTTGTGGCACCAAATGCATCAGTAAAAGAAGAAGCCTTGCTCTGTGGAGCAGAGCTGTGGTTTTCAAAGCTAACAGGGAGAAAGGGCACTGTAAATACCTGGAGGAAGCGTGGGCACAGCTTATTAATAGACACTTGCTGTGAGACGTTCGGCTGCATGACAAGGCTTCCAGTGTCCTCCTGGTGTCCTCAGATGCCCTGTTCTGCACTGAGCTGGGTTCTGTGAGCATGCAGCACAGCCCTCAGACCTGCTCACTTACATGGGGCACAAAAGATGGGTTAATGGAGCTCATACCAGAGCTTTCATTGCTTCAGAATTCACCACCTGTGTTCAGCTGCTGGGGAGAAGCTCCTGTCCCCAGCTCCTGTAAAGGATCCAGACAGAGATTTTGATGGGCACAGATGAGGCCTGAGGAAGGTAGGCAAGAATGCCAAGAAGGGTCATTTCCTTAAAAACCCAAATTGCAGGGGTTTAACATTTCCTGAACTGCCAGAAGGAGCTAATTTTGTTATCTTTACATTGCAGATCATCCAGTCATTCCCCAAAAGGCTGCACAAAGTATTTTCTCTTTGGTTTCTCTCCTGTGCCACTGTCAAGACAGCTCCTGAGTTTAGAATCAAAAGCCACTCCTGATATTTAAGGCTATTATGAGCTGGGTTTATGTATTCCTGCTTAGCAAAGCCTTGTCTAACACAGGGTGCCTGTATCCTTTCCCAAAGAAAGCCATAACAGAAAATTACCAGCCCCTGTGAGTGATGGAACTGTGACCCTGCACTGCCACACTGCAGGAATTCTGGTAGAGTCGCACAGGTTTTATTTCTTATATCCAAAGCATCTCCTATCAAGCAGAGTAACAGACAGATGGACTGGTTTTAGAGAGAACTGGCAATTTCCCTAGGGAGAAAGGGAACACAGCCCTCAAACAGCCCTCCTGCCCCAGGTGATGCTGGGGAGAGCAGGTCCATGGGCAGTTAGGGACTTTTACCTTCACACTCCCGGGCTATTTCTTCTCCCAGCTTCTTGATTGCTCAGGGCCCAAAGATGCACAAACTCATGTTATTAAATGGCTCTTTCTGTTGACATTTTCATTTTTGGGCAGTATCACTGAAACATTCACCACTGCTGCTTAGAGGTAATGGAAACAGAGGTGAGCTCCAGATTCTGGGTGATGGGGACCTCGAGGCAGGCAGCCAGGCTGGGCTGGGATGTGCCTGGTTTCCCTGCTGTGTTTACAGCCCATGCCCTGAGCAGGGATGTGACTGAATCGTGGCCCTGTCCCCAGCAGTTCTGGCTGAGCCTCCCCAAAAGGTTAAAAGCATCTGTGAGCTGAAGCCAGGCTGCGATCAGTGGCAGCCACCTCAAACAGAACTTCACCCAAAGGGGCTGCTGAGCACCCAGGGGTGCTGACCTGAGGGGATATCCATGGACAGCCTCTTCCCTTTGGATCACTGGGCAGGGGACAGGAGACAATCTGTTTTTTCCTCAAGATTGTTTTTGTGGCTTCACACTGAATCCCTCCCCCCTTTGGGGCAGGCGGGCTGAAGAGAAGAATATCCTGAGAGTGGAATTACTCCAAACTGAACAAACACTTTACAAAATATGTTCCTCTGACACCTGCTCAGCAGTGGGGAAGTGCTGGTGGGATGTGAGCTGGATTGTCACCCTTGTCCCTTCCTGTCCTTCCCTGGCTCCCTCACACCCTGGCATGCTCTGGTGCTGCTGGAAGCACTGGTAGATGTGCTCCTTGCCTGATTTCAGTGACAGGGCCATGGGAGATACAACCACCTGCCCTGGGACAGCCACAGCAGGCACGTGGCAGAAGCTATGCAGGACCTGGCAGTAAATGAAACCCTCCTGAGCAGCAGCACCAGGGCCACAGAGGCTCAGCTAAATTTTTCCTGCCTTCTGTCTGTCCTGTATTGTGAGGAAAACTTGGGGAGCAGAGCTGGCATGTCACCCACTGGGTGCTGACTGCAGTGCTGTCACTCCTGGGCTGTGCCCTGACCTCTGCCCTGCCCACTGTGCCTGGCACAGGCAGCAAGGGGGTGCCCACCATCCCAGCAGCCACCACTCAGGAGGAGCCACCAGGTGGCAGATGGCTAGAGAGGGAAGCATGTCTTTTGGAGAGGAGTTTGCATTTGGAAAGCTTAGGCAAGTTTTAAGTAACTCCAGTTTTGCTCTTTGAAGTAATGGAATATTTTGGAAGTCTCTGTCAGAAAACCAAGTGTGCCACCAAAACACCGGTGTGGGGGGGAAACCCTAGAAAATGTTAGATCAAAGTGATCATATTCTCCCAGTGATTTTCACGTGGGTGGCATCACAAGCCTCAACACCATCACATGCCTGCAGCTGAACACATGCAGGCACACACTAATTGATAACTAATGTGTCCTTTTCCCAGGACTTGCCAGTATCAAAGCACTCTGCATATCCCTCTGCAAAATCATGTCCCAAAGCACTGGCTCTGGCCTGTGAGGGGCTGCTGGGCACCTTGTTCCCTGAGCAGAGGGTGCTGGCACAATGCCCTGCTGTGCCAAGCAGGGAGCACTGGGTGCAGCAGGAACACTGACCACAAAGACCTGAGCCGTGCTTAATGGAGCTCTTGTAGTGCCTGCCTGCTAAGAGCCTTAACTTCTTACTGCATCTTGCCAGGCTTTAGGCAAAGCAGGGCTCCCAGCAGGGTGCTGGATTGATTTCCTTTCCCACGAAAATAAACTTATGACTTGGTATTTGTTCCTTGTCCCCAAATCCCATTTTTTTCCAGGTAGAGGGAAGAGGAATTTGATGGATTATAATTAAGAAGGTGTTGTTCTGAACAAGGAAGGGGCAGGAAGGTTAATGCAGAATGTGGCTGAATTGCCTGAGGAGAAGATGTTTTCATGGGAAAAGCCTTGTGAGAGGAGAGCTTTAGGGCTCCTCTTCCTTGCACAGCAGGTGGGTATTTACAGGCACTCTCTGGTTGAGTCTCTTTTGGCTGTAGGTGGACACTGGACTTTCTAGGCCCCCCTTTCACTCAGCAGTGATGCTCAGTAGCAGTAACTGACAGGAAAGGGGGATTTGTGTTAGGAAACCCCATTGCAGGGCCATCAGGAAGGAGCTCCTCATGAGCCCACAGAACTCACATATAAAATAAAAGTAACTGCTAATGTATAATATAACCCTTCCCAGGCCTCCAGCACCATTCACCCTAGAGCACTGCACAAACAGTAATTAAAACTTCCCAGCCCCCAGCTTTGCCAGCGGTGCTGAATTCATTTTCCAGTGTGGGAAAAAAAAGCCTTTTCTGACTAAGAGAGACAACACAATTTTAACAGCAGGAGAGGTTCCTGATGACACACAAGCTGGGGTATGAGCTTTGGTCCTTGCCTGGCAACAGGAGGCTTTTCAAGGCAAGAACAAGTGGCTGGTCTCTTCTCCATCACAGACACTATGCATATCTATCACTGCAGTGGGCCTGTTCCATGCATTCAGCCCCAGGGGCTACAGTCCCACTTGTTTTGCAGAGGTAAAGGCTGAAGGGAAGCGAAGGGCACAGGGGAATATGGCTGGAGATGCCTGTGACAGGCCCCTTGTCCAGTCACTCCTCCTGGAGCATCAATCTGCCTTATCAAGCACTGACAGGTTCAGTGTGCCCCCCTCCTGACCACGTGTCTGAATTCCATGAGAAATGTGATACCAGAAACATCCTACAAGAAGGAAATGAATGCCGGACATGCAAGAGCTTGGCTTAGTTCAGAGCTTGCACTGCTGACCAGAAACACTGGCCCTTTGCTTTTGAGTTCCACAGTAACCAGTCCAGCATCAGGGGGCCTGTCCCTCTCCTGGCCCCTGGCTGCTCCATGCTCTCCAGGAGCCCTTGGAGATAAATTTTGCACAGCTCATGGGTTCAGTATGAGCCCATAGGAGCTACTCAACAGCATGTGCTGCTTTCAGGGCTCCCTGGAGCCCTTGGCCAACATTCCCTTCCCATGGTTAATGAGCTGTCCTCCAGTGCCCACCCAGGCAGTGCCTGCTCCCTTCCCCTCCATCTCAGCACTGCCTGGCAGGCTGGCCAGCCAAACCCCCCTCTGCTCCTGACAGCTTTGGGGATCCAGAAGGACCATCTGGGAGGAAAAAGCAATTTTAACTCAGGAAGCAGATTATCTCCCTGCTCTGCCAACACTACCTTCAAATCACAGAGCCCAGAGCCCCTGGCCCACCAGGAGCAGACACTGGGCTGTCTGGAAACCAGAGGGCTTGGTGAGAGGTCCCATGGCAGAGGGGAAGGGCTCAAACAACCAGAAATTTCAGCCTCCTGTCACGGTTGAGCTGTTTCCAGACACATGCCAGCAGCACCTGTGCCTGTGTCACTCCAGGGAGTGCTGCTGCAGCCTCCCAGCAGCTGGAGAAGTCCTTGTGGAGCCAGCAGTGCTGCACTGAGGGTTATTCAGCTCTTTGTCATGGATTCTCCTCACCTGTGTTATTTCCAGCCCTGAGGGAAGGGGAATGGGCTGGCTTGAAGGGCTTTGGTGAATCCTGTGGTTCTGCAGCTGAGCTCTGCAGAGCTGGGCACTCACTGCGTTTTTCTCATCATCCCTGCAGGCTGATCCCCATGGAGAATGGAGTTTGGGCTTGCTGTGTTTCATGTGAGAAAGGGACAGCCTTCTGTAAAGGAAAAAGAGAGGCCTGGAAATCTGCTGCTTTCATTAGGCTTTCCTTGGGGCTAGCTTAGTTTTTGGAAATCAGTGCAACCATGAAGAAAGCAGCCCATGAGACTCTGCTGAGAGTGCCTAATTCCTATTAAATAAATAGGAAGAGAAGCAGCAGCACTGCAACAGGGAGTGTTCCCTGTGGACAATGTGATTTCAAATTAATTTCTCCACTGAGGTGTTCTCCCACTTGCCCAGCAGGCCTTGTGGAGGCCAGGCAGGCTCAGAGAGGGGACTGCCCTGCACCAGTAGTTCCACGGTCCCCACTCCATTTCCATTCTAGGACTCAAAATTTCTGCTTTTCTCTCTCAGCCAGAATGATGCCAAGCTACAACTGTTGAAGTCCTTCAGACCATGCTCTTTCTCTACCCCTGCTGCGGCCTGAAAGGTGATTTCTCAGCTCAGGGTGCACCATCAGAGCCATTAGTGTGCTCACAGCAAGCCCCACTGCCTGGCACAGCTGTGCACAGCCCCACCACCCACTGCAGCAGAGCTGGTGGCAAAGGCTGGGCTGAGCTGGCAGGGCACGAGGCTTCTGCTTTGATGGCACCCTCTGCTTCTGGCCTGGGTAGGCTCCAGAATTGTAACAAAGCCACAGGTAAACAGGAATGTCACTTCAATGAAGCTGGATTAATCAGAAATGATTTCCCAGATGGCAGCAGCAGATGGAGGAGAGCCCACCTCACCGAGGGTCACTTCTGCCAGGACAGAAGGTGGCATAGGGCTGAACAAGAGCATTTGTCTGAACTAATGGGCCACAGAGACATTTGAAGGGAAGTTTCCTTTGGAGCAAAAAGGACAGGTCTCTGCTTTCACTCACCATCAGCCTGTGGCAGCTCTTTCCTTCTCTTGGCACTCAGCTCCATCCCCCAGCTGACATCCCACGGCAGCAAACACTAATCACATCCTCCTCCTAAGAAGAGATAACAGGGAAAGAGGCTTGGCAGGACAAGAGACCTCCCAGCAGCCCCTGCAAAGCCAATCTCGTGGCCTGGGGTCCCCCCAGTGCAAATCCCTGTGGTTCTTGTTTCCTGAGCTGGGACAAAGTGGGCACCAGGGCTTTAGCTGATGTTTGGTAGAAAATAACCGTGAGAAAGGAATAAACCAATTAATTGCTGACCCACTGACAGCCAACACCTCTCCCCCACCTTCCCCTGCACAATAAAACCTGTCTCCTCAGCTCAAGCAGATTTAGGATTGCTGCAAAGAGCCTAGAGAAGGAAAAAAAACCTTTCCCACTCCAGCTAATAATATTTCCAGATAATCTGTTTGAGGCAGCACCCTCTGCAAACCAGGAAAGCCTTTAAGAGCCGTTAACACCTTTATTCAGACTTCCTCATCCTCCCCCAGACAAGCTGTGATTAATTATCCAATCCAGCTCGATCCCCCTGGGAAACAGCTCCGGGGCTGGGCGTTCATCCCGGGATTTGCAGGGTCCCTCTGTGAGAGCAGCTCCTGCCCTGGCCGCTGCCTCCCGACCGGCAGGAAGGGGCTGGTGGGGAAAAAACTGCTTCCAGCCCTGCACCTACATCAGCAAGGGCAGGGCATGCGGGGAGGGCAGGTTAATGCAGGGTCTTGGCAGCTCTCATGGCCTTTTCTCTGGCTGCTGTCCACAGGCACCACCAGCTGCTCTGGCCCTGGAAGCCCCTCCCCGAGAAGCTGCCCCTGGGATCACAGCCCCTTTGGTTCCCACCTGCATTTCACAGCCCTCATCCACCCTCACGGCTCTCCAACTCAGCTTACCTTTCCTACTATTGTCCGGTGCTGCCAAAGGTGTTGGGGATGGAGAAGGCAGGAGAAGAGGGGAATTTCTGCCTCTCAGGTTGCTGCTGGGATGCTGTGCCCAAGAGGTGCCCCTGTGTAGGTTATTGCAGACCAATGCAGCTCCTAACACTCAACTTGTACATGCATTGTCCCACCTGTGCTACCTTTACCCACCAAATCCAGGCCCTTTTTATGACCCAGGGGAACTATCCCATCTCTATGGCTGCACACAGCCTCTCCTGGCTGTCCGAGGGAGGATCAGAGCTGCTCCAATATCATGGTACTGCCAAGCAATTTACTGAACCCAAGAGGGCACATTTCCCTTGTACCAAACACCAATCTCCACTCCACTGGGATGACACCAAGTGTTTGTCCACCACAGCTCTTAATCTATGGTAGCTGTAGTCCTCAGCTACATCACATCAATGGCCACCCTGCCCCAATCCCCTCTGCTCTGGCAGGGTGCAAACATGGCTCCTCTGGGGGTCTCTGGTAGTGTCATGCACATGTTTTATAACTTTTCTCACTGTAGAAAGTCCCTGCAAACCCCCCATTTTCAGAGGAGAGTCCCCATCACACCCCAAGACCTGCTCACAGGCTTGCTGGGAGAGTATGAGTGAGGGGGCACAGTGGGGCTGGCATGCCCATGTTGTGCAGCCATGGAAAATCTGTAATTAAGGAGACATAGCAGCCTTCCTTACAGTTCCATGGTTTTGTGACACTTGAAAGAACTCCTTTCCATTGGACCCTGCCCAAGAACTTACCCCTGTGCACTGCATGCTGCCTGCTGGTCTATTTATACCTGCCAGGGGCAGAACCTCAGAAATCTCCCCATGCACCATCTCAGAGCAGTGTCTGCCATCACTGTTCTCTGCCATCTACCTCTAGAAACCTTCAGCCAGGAAATAAAACGAGAGAGCACAGCAGTAGCTCAGGGATCCCAGGTAGTTTTGCAAATGAAAACTGTTGTCCTGTCCTTGTTCTCTTGTCCTCATTAACAGAACAACGTGTTTAGGTCATTTTCAAACAAGACTACTTAAGGTTCAGTGTCTTGTGTGCTCTTTGACAAGGTGCCAAAGAAAGAGTGAGGAGAAAGAGAGAAAATTTCTGCCAGATGGGTGCCAGCTTCCCCAGGATGCTTCACAGCCCCAGGTGCTGGTTTGCATCACACCTACACACTGCTTTCTGGGCTGGGCTTGCTTTCAACACTCCCTTTATTTTTAGCCACACTTTCAAGAAAGGGGAAAAGAAAAACCTTAGAACCTCTGCAGCTTCCTGAAGCTCTTGAGAAAGAGAAAGCTGAGTAATGAGCAGGCAGCTGGGAAGGTCACAGTCCAAGAGCTGGAGAAGTGCATTCCAGTATGGAGCAGGGCCATGCTCTGGTTCTGCCCATGTGAAGGCACAGGGGCCACTCCTGTGTCACTGCTCCTGCATCCATCCAAAGGCAGCAAATATGCTGCAGTTACAGCACTTTGCACTTAGGTCCAGCCACCCTCGGGACAGGAGATAAAAACAGGTGCTGCAGGAAGTGGTTTGGGTGATTTGGTAGGTGGCACCTTCCCTCTAAGTTTACAGCACGATGGAACTGCTCAGCAGGGAATTCTGGGCTCTGTGCTGCTGCAGGAACTGCATTTTAATGACATCCCAAGCTACCACTTGTGGTCACCCCAGATCCCACTTCTTGCAAGGGTGGAGATGTTAGCTCCAGTGTCCTGGGCAGGCTCCAGTCTCCAATAATTCTGCTCTGCTGAGCCAAGAGCTGCAGGAATTTCCACTGGACACACTATTCCTGACTCTATTTTCCTGCTATGACTATTGAGCAGTTTTCCCAGGGGTCAGAAAACAGCATTTACCAAGGCAGTTCAAATTCAAATGCTTCCCATTGTCTTGAAAGGGCTTTTCCTGTTTTATCCCATGCTTGCTCTCTAGGATCCATCAACCCCAGGGTCTGCTTCACTTGCCTGGTGTAATTCTCTGCTCAGCTGTTGGTTTTGCTCTCCTCCAACTCACCCTGGGCTGTGAAGGTCATGGACATCCCCAGTTTGGCTGAGCTGGTGCATCACAGCAGCCTCCACCTGTCCTGCTCTCCATCACCACCCAGGAAGGTATCAACTGCTCCTTGGTCCTTGACAGGAGATGCCAGCTGCTACCAGAAAAGGAATAATCGATTATGAGACTGACATTAACGAAATATGAGATTGTGACTTGGGACAGACTAAAGCCATAGAAAGAATTTTAAATAGTTCACCATCCTGAAAGTAAAGCATATTACTGGGAAAGACATTCAGGTCCTTTCCCAGTGGCATTAACTTCTATGTAACCAGAGCTGATACCATGAGATGAGAGCAAAATGAGACTACTGCTGGGTAGGCAATCTTGGCATTTCAAAGCATATTTGAAAATCATGGTTTTCCCCCCGCCCCTCCCAACAAAACTATTTACAAACATTAAAATATTCTGTTTTGGTAGTATTGCCTACAAGACAACTAAATCCAAAATAAAATAAAAACACAAAATGCTGAAACAAATTGCAAGTCCCTGAGACGTGTGCTGGCAAAACATTCATCCAAATCACTGCCTTCTGCAAAAATGCTTCTATTTTAGCAAAGCCACAGTTTTCCGGGGGCAGACTGATCCACCAGAGACTTCTGAACCCACAGCAAGTGGCAACGGAGGCTGAAGAGAGACACTGTGTGGGAAGCAACATTTCAAATGTCGCCGTTTGCTTTTCACTTGAAACCAATCCAAGGGCCGTGGGGAAGCGTTCCAGAGCAGGAGTTGTGCTTTGGCTGTCTGGAAAAGTTGCTGCCAGTGCCTGGGCAGAGCGTGGGCCTACCCAGAAAAGCCCTGCTCATCCACAAACACCCCTGGAAGGGGGAACATTACCCAGGCAATTATTTTAAATTTATCTCAGCAATTAAATGCAATTGTGCTCACACAGCAGATGAATCTGTGCTGGATAAGCTCAGCTTAGCCCACGAGGTGTTTGGAATGTTGTGCTGGTGGCACCCACCTGAGCTGCTGTGGGGTGGCAGGAAGGGACTGCCACAGACAGACAAGGGGCATTTCATTATCTTCAGAATTCGTATTTTCTTGACAGAGGCAGCTCTTCATAGGGGAAAAGTGTTTCCCTTAGGTTGTGGGGTAGGAGGGAATGAAGGATGCACAAACGGCAGGGGTTTGGCAGCTCTGACCCTGCGCATACACTGTGGGGCTGGGTTACAGTCATGGGTCAGGCCCAGCCATGCTCCCCTGGGATGGCAGAACATTTCCAGGCTTCTCAGGACACCATATGGGCTTCTGAGTGCCTATGGACACCTTGCAACAACAGCCCCAAGCACAATTGAGACTTAGTTCCTTTCGTTGATGTTGAAATCACTGTAGAAATCCCAGTGGGAAATTCCTGAGGTGTGACAACACTGAAGGGACAGCTCTCCCTCCTGCTCCCGCCAGGCCAGGAGCTCCTGCTGCTCCCAGGGATGCTCTAAACAAGCCTGGGGAGGAGAGACCTGTGAGAAAAACACCTTCTTGTGGCTTCACCTTAAAAGGTCAGCTCTGTTTCTTGTCATGCAACGTGCTCAGAACCTGCCCCAGGTGATTAAACGTCCGGGAGTTATTAGATCACACACGGATAATCCTCCCTGTACCTGGCAAGGTGATTCATTCTGATTCACAAATTCCTGTGGTGTTATGGTTCCCAAATGGACTCAGCATGTGAAAACTCCTCCACAGTTAGCAACAGAAAACCATGAGGGGCTAACACAGGCAGCACAGGCGACCCCCCCAAGGCTGATGTCCATGTACTCATTAAGGGGCTTCCTTAATTTTAAGGACAAAACAGGGTTCCCTGCAACTTTTCCACCAGGGTGCTGTGAGGCCCATGAGCCACCTGGGAGGTGACATGTGAGGTGAGGGGAAGCAGCCTAGAAAGGGGCACATAGACAGGAGATGTTATTGGGTGGTTAGGAAGGGGGAAAGGGCAGAGAGAACTGAGGTTTGTCTCTGTCTCCACAGCAGTTGGCTCTGAGCTAGGGGTGAGTCACAAGAAGAGAGTTTGATTAGAGAGAGCTTGATTTGTGAAGTGGATGCAATTAAAACCTTGGATCCTCAGGGTCAGTTTTAGTAGCTTCATTAAACTGAATCAACTCCTGCCTTACTGTTGGCCATGGAGGGGCTGTTTTTGCTCCTCCATGTTCTTTGAACTGCTTTGCTGCAGCTCCTCAGGTCGAGGCAAAATCCAGCTGAGCTGCTGGGGATGAGCAGGAACACGGTCTGTCTCCCAGAGCATCAAAAGGGGAGCACAGAACAGA